>NW_025533980.1:0-320095 GCF_020615455.1 Coregonus clupeaformis
TCGATTTCTTTCACCCCCAATCCCTCAAATTAACGGTAAATAACTGAATTGTTTGCCCCACATTTAGCTAAGATGATTAGCTAGCCAGCTAAAATGTTTTATTTAGTTGCAGTCGCATCTACAATAGTTTACTGTCAATAACATGTCTCAAAAATGACGTAGTGTCTCCAATTGTGTTGACATTTTACAATTGCGATGCGCATCCATGAGTATCCACTTTCTGTAGCTCAGCTAGTAGAGCAGTGGCGCTTGTAACGCCAAGGTAGTGGGTTCGATCCCGGGGCCACCCATACACAAAAATGTATGCACGCATGACTGTAAGTCGCTTTGGATAAAAGCGTCTGCTAAATGGCATATTATGTATTTTATTATCTGAAGAGAGCCCCGCAGAAACATTGTGTGCAGACATTTTATGCAATAAATTAAGTAGGTTGAATCTAGTAGTTCTGATCTTCTGATTGGTCCTGATGAGTTGGGCGAATCCCCTCCAGGCTACTGTCACTGTTGCATTGGCTCTGAGTCGGGTTCTCTGTCTTCAAATGTTCAGCCTAAGAGAGAGGGATTTTATTGTGTGTGTGTGTGTGTGTGTTTAACAGTGATGATGTGTGTGTGTGTGTGTGTGTGTGTGTTTAACAGTGATGATGTGTGTGTGTGTGTGTTTGTGTGTGTGTGTGTGTGTGTCCTCAGAGCAAGAACTCGTGAGTTGAAGGAACTGAGAGGCCTATGGCTTGGGTGTTGTCCTTGGCCACCTGCTGACAAGGCTGACAAGATAGGACCCTTTTGTCCATTGTTATTGGATAGGAACAGAACTTATAACCAGCTCCTGACCTAAATAGATCTTAGCACAACATTTTTACTCAACATATCATATTCCATATTCACTATAACAAATATATTTACTACGACATTAGCAAGAACCCACATCCTCAGCCCGGCTAATCCAGTGTCTGAAGTTTTGCGGAGTTTTTGAGTTAACTTTGAGGCAAAAGTGAAACTGAGGGCTCCACCAACCTGGTAAGCCAACACTTTTGAGATCAGTCAATAAATGCTTCTGGTATTTGACTTATATGCTGCCCTGTCTTCATGTTGTTGCTGGACATATCTTTTTTTAAAATGTGTGTGTAGGTCACCTAAATCATCAGAGAAAATTGCCCCCCTGGAGAGAGTTTTTTTCAGGAGCCCTACACTGTGTATATATATATATATATATATATACTGCTCAAAAAAATAAAGACAACACTTAAACAACACAATGTAACTCCAAGTCAATCACACTTCTGTGAAATCAAACTGTCCACTTAGGGAAACAACACTGATTGACAATACATTTCACATGCTGCTGTGCAAATGGAATAGACAACAGGTGGAAATTATAGGCAATTAGCAAGACACCCCCAATAAAGAAGTGGTTCTGCAGGTAGTGACCACAGACCACTTCTCAGTTCCCTATGCTTCCTGGCTGATGTTTTGGTCACTTTTGAATGCTGGCGGTGCTTTCACTATAGTGGTAGCATGAGACTGAGTCTACAACCCACACAAGTGGCTCAGGTAGTGCAGCTCATCCAGGATGGCACATCAATGCGAGCTGTGGCAAGAAGGTTTGCTGTGTCTGTCAGCGTAGTGTCCAGAGCATGGAGGCGCTACCAGGAGACAGGCCAGTACATCCAGGAGGCGTGGAGGAGGCCGTAGGAGGGCAACAACCCAGCAGCAGGACCGCTACCTCCGCCTTTGTGCAAGGAGGAGCAGGAGGAGCACTGCCAGAGCCCTGCAAAATGACCTCCAGCAGGCCACAAATGTGCATGTGTCTGCTCAAACGGTCAGAAACAGACTCCATGAGGGTGGTATGAGGGGCCCGACGTCCACAGGTGGGGGGTTGGGCTTACAGGCTCAACACTGTGCAGGACGTTTGGCATTTGCCAGAGAACACCAAGATTGGCAATTCGCCACTGGCGCCCAGTGCTCTTCACAGATGAAAGCAGAGTTCACACTGAGCACGTGACAGACATGACAGAGTCTGGAGACGCCGTGGAGAACGTTCTGCTGCCTGCAACATCCTCCAGCATGACCGGTTGCGGTGGGTCAGTCATGGTGTGGGGTGGCATTTCTTTGGGGGGCCGCACAGCCCTCCATGTGCTCAAGGTAGCCTGACTGCCATTAGGTACCGAGAGAGATCCTCGACCCCTTGTGAGACCATATGCTGGTGCGGTTGGCCCTAAGTTCCTCCTAATGCAAGACAATGCTAGACCTCTTGGCTGGAGTGTGTCAGCAGTTCCTGCAAGAGGAAGGCATTGATGCTATGGACTGGCCCGCCCGTTCCCCAGACCTGAATCCAATTGAGCACATCTGGGACATCATGTCTCGCTCCATCCACCAACGCCACGTTGCACCACAGACTGTCCAGGCCACCTCATCAGGAGCAGCCCAGGCATTGTAGGGAGGTCATACAGGCATGTGGAGGCCACACACACTACTGAGCCTCATTTTGACTTGTTTTAAGGACATTACATCAAAGTTGGATCAGCCTGTAGTGTGGTTTTCCACTTAATTTTGAGTGTGACTCAAATCCAGACCTCCATGGGTTGATAAATTTGATTTCCATTGATAATTTTTGTGTGATTTTGTTGTCAGCACATTCAACTATGTAAAGAAAAAAAGTATTTAATAAGATTATTTCATTCATTCAGATCTAGGATGTGTTATTTTAGTGTTCCCTTAATTTTTTGAGCAGTGTGTGTGTGTATATATATATATATATATATATATATATATATATATATTTTTTTTTTTATATGTTTTTTTGTGGGGGTGGGGGTAGAAGGATTACTTTTATACTATCCCAGGTATTCCTTAGAGGTAGGGTTTCAAGTGTCTCCGGAAGGTGGTCAGTGACTCCAACTGTCCTGGCGTCGTGAGGGAGCTTGTTCCACCATTGGGGTGCCAGAGCAGCGAACAGTTTTGACTGGGCTGAGCGGGAACTGTGCTTCCGCAGAGGTAGGGGGACCAGCAGGCCAGAGGTGGAAGAACGCAATGCCCTCGTTTGGGTGTAGGGACTGATCAGAGCCTGAAGGTAAGGAGGTGCCGTTCCCCTCACAGCTCCGTAGGCAAGCATCATGGTCTTTTAGCAGATGCGAGCTTCAACTGGAAGCCGGTGGAGTGTGCGGAGGAGCGGGGTGACGTGAACTTGGGAAAGTTGAACACCAGACGGGCTGAAGCGTTCTGGATGAGTTGTAGGGGTTTAATGCCACAGGCAGGGAGCCCAGCCAACAGCTAGTTGCCGTAATCCAGACGGGAGATGACAAGTTCCTGGATTAGGACGTGTGCCGCTTCCTGTGTAAGGTAGGGTCGTGCTCTGCGAATGTTGTAGAGCATGAACCATGTTATGTTTATGTAATATTAAACGTGTATCACTGACTAACCCCTTCAAATAGTGTTAATAAAAACAGCTGAAACAACAGCAAAAACATAAGCAATACAACACTTCTTCACAAATCTATCAGTTCACAGCCAGCCGGTGTACAGTGCCTTGCAAAAGCATTCATCCCCCTTGGCGTTTTTCCTATTTTGTTGCATTACAACCTGTAATTTAAATGGATGTTTATTTGGATTTCATGTAATGGACATACACAAAATAGTCCAAATTTGTGAAGTGAAATGAAAATAAAACTTGTTTCAAAAAATTCAACAAAATAAATAACGGAAAAGTGGTGCGTGCATATGTATTCACAGCCTTTGCTATGAAGCCCCTAAATAAGATCTGGTGCAACCAATTACCTTCAGAAGTCACATAATTAGTTAAATAAAGTCCACCTGTGTGCAATCTAAGTGTCACATGATCTGTCACATGATCTCAGTATATATACACCTGTTCTGAAAGGCCCCAGAGTCTGCAACACCACTAAGCAAGGGGCACCACCAAGCAAGCGGCACCATGAAGACCAAGGAGCTCTCCAAACAGGTCAGGGACAAAGTTGTGGAGAAGTACAGATCAGGGTTGGGTATAAAAAAATATCCTGAACATCCCACGGAGCACCATTATTAAAAAATTGAAAGAATATGGCACTACAACAAACCTGCCAAGAGAGGGCTGCCCACCAAAACTCATGGACCAGGCAAGGAGGGCATTAATCAGAGAGGCAACAAAGAGACCAAAGATAACCCTGAAGGAGCTGCAAAGCTCCACAGCGGAGATTGGAGTATCTGTCCATAGGCCCACTTTAAGCCGTACACTCCATAGAGCTGGGCTTTACGGAAGAGTGACCAGAAAAAAGCCATTGCTTAAAGAAAAAAATAAGCAAACACGTTTGGTGTTCGCCAAAAGGCATGTGGGAGACTCCCCAAACATATGGAAGAAGGCACTCTGGTCAGATGAGACTAAAATTGAGCATTTCGGCCATCAAGGAAAATGTCTGGCACAAACCCAACACCTCCCATCACCCCGAGAACACCATTCCCACAGTGAAGCATGGTGGTGGCAGCATCAGGCTGTGGGGATGTTTTTCATTGGCAGGGACTGGGAAACTGGTCAGAATTGAAGGAATGATGGATGGCGCTAAATAAAGGGAAATTCTTGAGGGAAATCTGTTTCAGTCTTCCAGAGATTTGAGACTGGGATGAAGGTTCACCTTCCAGCAGGACAATGACCCTAAGCATACTGCTAAAGCAACACTCGAGTGGGAAACATTTAAATGTCTTGGAATTTCCTAGTCAAATCCCAGACCTCAATCCAATTGAGAATCTGTTGTATGACTTAAAGATTGCTGTACACCAGGGAAACCATCCAACTTGAAGGAGCTGGAGCAGTTTTGCCTTGAAGAATGTGGCTAGATGTGCCAAGCTTATAGAGACATACCCCAAGAGACTTGCAGCTGTAATTGCTGCAAAAGGTGGCTCTACAAAGTATTGACTTTGGGGGGTGAATAGTTATGCACGCTCAAGTTTTCTGTTTTTTTGTCCTAGTTCTTGTTTGTTTCACCCAAAAATGTTTTTTGCATCTTCAATGTGGTGGGCATGTTGTGTAAATCAAATGATACAACGCCCCCGAAAATCCATTTTTTATTCCAGGTTGTAAGGCAACAAAATAGGAAAAATGCCAAGGGGGGTGAATACTTTCGCAAGCCACTGTATTTGTCACGTGTGTGTGCGTGTGTTTCTGTTCAACCCCAAAATAATTTCTGGTTTATCAAAGTTTATTGGTCGCATACACAGATTTGCAGATGTTATCGCAGGTTCAGTGAAATGCTTGTGTTTTTAGCTCCAACAGTGCAGTAATACCTGGCACACATAATCCCCCACCCAAAAAAAAGTAAATTAAGAAATATCAGAACGAGCAATGTCAGAGACTGGACAAAAAAAAATATATATATATATACTGTAATGATATAACACGTGTATATACAGTGGGGAAAAAAAGTATTTAGTCAGCCACCAATTGTGCAAGTTCTCCCACTTAAAAAGATGAGAGAGGCCTGTAATTTTCATCATAGGTACATGTCACCTACAAACAAGCAAGATTTCTTGCTCTCACAGACTTGTAACTTCTTCTTTAAGAGGCTCCTCTGTCCTCCACTCGTTACCTGTATTAATGGCACCTGTTTGAACTTGTTATCAGTATAAAAGACACCTGTCCACAACCTCAAACAGTCACACTCCAAACTCCACTATGGCCAAGACCAAAGAGCTGTCAAAGGACACCAGAAACAAAATTGTAGACCTGCACCAGGCTGGGAAGACTGAATCTGCAATAGGTAAGTAGCTTGGTTTGAATAAATCAACTGTGGGAGCAATTATTAGGAAATGGAAGACATACAAGACCACTGATAATCTCCCTCGATCTGGGGCTCCACGCAAGATCTCACCCCGTGGGGTCAAAATGATCACAAGAACGGTGAGCAAAAATCCCAGAACCACACGGGGGGACCTAGTGAATGACCTGCAGAGAGCTGGGACCAAAGTAACAAAGCCTACCATCAGTAACACACTACGCCGCCAGGGACTCAAATCCTGCAGTGCCAGACGTGTCCCCCCTGCTTAAGCCAGTACATGTCCAGGCCCGTCTGAAGTTTGCTAGAGTGCATTTGGATGATCCAGAAGAGGATTGGGAGAATGTCATATGGTCAGATGAAACCAAAATAGAACCTTTTGGTAAAAACTCAACTTGTCGTGTTTGGAGGACAAAGAATGCTGAGTTGCATCCAAAGAACACCATACCTACTGTGAAGCATGGGGGTGGAAACATCATACTTTGGGGCTGTTTTTCTGCAAAGGGACCAGGACGACTGATCCGTGTAAAGGAAAGAATGAATGGGGCCATGTATCGTGAGATTTTGAGTGAAAACCTCCTTCCATCAGCAAGGGCATTGAAGATGAAACGTGGCTGGGTCTTTCAGCATGACAATGATCCCAAACACACTGCCCGGGCAACGAAGGAGTGGCTTCGTAAGAAGCATTTCAAGGTCCTGGAGTGGCCTAGCCAGTCTCCAGATCTCAACCCCATAGAAAATCTTTGGAGGGAGTTGAAAGTCTGTGTTGCCCAGCGACAGCCCCAAAACATCACTGCTCTAGAGGAGATCTGCATGGAGGAATGGGCCAAAATACCAGCAACAGTGTTGAGACTTACAGAAAACGTTTGACCTGTGTCATTGCCAACAAAGGGTATACAGTGGGGAGAACAAGTATTTGATACACTGCGGTTTTGCAGGTTTTCCTACTTACAAAGCATGTAGAGGTCTGTAATTTTTATCATAGGTACACTTCAACTGTGAGAGACGGAATCTAAAACAAAAATCCAGAAAATCACATTGTATGATTTTTAAGTAATTAATTTGCATTTTATTGCATGACATAAGTATTTGATCACCTACCAACCAGTAAGAATTCCGTCTCTCACAGACCTGTTAGTTTTTCTTTAAGAAGCCCTCCTGTTATCCACTCATTACCTGTATTAACTGCACCTGTTTGAACTCGTTACCTGTATAAAATACATCTGTCCACACACTCAATCAAACAGACTCCAACCTCTCCACAATGGCCGAGACCAGAGAGCTGTGTAAGGACATAAGGGATACAATTGTAGACCTGCACAAGGCTGGGATGGGCTACAGGACAATAGGCAAGCAGCTTGGTGAGAAGGCAACAACTGTTGGCGCAATTATTAGAAAATGGAAGAAGTTCAAGATGACGGTCAATCACCCTCGGTCTGAGGCTCCATACAAGATCTCACCTTGTGGGGCATCAATGATCATGAGGAAGGTGAGGGATCAGCCCAGAACTACACGGCAGGACCTGGTCAATGACCTGAAGAGAGCTGGGACCACAGTCTCAAAGAAAACCATTAGTAACACACTATACCGTCATGGATTAAAATCCTGCAGCGCACGCAAGGTCCCCCTGCTCAAGCCAGCGCATGTCCAGGCCCGTCTGAAGTTTGCCAATGACCATCTGGATGATCCAGAGGAGGAATGGAAGAAGGTCATGTGGTCTGATGAGACAAAAATATAGTTTTTTGGTCTAAACTCCACTCGCCGTGTTTAGAGGAAGAAGAAGGATGAGTACAACCCCAAGAACACCATCCCAACCGCGAAGAATGGAGGTGGAAACATCATTCTTTGGAGATGCTTTTCTGCAAAGGGGACAGGACGACTGCACCGTATTGAGGGGAGGATGGATGGGGCCATGTATCGTGAGATCTTGGCCAACAACCTCCTTCCCTCAGTAAGAGCATTGAAGATGGGTCGTAGATGGGTCTTCCAGCATGACAACGACCCGAAACACACAGCCAGGGCAACTAAGGAGTGGCTCCGTAAGAAGCATCTCAAGGACCTGGAGTGGCCTAGCCAGTCTCCAGACCTGAACCCAATAGAAATTCTTTGGAGGGAGCTGAAAGTCCGTATTGACCAGCGACAGCCCCGAAACCTGAAGGATCTGGAGAAGGTCTGTATGGAGGAGTGGGCCAAAAACCCTGCTGCTGTGTGTGCAAACCTGGTCAAGACCTACAGGAAACGTATGATCTCTGTAATTGCAAACAAAGGTTTCTGTACCAAATATTATGTTCTGCTTTTCTGATGTATCAAATACTTATGTCATGCAATAAAATTGAAATTAATTATTAAAAACTCATACAATGTGATTTTCTGGATTTTTGTTTTAGATTCCGTCTCTCACAGTTGAAGTGTACCTATGATAAAAATTACAGACCTATACATGCTTTGTAAGTAGGAAAACCTGCTAAATCTGCAGTTTATCAAATACTTGTTCTCCCCACTGTATAACAAAGTATTGAGAAACTTTTGTTATTGACCAAATACTTATTTTCCATAATTTGCAAATAAATTAATTTAAAAATCCTACAATGTGATTTTCTGGATTTTTTTATCTCATTTTGTCTGTCATAGTTGACGTGTACCTATGATGAAAATTACAGGCCTCTCTCATCTTTTTAAGTGGGAGAACTTGCACAATTGGTGGCTGACTAAATACTTTTTTTCCCCACTGTACACGGAGTATTCAAAACATTAACACCTGCTCTTTCCATGACATACAGTGTCTTCAGAAAGTATCCATACCCCTTAACTCATTCCACATTTTGTGTTAGAGCCTGAATTCAACATTTATTAAATATATTTTTTGAAATCTCATCCATCTACACCCAATATCCCATAATGACAGTCAAAACATGTTTTTAGACATTTTTGCAAATCTATTGAAAATGAAACGCAGAAAGATCTCATTTACATAAGTATTCACACCCCTGAGTCAATACATGTTAGAATTAACTTTGGCAGCGATTATAGCTGTGAGTCTATCTGGTAAAATCTTTGCACACCTGGATTGTGGAACATTTGTCCATTATTCTTTAATAAATTCTTCCAAGCTCTGTCAAATTGGTTGTTGATCATTGCTAGACATCAATTTTCAGGTCTTGCCATAGATTTATTTAAGTCAAAACTGTAACTCGACCACTCAGGAACATTCACAGTCTTCCTGGTAAGCAACTCCAGTGTAGATTTGGCCTTTAGGTTATTGTCCTGCTGAAAGGTGAATCCATCTCCCAGTGTCTGGTGGAAAGCAGACTGAACCAGGATTTTGCCTGTGCTTAGATCCATTCTGTTTCTTGTTTTATCCTGAAAAACTCCCCAGTCCTTAACTATTACAAGCATACCCATAACATGATGCAGCCACCACTGTGCTCGAATAAATGGAGAGTGGTACTCGTAATGTGTTGTATTGTATTTTCCCCAAACATAACACTTTGTATTCAGGACAAAAAGTCAATTGCTTTGCCACATTTCTTGCAGTATTACTTCTTTTCACTCTGTCAATTAGTAGAAAACTCCACAATACTAACCTATCACAGCGATTGAACTCTGTAACTGTTTTAAAGTCACCATTGGCCTCTCCGGCAACTGAGTTAGGAAGGACGCCTGTATCTTTGTAGTGACTGGGTGTATTGATACACCATCCAAAGTGTAATTAATAACTTCACCATGCTCAAACGGATATTCAATGTTTTTTGTTGTTGTTTTTCCCCATATGCCCTTCTTTGCGAAGCATTGGAAAACCACCCTGGTCTTTGTGGTTGAATCTGATGTTTGAAATTCACTGCTCGACTGAGGGACCTTACAAATAGTTGTATGTGTGGGGTACAGAGATGAGGTAGTCATTCAAAAATCATGTTAAACAATGCAACTTATTTGACTTGTTAAGCAGATTTTTACTCCTGAACTTATTTAGGCTTGCCATAACAAAGGGGTTGAATACTTATTGACTACATTTCAGCTTTTCATGTTTAATTCATTTGTAAACATTTCTAAATACATAATTCCACTTTGACATTATGGGGTATTGTGTGTAGGCCAGTGACCAAAAATCTCAATTTAATCCATTTTAAATTCAGGCTGTAACACAACAAAATGTGGAAAAGAAGTCAAGGGGTGTGAATAATTTCTGAGGGCGCTGTAGACTGAACAGGTGAATCCAGGTGAAAGCTATTATCCCTTCAATCAGTTTAGATGAAGGGGAGGAGAAAGGTTAAAGAAGGATTTTTGAGACATGGATTGTGTATGTGTGCCATTCAGAGGGTGAATGGGGTATGGTAGCTGCATGGGGTATGGTAGTAGGTGCCAGGCATACCGGTTTGAGTTGGTCAAGAACTGCAACACTGCTGAGTTTTTCACGCTCAACAGTTTCCTGTGTGTATCAGGAATGGTTCAACATCCAAAGGACATCCAGCCAACTTGACACAACTGTGTTCCACAGGCCAGCATCCCCGTGGAACACTTTTGACACCTTGTAGAGTCCATGCCCCGATTAATTGAGGCTGTTCTGAGGAGGGGGGGTACAACTCAATATTAGGAAGGTGTTCCTAATGTTTGGTATACTCAATGTAAATATATATACATACAATGGTGTGTAAAGACAGTATATGAATAGAAAAGGTGTGTACAGCAGTAGTTATACAGAATGAGCCATGACTAGAATACAGTATATACATATAACGTGGGTAAAACAGTATTTAAACATTTATTAAAGTGACCAGTGTTCAATGACAGCAGTCTCTAAGGTGTAGGGTAGAGTACCGGGTGGTAGCCAGCTAGAACAGTGACTAAGGCTAGTGGTGACTGTTTAACAGTCTGATGACCTGGAGATATTTGCTGTTTCTCAGTCTCTCAGTCCCAGCTTTGATGCACCTGTACTGTCTGTTCCTTCTAGATGGTAACGGGGTGAACAGGCCGTGGCTCGGGTGGCTGAGGTCCTTGATGATCTTGTTGGCCTTCCTGTGACACTGGGTGCTGTAGATGTCCTGGAGGGAAGACAGTGTGCCCCCGGTGATGCATTGGGCTGACCGCACCACCTTCTGGTGAGCCCTGCGTGTTGCAGACAGTGCAATTGCCAAATGTCTTTAGCCTCCTGAGGTTGAGGGGGCGCTGTTGCTCCTTCTTCACCACACTGTCTGTGTGAAGGGACCATTTCAGGTTGTGAGGGATGTGCAAGCCGAGGAACTTGAAGCTTTTGACCCTCTCCACTGCAGCCCTGTCAGTCGTGGATGGGGCGTGCTCTCTCTGCTGTCTCCTGTAGTCCACGATCAGTTCCTTTGTTTTGTTGACATTGAGGGACATTATATTTTCCTGTCACCACTCCGCCATGGCTCTCACCTCATTGTTGTTGGTAATCAGGCCTACCACTGTTGTGTTGTCAGCAAACTTGATGATTGACTTGGACACGTACATGGCCACGCAGTCATGGGTGAAGAGGGAATACAGGAGGGGGCTGAGCATGCAACATTGTGGGGCCCCGTGTTTAGGATCAGCATGGGGGGAGGTGTTGTTGCCTACCTTCACAAGTTGGGGTCGGCCTGTCAGGAAGTCCAGGACCCAATTGCACAGGGAGGGGTTCAGACCCAGGGCCCTGAGCTTAATGATGAGCTTGGAGGGCACTATGGTGTTGAAGGCTGAGCAGTAGTTGATGAACAACATTCTTACATAGGTATTTCTCTTGTCCAGTGTCCAGGTGGGATAGGGCAGTGTGTGTCGTCCGTGGATCTGTTGGCATGATATGCAAATTGTAGTGGGTCTAGGGTGTCGGGTAAGGTGGAGGTGATATGATCCTTAACTAGCCTCTCAAAGCATTTCATGATGATAGAAGTGAGTACTACAGGGCGATAATCATTTAGTTCAGTTACATTCGCTTTCTTGGGTACAGGAACAATGGTGGACATCTTGAAGCAAGTGGGGACAACAGACAGGGATATGGAGAGATTTAATATGTCCATAAACACTCCAGCCAGCTGGTCTGCACATGCTCTGAGGACGTGGCTTGGGATGCCGTGTGGGCCGGCAGCCTTGCGAGGGTTAACACGCTTAAATGACTTACTTACGTCCACAGATGTTTGTTTGGATAAATTCTAATCGTCACAGTGCGAACAAAATCCTCTATGCACTTCCTGATGAACCCTGTCACCCCGTGTATACGTCGATACTATTCTGAGGCAACCCGGATTATTTCCCAATCCGCGTGATCAAAACAATCTTAAAGCATAGATTCCGATTGGTCAGACCAACGTTGAACAGTCCTTACCACAGGAGCTTCCTGTTGAAGTTTCTGCCTATAGGTGGGGTGGAGCAGAATGAAGGCGGGATCTAATTTGCCGAAGGGAGGGCTGGGGAGGGCCTTGTAGCCGTGATCAATGATCCATGGTCCTGTTGCATGTGTAGCACAGGAGATGTGTTAATATACATTTTGTGGAGCATTTACCCGCCAGATTCAGAAGCTCGAAAAACCCATTAAAAAAAAACCTTACCACCATTAGATTTTTGCCCAAAGTTTAGAAGAAAAAAACTAAAACTAAACAGAATTTATGATGGTTTTCATTTTATTTGAGTTCGTTTTGCAGTCAAAGATAATAGTTTCTTTATAGTTTTTGTTTTTCAAATTTTAAGTTTAAGTTTTTTTTTGTTTACTCAATAGTTTTTCCAATTTTTGTTTCAGTTTTCGTTTACTATAATACCATTGGATTGCTGTTTACCTGTCTTTTGAAGGTCCTACTACCCTTACATAAAAAGATTGCAGTTTTGAAACTACAGTAAAAGTGCAATAACTGCAGCTGACTGTGGTATTTTGGACACAGTAATTGCAGAATAACTGCAGTTATACTGCACTGTAACTGCAGTTACAGAGCAAAATTACTGTAGTAAAAAACTTATTTTGGACGCAGTATTTGCAGCATACTGCAGTTAGACTGCAGTTAAACTGCACTCTGACTGCAATCGTTTTTTTCATAGGGGTATCATTTGAATGGACATTGTACATGGCCAGCACACTAATTTCCCTACTGAGTAGATTAAAGGAGCAGTGCAGTCAAAAATGAGCAGCGAGCTCCTCGGGGTGTAAACTGCGGATTTGGAAAGTTGAATGTGCTTCTGGGTAGATTGGACCCACCCCCCTTTTAGCAATGTACAGGCATTTTTGTAAGGCGCAATAAATGATAGTACACACACACAAACCATTTAGGCTTAAAAATAAACAAATCACATATCTTATAGAAATACTTAATTATTCTTTGTATGATAATTAGTATAAAAAAACTTTGCATAATGTGTGAAATCACAATATTATTATTATTATTAGCTAAGAGAAAAAAAGAAACTGTCTAGATAAAGTTAACCACGTTCACATTACAGCTACAACTAAGCTAAACTTAGCTAGCTAGGCTAGTAACGACATAAGATGCATAACATTAGATAGCTAGCTACTAGCTACAACAACAGAGTAATGTTAGCTTGCTTAGTTAAAGGTAGATTCAGCAATATGACGTAGGTGCACAAAGTAAACAGCATAGTGAGTCAATTTCAGCTACAACTAAATATGACCAACTCTAGCTGAGTCCCACTGTACCATTACAGTAAAGACAACACATCCTAATGGAGGTGATTAATGTGGCAATCAGCAGTAGAAACAATAACAAAGTGGCCTCCCCACCCTTGGTTCTGTAAAAAACTGAGGGATGGAGCTGGAGAAATGTAACCTCAAATTCATAGACAGAGCTATGGATGCAAGGGCTGCTCAGCCATGATATTACAGTTTTAACCATGTTTGTTTACATTTAATTTGTTTACTAACGTTGGGAGTAAAACAAGCTTATATTTTGGGTTCTGATGGGGTACGACAGTTGAACTAAGCTCATGAGGCATTTATAAGTTATATACTTCAAGAATAAATGGGAACGAGGCGTCGGTCCCAAGTTGCGCAGCGCTCTAAGGCACTGCATCTCAGTGCTTGAGGCGTCACTACAGACCCCCTGGTTCGATTCCAGGCTGTATCACAACCGGCCATGATTGGGAGTCCCATAGGGCGGCGCACAATTGGCCCAGCATCGTCCGGGTTTGGCCGGTGTAGGCCGTCATTGTAAATAAGAATTTGTTCTTAACTGACTTGCCTAGATAAATAAAGGTCAAATAAAAATTTTAAAACATTTATCGGACCAAAAATGGACGTAGCAACTGCTGATTGCACCTTTAAGATCGAATTCTGAGAAGTAGCAGTACTTTCAGTAGCAGTACACACTCAGCCATAATACCAAAGTGGGCACTAATGATGTGATGGTATCATGTGGTAGATAGCCCTATTTGGTAAAATATCAAGTCCGTATTATGGTAAGAACAGCTCAAATAAGCAAAGAGAAACGACAGTCCATCAATACTAAAGACATGAAGGTCAGTTAATACGGAACATTTCAAGAACTTGGAAAGTTTCTTCAGGTGCAGTCGCAAAAACCATTAAGCGCTATGATGAAACTGGCTTTCATGAGGACTGCCACAGGGAATGGGAAGACCCCAGAGTTACCTCTGCTGCAGAGCATAAGTTCATTAGAGTTACCAGCCTCAGAAATTGCAGCCCAAATAAATGGTTCACAGAGTTCAAGTAACAGACACATCTCAACATCAACTGTTCAGAGGAGACTGTGTGAATCAGGCCATCATGGTCGAATTGCTGCAAAGAAACCACTTGCTTGGGCCAAGAAACACGAGCAATCGACATTAGACCGGTGGAAATGAGTCCAAATTTGAGATTTTTGGTTCCAACCACCGTGTCTTTGTGAGACGCGGTGTGGGTGAATGGATGCATGTGTATTTCCCACCGTAAAGCATGGAGGAGGAGGTGTTACGGTGTGGGGGTGCTTTGCTGGTAATACTGTCTATGATTTATTTAGAATTCAAGGCACACGTAACCAGCATAGCTACCACAGCATTCTGCAGTGATACACCATCCCATCTGGTTTGGGCTTAGTGGGACTATCATATGTTTTTCAACAGGTCAATGACCCAACACACCTCCAGGCTGTGTAAGGGCTATTTTACCAAGAATGAGAGTGATGAAGTGCTGCATCAGATGACCTGGCCTCCACAATCCCCCCGACCTCAACCAAATTGAGATGGTTTGGGATGAGTCGGATCGGTAGAGTGAAGGGAAAAGCAGCCAACAAGCGCTCAGCATATGTGGGAACTCATTCAAGACTGTTGGAAAAGCATTCCAGGTGAAGCTGGTTGAGATAATGCCAAGAGTGTGCAAAGCTGTCATCAAGGGTGGCTATTTGAAGAATCTCAAATATATAATACATTAGATTTGTTTAAAAAAAAATACTGCATGATTCCATGTGTTATTTCATAGTTTTGATGTCTTCACAATTATTCTACAATGTAGAAAATAGTTAAAATAAAATAAAAACTTGAATGAGTAGGTGTTCTACATTTTTTGACCGGTAGTGTAGTTATAGTTAGCTAGCTATATAATACAGATTGTACTTTGTTAGGGTAAGTTACATGTAGCACAAGTCTTTAGCTGGCTATTTGCTAAAATACATAATTCTTTCAGCACTTTGTTGATGGGAAGTCTTCAGTGCCCAAATCCAGCTGCTGCTGCAGGAGGAGATGCATTCATACAATGCAGGCCATCGCCCCAAAAAAGGTACTGTAATATGAGATTCAACTAAACCTAGCCTACATTACCAAATGTTGACTGACAGTAAGGAGCACATTTTAATACGTTTATCCTTTTATATGGATGCTTCATACATAACTGACATAACTCTTACATAAGTACACAACTTAGTGCAATCGCAAGTACAAGTGAATTTCATAAATACACTAACATCTGGGACTTTAGAGTGTTTGATTGTGGAAATGGTCATATCGGGTCCTCTACAAGCCGGACTATAGAATACAATTATATTTGAACTTATTGTACAGGTTATCTGCGTGGTTGGTCCTTCGTTGGGTGGAAATTTGAGAAGTAAATATCCACAGGAAAGTATAATTAAACCAACTTTTCAAAGTGCTGGTAGTGTGTTCAGAATTCAACATAGGCATGTGCACACAATGTAAATACATGCACGCGAGGCATGCATATTTACTGAGCTCGTAAACATGTTTACATGGTTTTGCGCATGCTTCAGGTGATAGATATCTGAATACACTACCAGCGCTTTGAGAAGTTGGTTTAATTATACTTTCCTGGGGATATTCTTTCTGAAATTTCAACCCAACGAAGGATCAACAACGCATGCAACCAGTAGAGTAAGTTCAAATGTAATTGTATTCTATATTCCGGCTTGTAGAGGACCTCAGAGGACCATTTCCAGAATCAAACACTGAAGTCCCAGAGGTTAGATGATTTACAGATAATTTGATTCAGGAGACCTCTAAAACAATGTAACCTTAACACTGAAAGAATAACTGAATGAATAACACACTACATGTACATTCAGTAGCCAGTTTATTAAGTACACCCATCTAGTACCGGGTCTGACACCCTTTGCCTCCAGAACAGCCTGAATTCTTTGGGGCATGGAAACGTTGCTCAATTGGTATCAAGGGAACTAACGTGTGCCAGGAATACATTCCCCACACCATTACACCACCAGCCTGTACCGTTGACACTAATGACACTAGGGCAAGATGGGGCCATGGACTCCCTGACTCTGACATCAGCATGACGCAACAAGAACTGGGATTTGTCAGACCAGGCAATTCTTTTCCACTCCTCAATTGTCCAGTGTTGGTGATCGCGTGCCCACTGGATCTGCTTCTTCCTGTTTTTAGCTGATAGGAGTGGATCCCGGTGTGGTCGTCTGCTCCAATAGCCCATCCATGACAAGGACCGACGAAGTTGTGTGTTCCGAGATGCCGTTTCTGCACACCACTGTGTACTGCGTCATTATTTGCCTGTTAGCTTGCAAGATTATTGCCATTCTCCTTTGACCTCTCACCAACAACCTGTTTTTCACCCACAGGACTGCCGCTGACTGGATGTTTTTTTGTTTGTCGCTACCGTTGTCAGTAAACCCTAGACAATGTTGTGCATGAAAATCCCGGGAGGCCGGCCGTTTCTGAGATACTGGAATTGACGATCATACCATGCTCAAAGTAGCTTAGGCCAATCGTTTTCCCCATTGTAATGTTCAATCAAACAGTAACTTGATGCCTGTCTGCCTGCTTTATAAAGCCACAGCCACGTAACTCAGTCTGTAGGAGCGAACAATTTTCGTGAATGGGGTGGTGTACCTAAAACTGACCACTGAGTGTATATCATCACATGTATCTACAGATTAAGATCTGATCTGCAAGATGCGGTTTCCACTAACACCACAGAGGAGACGGCCACCAAATCACCAGAGGATACCGAAGATGATACCTCAACCAAGGAAACCAGGATCATTGAAATAGGTATGTGCCTCATTTATTGCCACAGATCTTATCTGCACAGGGCCGGCAGGAAATGCAAAAAAAAAAAAAGCAGTCCATAATTTGGTAGCAGTAATCATGATTAGGTTTGAGAGCGTAGGTACCATAAGCTTTTTGACAGAGGTAATGACAACCTGTAAATATTTGTTGGTCTGGTCACTTCATCTTGGGCTCTCCAAAGGTCCAGGGTATGGATTAGCCCAGCCACATAAGAGCAGTAACCTGTGGAGCTAGCATAGAACGGTATGTTTGTTAAAGTCAGTTGGTTGTTAACGTTAGCATAACGGCTAGCTACAGCTGATGTTGTACACAATATAGTATGCACTTGCTTTTTAAATTATTGTGAGACATACCCTGCAGTGCAGGAACATTGTTGCTCCATTTCATTCCCTTCCCCTTTGCCTCGATTGTCAGCTGGTGGGTTTTTTCTCTATTTTACTGGGACCGGTAGGCTTTTGACTCTATCCTAGTCCTCATTTGATTTAATTCAGTCAAAGCCTTTTCATTATTAAAATATAACTGTGTAACCAGCGGTTATGGATGACGACCGTCATAAAAATGTGTGGAAGGAACAGCTGACTGAAGAAGGGACGGCCGGGCATTCGTGCGGTTGAGTCGGTTTCTTTGTTGCTCCTTGCTGAAGCAAGCAAGGTGTTGTAGCAAACAAGTCTTCGGTTGCCTAGGCAACGCCCCCCTCCCTGCAGCAGCAGCAGCAGCACACATAGAAATATAATTAATACAATGGGCTTGGAATCTAACGCTGTCAATTTGACTGGTAAACTCATGGGTACACTCACAATGGCTGACTGGTATTGTGATGCAATAATTTCCATGGTAATGTAGAACATTCATTCAAATGACTTTAACTGATGTGGCTCATGCAACATGTGCTGTCCTCACTAAAGCCTTGCTCCCATTGATCTATTTTTTTGCTATACAGCCAGCTTAAACTCTTCCACTAAATGATTCATAAACCAGGTTGGAGCTGTCTTAAGTCCATTTAAAGACATGCGCCGGCACTTTGGCGACTAGTAAGTATTTTTTAAACCTCCCACTTTTGGCTGGATGTGTAAATGTTTACTTCATACATGCATAATCTGATCAGAATTACTAGCCAATGAGCTTCAGACCCTCGCCATGTGAGTGACAGCTAGCAAGATGCACACACAGCAGAGTGAGAGAGAGCAATGGCGTGGTGCACATATCACTAATCAGATCAGCTCTGAAAAAGATCTGATGTGATTGGTCAAAAAAACTATTAGTGGAAAAAGTATCAGAATTGGCTGCCTGTGTAAACGCAACCATATTGGGGTTCTAAACTAGCATATGGAATTGTTTTAAGATGGTCATACCAAGGATAATTTAGCTATTTGATTTAGAATTTTAGGACCCCTTTAAAGATATATACTTTTTGGGGGGGATGAAACATTGAATTTGGCCTTACTGCCATTAGCCCATAGAAAGGCATTGAATTACAGATTCATACAGTCAAAAAATAAATCAAAAGGAAGTTTGTTTTGAAATGTCTGTCCTATATCTGAGAGATATAAGAAGTATCAGGATTTTATTTTTTTGAACATATTTAACCCCTTTTTTTAGGCACTAAACTACTTACATATATTCTTCCATAAATCTTTTCAAAGTGGTACCGGGCTACCTTCAGACGAGGCTTGTCGGCGTCCTAGAGTGATTGGTCATGCAAAATTCCATGACCGTCACAGCCCTATCGAATACTAATGTCCATTACTTACATATTCCGATATTATTTTTGTTTTGTTAGCTAGCGCTAGTCGGCTGTACCTGTACCAAAACTCTGGAGTTTTTCTCCATCTTCTTTTTAAATATTGAGCTAACATGTTTTCAGCACTTATTTCCATGACTGATCAAAACTCATTTTCATATGCTCTCTCGTCTACAGTATAGAGAGCAATATGTTTGGAACATCGAATCGCAATCAACATAGAATCGTTTGAATCACAGTACATATCGGCACCTAAGTATCATATCGTGAGGTACCTGACAATTCCCAGCCCTAATGCCTACCCAACTAGCAAGCTCCACTGGGCCATTAGCAACCCGCCTCTGCAGAATTCGTAGCCTGAACAGCCGTTAGTGGTCGCTGTTCACCTGTCTGAGAGTCCCACTATCATTTGGAAGGACATTGTACATTGGCCAGCACACTAATATCCCTTTCTCCTTCCCTTCAGATTTTCAGCAGTTCATTGTCTCTGAAGAGGAGTTTTCCCTTGAGCAGCAACACTGTAAGCAGGAGTGGAGCACCAGTCTGGGGCAAGATGACTGGAACATCATACAGATTAAAGAGGAACAGGAGGATTTCAGGATCATCCAGGAGGAGGAAGACTCTGTATTCACTCCTGCCTGGGTGAAAAAGTGACTATGATCAGTACCCAACTCAGTCCTCACAAACCCAAAGTGAAGAATACAAAGACAGAATGTCCTCTACTGAACAGATCAAAACAGAACCTAAGGAAGATGATTCCTCAGAGATCTCTCAGCCCCTGCGCAAATCAAAGAGGACGCAGACACAGAAAAAGCTTATTTATCACCAGGAAAAAATCACCAGTGCAAAGGAGGATTCACACAGAAGATAAATCATCACTGTCAGGATTGTGGCAATCTGAATTTGCACATGAGGATTCACACAAAGGAGAAACCATTTGCTGTAGTGAACGTTTCACTCATATGGGAAAACTGGTTTCTCATAGGCATGATACACTCGGGGACAGAACCGTATCACTGTGATGAATGTGGCAAATGTTTTCCTCAGTGGGTACATCTGGATTCTCATATAAGGACACACGGGGAGAAATCATATCACTGTCAGGATTGTGACAAAGTTTTGCTGGAGCATGGAATCTGAAGTGTCATAGGAAGACTCACACAGGAGAGAAACCGCATCACTGTGGTGAATGTGGCAAATGTTTTTCTGAAGTTGGGTATCTGAATTATCACAAGGATCCACACAGGGGAGAACATAATTGGCTGTAATGATTGTGGCAAATGTTTTCATTTTGGCGCGGGTCTGAAAATTCACACAGTGGAGAAATAATATTGCTGCCAGGTCTGTGGAAAATGTTTTGCTCATAGTGGTAATCCGAGTTCTCACATTAGGATTCACAAAAGGGGAGAAGCCTTATCGCTGTCATTATTGTGGCAAATATTTTCGGCATGGCCATAATCTGACTATGCATATGAGGATTCACACTAGGGAAATCATATTGTCGCTTTAGTAACAGATCTTTGAGCACTGGCGGTCACGAGAGTGCATATGAGGATAATCAAATGAGAGAGAAACAGTTTTGCTGTCAGGATTGTTGTAAATGTTTCACTAATTGTTCCAATCTGAAATTGGCATATGAGGAGACAGACAGGAGACACCACATTCTACCATGACTGTTGCACTTTTTTCACAATTGTCTGTTATTTGACATTGCATATGGAAATTCACAGGATAAATCTTACACGCGTCTTTAAAATGCTTTAGTGCCAGAAGTACATTGAATAGTCAGAATACACACTGAGAAAAAAAAACACATACATCAAATGATTGCAACAAAGCAAAGCCTAAGAGGACACGTGGAAAGAATGCACAGAAACATGACTGTGACCTGTGTGGGGGGAAGGGCATCAAACAAGATTGAGGCACATTTTGTAACTTCCACCTGTGAGTGGAGACGACAGTTCTTGGGTGATTAAGATATGACTGGCTGTTTGTAAGACTACCAATATTGTTTATAGTTGAACTTGATTACGTTATCTTGTATAACCTTCAATGTGAACACCGCCAGACTGGGCTCTTATCAAGTGGGCTCTTATCAAAGTTTCTTGAAATCTGTCCTGTATCAATAAACACATTCACATCTCTTCTCCCCACACTAGCTGTGGTTCATTCTACGATTTACAACAAAGGTATTTGAACGTGTGGTTCTTTTCATAAGGAATATTAAAGAGGGATTAGAACTCATGCCCAACCTAACCTAAACTGTTAGCCATGTTAGGCAAACATGCAAATGTAGAGAAAGAAAGTTAGCTTCTCTGTATTGGTTGTGTGGCTCACTACACACCCATTGTCGGCAAGGACTCCACTTTAGAATATTGAGCAGTTTCATGATGTAAGTAAAACACGGTCGATAAGGAAACTATTGGGTTACCAAATATTACTCTTGTATGACCAGTTATTTTTTGCAAAAAATAGTTGAAACACGATACACAATTGATAGGCAATTTATTTAATCATTCATTACCACACATCATCTTAGTCTACAAGGAGTCATGTTTCCTTCAACGTCAGTGCATTTCACAGGTCAGCAAGACAAATGAGTAATTCAACAACTAAGTCAACACGTGTAACACCATTCAGGGGTCTGTGTTACTAAGCTTAGTCTTTCTTCAAAACAGGAAAGAATGCAACAAATACCCCAAAACGATCAATATTTACATACACTTTCTGCTATTGCATCATTCATAGCAGTGACAGGGGAAACAAACAGGGCTGGATTACCGAACGGCACGCAGGGCATGTGCCCCGGGGTCCCTGACCTGAAGGGGTTGGGGGCCTCCCTTGGAGGTCGGGGGCCCCCAGATAGCATAATGTGTAGAATTGCCAGAAAATTAGCTTTAAAATGGCAAAATGTGTAGAATAGCAGTATGAAACTGCAAATTTTTCTCTGGACCATGGCAAAATGTGTTGAAATGCGGTAGTCCGGCCCTGGGAGGTATGCTATACTCTTGGAATGGAAGACCCACACAGGAAGAGATTGCTTAAGGCACCATGACATGGAGAATAGCTTATCAATACAGAGTTAGAATCACATCCCATGCTTCAAACAGGTCTTCTCTCCGCATTCTACCTATCAAAAGGGGAGTGGGGAACCTTTCCAGGCTGATATTGACTGCATTGGTGTGGATGAGACTCAACCTCTGCTGTGTATTTCACATACATTTGGGGGTGAATGAGAATTTGAGAACCGTAGCTTTTGAAAGGAAACATGAGCAAGTAATCTCATTCAAAATCAACAAATGAAGTGAAGGTTAAGTTATATTCTGCACTCAAAATCAGGACAGATTGAGATATCCAGGAGATTAACATTCTTAACCAGAAAAAATAAGTAAAACATTTGTTTGCATATGAAAACAAATTAATTTGGTTAAAAGCTTTAATAATAAAACATTAACAAATTGTGGAATTCAGACATAGTAAGAGTATAATAATACTTGCAGTAGATTAAAAAAAGACATTACTCATCATGCGTTCCATTTTCCAAAATTCCTCAAGCAAGCAAGGACTGTATCCCTTTGGGACTGCGAAAGGAATGATTGTTACTTTATCATACATCTCATATCAATAAATGCATTCACTTTGGGGGGGGGCTAATCATTAAAATACTATCTGTATCATGCCAAACTAGCCTTGTCAATCATTCTAAACGATGGAATCATCCAAATGGAGATGTCTGTGCAAATCCAAAAGGAGTAATGTCATTCATTTCCTACAGTATGAATTCAGGAACATTGTCCCCATTATAAACTTGTTCAATGTAGTGACAGGTTGTGTGTGTGTGTCTTATCCAAGCTGTGACATGATAATATGTGCAGGGTCATGTTCATTAAGCACCAAACGGGACTGTATGTACTTGTCCAATAACTCATTTTCCGTTGAAATGCGTTTTTAAAACATTCTGTCGCATGCCCTAATGAACATGACCCAGGCCTTGCCAATCATCTCCCAGAGTATGGCTATCCAGTTCACACCGTCGAACGCCAACGGTCGTGTACTTTGAACGATGCATTTAGATTCACAATCTCATGTGCGACGTCACTGTAAAACAAAACTCGCTCTGCTGAATCCTGATTCGTCAACACTTTAAACACAACCCAAAAGAGCGCGTACATCATACGATTGTTAAGGCGGCGTAAATAGAGTACCTTTTATCTGTACAAGAAATGTCCTCATTCAGAGTGGATTATACAAAAAGTGACCATCAGTACAAAAGCCTGTACCTACTACCTTGAGGTGTGAGCTGTACAGCGAGTGTGAGATGAAACTATATAGTCGTCACGTTATAGGGCTTCCCCAATACTTTTGAATCCGTATGCATGTAAGTGGAGGACGCGCTTTACCTCGACCGTTTAGGAAATAACCCCACACTGCGCACACACACACAAACCAAAAAGAGAGCGTCAGTCTCGTGGCTACACCAGTTCTCGATGGATTCTCACTGACCGGTAGGATTAAGATTTCAAAGCGGGTGTTTTCCACAGTGGTTTGTGATACATCCAGCCTTCGCCCTAGCATAGAGAGAAGACCATAGAAAACATTACCAAAAAAAATATGTACAATCTGTGAGATTAAAATGTCTGACAGAAGAGAATCCATTATTAATATTCATATCAAAATCCATTGATTCCTGAAGAATATAAACTGTAAATGCCTCATGAGATGCGTCCATTATCCTTGCATTTTTCCAGCAAAATTGGGTGTCAAAATGCCTGACCGCTAACGAAACACAATAATACTAGAACGTTTCCCAAAGAAAATGGGTGTGCTTGCTTCAGCTGTCCAAAAGCATGTCTGACCCAGGCTCCCAGGTCTTGCTGAAGCAAGCACACTAAATATGAAAAGGGTTTGTCAAGATTATGTTCTACGTACCTCGCTCTCAAAATATCTGGTCCTCCATGGGGTCTCTCTGTCTCAGTGCGGTGTCTCTCCTCAGTTCTCTGTCTCTCCTCCAGGATCCTCTTGTGCTCCGTGGCCTTCTCAATGTCCTTCTGACGCAGCGACTCAGTCACGTGCTGCCACAGGCGCCTAAAACACAGTTATCTAGTGTATCATGTCTATTACTGAGACAATGCACAATATAGTCAACAATACAGAGGTGTAACAGCACCAGAATTAACTAAACATTATTTTCATCTACCAGTCCTTATTTATGCCACAACCTCACCGGAAAGCATAGAAAATACATCGGAGCATATTCATATTTCAACTTTTTTGTCTAACTCGATTCGGTTGGTACTTGCTTGTCGTTGGGCGCGCACTCCGCTTCTTAGTGACGGGCAGCTTGGTGACGTCCACCATGCGCGTGTCGCCGTTCTGGTAGCTGAACTCGAGCACGCCGTTCCACTCGCCCTGCACGCGGCACACCACAACGTTGGTAGCGTTGTGCTTTACCTCCGCCGTCACTCTGCGTGAGGCGCCAGGAGAACAGGACACATGGTCAACGATATCAACCAATCACAGCCTCTCCACGCAAACTATGCAAAACAATTTGAGGTCACTTCAATCCAAAGAGTTGTGGCTTTTATAAATTATTCAAATACTTGTTTATTAACTACATTTCAATGAATCTTTCTTTAGCCAGGATAATCCACTCCTCAACAGCCCCGGTTTTCCAGGGAGTCATAGGATCCATAAAAATCATTTTTAAATCTAAAAACAACATGGAAATAACTATATGATGTAACCGCACAGGGACATAAACCTAACCAAAAGCCAATGCAACAATTTAATGACAGCATTAGAAATTCCTCTGCAGGTGTGTGTGTGCGCTCTGTGAGGGGCACTCACTTGTGCAGTTTGCCGCCGTAGAAGGGCTTGGTCTGGAAGGTGATGACCACGGAGTATCCCGACTTGGTGCAGTTCACATTGACCTTTTCCCCCAGCTCCACCCAGGGCACGGTAAGGATGGAGCGGGCGTAGGCACAGGGCAGCGTGAACGTGTACTCTCGTCATGCTCCAGCAGGTATAGACAGCCTACACACACAGATTACAATATGGTTTATACTTTATATTGTTAGCATTAGACAGATGCATCTTACAGACCACTTTTAGCAGGAGGTTTGAAGTCGAAAGACTCAACAATAAGTACTTCCTGTCAGTAACTAGTATGGAAGAAATGTCCACTCTCCCTTTGACATTGGTCTGAAGGAAGTAGGCCTAATCCCTAGCCGAGTCTCTCGATTTCAAACCGCTCTGGCGCTAGCATGCACCGTGTCACACAGATGGTGCAATAAATCGAGTACCCTGTCTCTGGCCGGCCTTACCTTCCCCGATCATGGACACCCCGATGGACATGCCCATGAACTTGCTCTTGGTCCACACGTGGGTATTGACGCACATCCGCCTCTCGGGGCACTCGGCGTAGAAGCCCGACACGGGCGGGTGGTGGGACACCTGCTCAGCCACGAAGCGCAACTCGTAACTGCCGTCCTCCTCCTCGGTCGTGGGGCTTCCCTGGGGAGGAGAGGGGGGTGAGGGGGCATCCTTAGCAGGTTCCCCTGACCTGGGCACCCTCCAGGAGCAGTGGAAGCTCTCGCCGATTATGGGGTTGTAGGGCTTCTTGGCGATGGCGCCCTTGCGGCCCTCGTGGAAGGAGGTGAGGTAGTACTCGACGAAGCGCACCATGCGCTCCTCGGGCCCTTGGCCGTCTGTGATGGACACGAACAGGTCCGGGTGGGACATGAAGTGGCGACATCTCTCTAGTAAGGAGCGCTTTTCCAGGATGAAGGTGGGTAGCACCACCTGAGGAGACAGAACTATTTATGATCTTTATTGAAGCAGGTGGGTTATTGAGAACCATTCAATAACCTAGTGTGTGGTCGATAATGACATGTAGCTATGAGGTAAACATCATTCAAAACAAAGCTTGAATTGCAATTTGAGGTTATTGAGAACACATTCTCTTTTCATGAATTGATTAACTGACCAACTACCATCCGACACCCATCTGGCTTTGAGCCTACACTTGCAGACTGCTGCTAACCATGGGAAACTGAAATTAGAGCTGGGACGACAATGGAAAATGATCGACACCGACCATACGATCACTTATTGCAGCCGTTTTGTAGCCTATACTAGAGAAATGTGAAGTTTGAAATGAAATAAGTTTGCTAATATGGGTGATTGTTAATGGGACAATTGATGGCTAAAACCATCAAACTAGTAGTATTAGTTTAAAGGATAATACATATAAAAGACTGGTGCACATTAACTTTAAAAGACGTATCGTTCTATTTATTGTTATCGCATCAATTAAGGCAATTTATCGCAATATGGATTTCAGTCCATATCACCCAGCTCTACTATGAAGTCAACAAGAAAAGCAAAACGATAGGCATTTCTTAACTCCAGTACGCAGTCCTTTACATTAGCCAATCAGAGGGAAGGAAAACAAGACACCACTATGGTCTGTCTATCTGGGCCTTGGTCCAGCCCGATGTATGTTTCAGGCTGTGTCCAGGCCACGGCCGGGGGGAACTCGACCTACCCGCGTGAGGTCCATGCCCAGCTTGAGCTGCGAGAGCAGGTGTAGGATGACACTGCGCTCCTCCTCCACCGCCCCCAGTTCCTCCTCCTTTTCCGTGAACGCGTCTCCACCTCGTCCTCTCTCGGTCAATCTCCTCCTGGCAGGAGATACAATATTTACTTTGAGAACAACAAAAGTTGTGGCTTGCATCTTGAAAAACTGTCAAACTGAAGCACCTACAACAAAAAGCCATGAAATAAAAAGGCCTTTATTTAGTTATATTTATTTGACCATCCTCCCCATCTGACCATGGACACATTGTTAGACAAATTGATCATTGGAAACGTTGCTATTTATTTAATCATTAAATTAAAAAAAGTACTGAAGTCAAATTGTCCTGTCCAAAGAGATACGATACATCTTTTCAAATACTTTATTTTACATGTCGCCCTTTCCAGCACAGCTCCAGTAACTATGCTGGATGCGTAACCAGGCCAGGGCCTTTATTCAGAAAGTCTTAGGAGTATGAGTAGTGATTTAGAATCTGTTTTGCCTTATAGTCCTATTCATTATGATCTAAATGGATTCTCCTAGATCTGCACTCTGCTCAGAGATTGATACAGTTTGGCTGTGAAAAGCCCTTTGGGACTATTAATGCTTCTGTGTCCTTACCCCAGAGAAACTGCAGGGGCTCCGTGGCACTCAGCTCCAGGAGGCTGCCCTCCAGCGGCCCTCCCTCTCCCCCGGTGCTGAAGCTGTCCAAGGGCCCGCCGTTCTTCAGGATGTCCGGCAGCTTGGGCTCCAGCCACTCAATGGTAGGTCCTGTAACACGCGACACAGCGGCAGCCACCGCGGTCTTTAGCTCAGAGGTACTCATGCTAGGCTACGCTACGAGACCCTTGAGGACTACCAGACTACCCAACCAAAACAATGAGGTTGTAGCCAGCAACCATTCAAAAAAAGACCCAGGCTGGCTGGATGGGGTGGCTGGCTGGCGTATTCCTGACAGTTCTCCAAGACCACAGGATGGAGACGTTAACCCGATCCCCGTTGAGTATCGAGATACGTTTTATGCCGCGCCAACAGGAAATGTCGCACCGCCTGATTGGTGGGTTAGCATTAGCGCCACATAGGGTATTTCTATGGGTGTTTGGGTGGGAGGCGAGGCCCATTCAAATTAGCACGGCCCACACAATCTTGACACCTTTTCCTGATTGGCTCATCCCCGGGTTCGTCTGTTTGTGGGCCTAATGAAATATGGATGCTAGGTAACAAGATCTCTTACGATCTCCTACGCAAACCGGTAACTTGTGACGGCTTTTCCCCATTTCCCTATTGCACAATGTCTGGTTGGCTCTGTCAAAAGAAATGGCTGAGATAGTAGCAGCCATACATTTTTGGTAAGGTCTCTTGGCTTGTCAGTATGGTGCTGTGTGATCAAAAAGGAAGAAAGGTGGTTAATTGGGGAGAGCTGTTATTACTCAGTTACCAATGAGAGATCTGGTTACCACCTCTAGAGCATGCCGATAAGAATAAGTACCGCTCCTCATCAATTATGGAAAATAATTCCACCGTCGGCTTTCGGAGTACATCTGGACTGGGCGGGTCTACATGTGCAGTTCCATGATTTGTGAGGGGTAGAATTGTGCAAGCACATGATGTGTGTCTAGTACATGTCGCAGACAACTAAACATGACTAAAGTCATTCTTGGAAACAAAACACTTTAATCCATGTAGACTTCCCATGGCTAACTTTGAGAAATGGGTCAAAGAGAAGGTAACTTAACAGTTTCTACCTTGCTCTCTTCAGTGTTAAATTAAACATCATCTAGAAGGCAAATCTGAGAAAGCCTGGCAATAGAGATCTACCCACTGAGAAAACGAACAGTGCATGCACACAGATCCCCTTCTTTTCATTGGAGTTCATAAATGAACACTCATTACTAGTACCAGTAAGGACCTACTCCCCTCCGACCCCAGCGGTCACCTCACCTCCCAGAGAGCTCCCCTGGCGGGCCACCTGCTGTAGCTGCAGGATGTGCAGGCAGTCGTTGAGGCAGTTCATGGTGGCCATGGAGGTGGCCTTGAGCATAAGCAGGTCCTGGTCCAGTGGGGAGAGGGGGCCCGTGGCCGGGGCAGGCCCCCGATGAGTATGGATCAGGTCTCGGTGCTGGCCCTGGGCCTGGGTCATCATCTGGGAGGAAGAAGAGCGGAAGGAACCGAGGAGTAAGTTGATACATTTACATTTTAGTCATTTAGCGGAGACGTCTCATCCAGGAGCGACTTACAGTTAAGTGAGTGCATACATTTTCATACTGGCCCTCCGTGGGAAACGAACCCATAACCCTGGCGTTGAAGGCGGCATGCTCTACCAACTGAGCTACAGGGGTCCCATGATACTGATGTAAAAATGTGCTTGCTATATCCGTCATTAAGATTAAAACAAAGAAGTCCCTGTAACCTAGTCCTAGATGGATGAAAGGTCTTCATAAAATGACACGAAACAAAAAAAGCTGGGTAAGAAGGGTAAAAGACTAAGAAGAGAATACCTCTAAGACAAAATACATTTCAAATAAGGCAGAAGATATATTATTCTCCTCTACCACCGGTCATTCCAGTCGAGACGCAAAAGTTATTACAAAAACACGTAAGATGAAAATAAATCAAAACACTGAGGAAAAGAAACAACACTAAGCTTTGCTAAACCCCACTCTATTTTGGTTCACGAGGAAATGGCTACCGTCCCCATCCCCAGCCTACCTCTCTGGCGTCGAGCAGATGGTCGGCAGCAGGGACCTCTTGGAGGAGTACAGCGAGGAGCCCTTGTGGAGCTGAGTCATGCTGAAGGAGGAGGCGCGTTCTGGTTCTGGAGCTGGCTGGGCCTTCGCTGGGACAGGGGCGAGCTGGCGCTCCTGAGACGCCATGGAGTAACTTTGCGAGACTTGGGCGGAGGGGTTACTCTGGACAAAGACAAGATGGTCAACAAATGTGTCATACAGTGTATCTCATCTGCGATGGTATCTTGGGAAAAATTTTCTTTTCATCATTGGAGCTTGTGGGATGTATGTAAAGTTGCCCCTAGACACTGATATTGGGTCAGTTTAACATTTCCTCTACTAATGGTTACAGCATAGAGATAGAGGACTCATCTTTGTATCTGTACCATTCTAGTGTCTGTGACAGCATGGGCAGCGACAATGAGGCTTAGTCCATTTCCTCCTTCTTCTTCATTGGCTGATTGCTCCCAACTTATAGGAATCCCCACCCAGTTGACTACTTTAAAATGGTGGAAGCCTAAATGGACATTTCCATGTTAAAACGAGTTATATCAATGATGAGTCTGCTATCTCTATGAGTTAGAGTTAGGATTGTGGGAGGGGAAGAGGATCCTTGATCTGTACCTAGGGGAATTTTAACCTATGGAGCCATCTTGTTTATGACTATTTGTGTGACCTTATGGTGTCATGTCAATGTGCTCTGTAAATGTTGATTGTCTTCAACTCAAGTGCTCAAGATGCAAGACGAATTAAGGCCAATGTGAACTGTACTGAATCGGAGTCATTATGGTTACGCCACAATTTATCCAAGAATAGTTTGCATCGTGCTTGTGGTTTGTCACATTCTGTCTTTCAGTATTTCAATAGAAAGTGTACATCTGTTAAGAAGGAAATCCCACCGAGTAATGCTGACTCACTGACTTCAGCCAGGAAAGGAAGGTCAAACTTTAGAAAAATAAGGAAGTGTCACATACCCCAGTTTGTCTGCTATGATGCAGGCAGGGGTGTCTTTCGTGTGTTACAATACTACACTCAAAGGCTGGCATCTAGGATGGTCTTGGCTCATAACTAAGCTAAATGAATAGTAGCTAGAGTTCCCATCAACGTGTTATCATTATCAAGCACAAACACTACTACATCTAATCTAAATACAAGACATCCCCCTCTGCACTTCTGTTATTAAGCTCATGTTACAGGCAACCATGGACACGATCAATGGGATTGCATAACAAAACGAGCTAGCAGAGTGTCTGGATCAAGGGAAAACATTGTGAGTGAGAGAGAGTTAGAGAAAGAGCGTGTGATGTCGAAAGTGCGTGTGCCTGTCTGCGTGTGCATGCAACTGTGTGTCTGCACGCAAGTGTCTGCGAAAGTGGGTGAGTGTCAGATGAAAAGCCCTTGCCCTTACCTTCCCCATGGCCTCAGTATGGTGCTGCGTGCAGATCTGCAGCCGGCTCACCCAGTGCTGTCGCTCTTTGGCGTCCGTGGCTGGGAGACACAACAGGGTCACATTCATTAGTGCATACTGTTGCAAAATGTTTTGCAACTGAAAATTCAAACGAGAATTTCCTATTGGGTATGTTCAGTTAGTGCATCCCTGTTTCAGTCAGTTTTCTTTCGTTTGGTGCCTGAACCGAGTGAGCTCATTACTGTGCAGCCGAGTGAATCTCTCTCTGCATGGATCAATAACGACAACATTATCCCTCTCCGACCGAGGATAATGAGAAAACCTCCCATTATCACGTATTGATTTGCATGTTTTACCAGCTTTCTCCCATTCTGAAGTCTTGGTACAACAGTCTGACAGTGACTATGTGTATCTTGCCTGTCCAACAACTGACTGATGCATTGAGGGATATAATAACATTGTGCTGAAATGCAAACCATACATGTCCAGACTACTCAAACAGCATGACACTCTTGTATGAGTTGTTGAAGCGGTTTTGATTGGTGAGGTGAGAGACACACAATAGTGTGTGTGTTTTACCTCTGAGCTTGTATTGTTCCCCACTGATGGCATTGACCGTGAAGGTGTGAGAGTCCTCGTCGCTGGGGATATGACCGCCCCTGCCAAGGGGAGCGTCCCGCGAGGTTTCTGGGGCCTGGACTGCTCATTGACAAAGTACTCCAACAACCCCGCCTCATTGTTGAGGACAAAGAACCTGCATGAAGGGCAGAACGTTCAATCAAAACATTGACATTTACATTTGAGGAGAAAAATAGGGTTAGGTGCCTTGCTCAAGGGCATAGACAGATTTTTCACCTAGTCGGCTCGGGGATTCGAACCAGTGACCTTTTGGTTACTGGCCCAACGCCCTTGACCTCAAGATGCTTGTTGACAAAGCATTGAATCAATTCAATAGTATGTTTAGTTGATTTGATCATACTGTAAATACTTTTGCTAAATGCACATAGCACCGTTCAATGTTATTCAACCAGGGCTGCCCACTCACCTATATTGCCATCCTGTTACCAAATTGGTGTATTTCATCAGGTAACCATCAATATTTTCCATGTGGTCACTGAATAGAGCAGAGATTGAGAAAATGATTGACAGTTAGCAAAAAAACTAGTTATGCTACAATAACAGCAGTGGGTTGGCAAAAATTCAACTCCAGATGAACCTCTGATTCCTCTGGTTAGCCTGTTAACTAACTAATAGCTAAGTCAGTAAGCTCAGCTAGAAAAGCTAGAAACCATAGCTGGCTAGCCAGCAAACATTTGACCAAAGGCTTGCTAGTTACCAACTGAAGATGTGTGGTGCACTGCCTACTAGCCAAACAAATCACTGCAGCAAACTTAGCTAACTAGGTTAGCCAAATATGGCTAAGCCACATAATTAGCCTAGCTAGCTAGACAGTCAGCATACCTGTACTGCCAGCCTTTCGAACTCCCTCTTCCAGAACTACCAGGCGTCCCTTTCTGGAGAAAGACATCCAGTTTCCCGTCACTGTCCGAGATTCGTATTGCCGTGGCGGTTTCCCCTTGCATAGTCACAGCCAACGTTATAGCTAGCTAACAAGCTACAAACCTTGCCAGAAACGTTAGCTAGCTAACTAGCTTGACAGCTAGCAAAAACAGCAATCTCTAGACCTGATTTGCTAACTTGGAAGGCCTTGCTCACAGACGGATTTCTTCTGTGCATGGCTTAACAAAACACATAGCTATCGTTCATGAAAATCTATCTAAACGACTGATGAAGTAATCCATCACAGTATATTATTATAAAAACAGTGGCGTGTTAGTTCGGTGTTTACATGATCCAAATCGCTTCTAACAGGCTTCACGATGACGCGACACGTTACTGGAATCATGTGATTCCACTCCATGAAAGGACTTCCGCATTGGCAAAAAAATAAATAAGGAAAATTGTAGGCTAAGCAAAGTTTATCGAAATATGTTGCCTTTGTAGCAATAGAACACATCTTCAAATATATCCTGGCACATACCCAATCGAGCTACCGCCGGTATATATTCCAGTCATTTTGCATGACAAACAGTGAGAATTGTGTGTCTCACCCGAGCTCTGCAAATCGAGAAAATTATAGGACTTTCTCCAAGCATAAATGTCTGTCCATACTTGTCATGACAGGTTCGTCGTGGTTGCACACCCAGAAGAACCCTAACCTGTACAAACTTCTCTCTTCTTTTATATACAGGTAAAAAGGGTGGAGTGCTAAAAAACAATGTGCTGCCCACACGACTAGGGCGTATAAGGAAGTTATGGACATGGATATAAACACGGCATTTTACTGATCTGTTAACACTTAAAGGAATCGTGCCTGCTACTCCACCTTAACAATGCCTGCTAAGAAAGTGTGCATCGTTGGATCTGGAAACTGGTATATTTATGGGCTTTCTCTATTTGCATGTGCCTGCATTCGACAACATTGTATCATCATGAATTCCACTGATTGATTCATAATGTAGCCAACTACAAAGTGCTGCTATTTGGCTAAATTGACAACTTGCATGTAGTTTCCACAGAATATCAAATATAGAAGTTTGATCTACATTCATTGAATGTAGGATCTACATTCATTGAATGTAGGCTGGTTATGGTATCCCCATAATTAGCATATTGTTCATTTTGCGAGTGTGATTTTGAAAATATGAATGGCGTTATTCCATTGCCCTCCTATCTAAATCGCTGTTTTCACAATTTCCTAGGGGCTCTGCGATAGCCAAATCGTCGGCCACAATGCAAAGGGATCCAACAGGTTTGACCCCATTGTCAACATGTGGGTGTTTGAAGAGATGATCGATGGCAAAAAGTTAACAGAAATCATCAACACAGAGCATGAGAACGTCAAATACCTACCGGGTCACAAGCTTCCCAAAAATGTGGTTAGTATTGTGTTTTGTTTAATATGGGATTCTTGCCTCAAAATTAAAAATCATTGAGTTGTGCAATAATTCTGGAGTTATCTCCGGACATGTTTTTATGATTGTAAAAGGATACACACAGATAAGATGAGTGAAGTTTGACCTATACAGAGCTAACAACGTGTCTGGTTTGTTCTCAAGAACCCAAAGCATTAACAAGGCATTCTGCCTTATCCCAAGGGTTCTCAGCTATAAGCACCGTTTACCGGTGGGCCCATGTGAACTACAATCCCATCGCTTTGTTTTAACATTTAGAAACGTCAATAATCATCGCTTGCAATGAGGTTTTTGAAACATGGAATTATCTTTCATATCACCGAGAAATAATCTTTCAAATAAAAAAGATACACTTACTGTATCATGTTTGCACAGATCCATATGGCTGTGTGCCTCCAGATGACAAACTACACTTCCTTCCCAGTTATGCTTAGACACAGGTGTTCGAGCAGGCTAGATAGCTAATTACACACAGGTGTTCAAGCATGCTAGATAGCTAATTAGCACAGGTGGTCTTCTCTGCCTTCCATCAGTCTTCCTTAATAAAGCGCTGTAACATGGAGATATGGCCATGTGGGAACACTAACCTTATAAAATAGTGCTGGGGTAAGAAATCTGTACAGTTACATATCAGGATATAATTTTTGACAATATATCATGTAGTTTATATATATTTTTACCCCCTTTTTTCTCCCAAATTTCTATCTTGTCTCATTGCTGCAACTCCCCAACGGGCTCGGGAGGCGAAGGTCAAGTCATGCGTCCTCCGAAACATGACCCCCGTCAAACCGCGCTTCTTAACACCCGCCCGCTTAACCCGGGAAGCCAGCCGCACCAATGTGTCGGAGGAAACACTGTTCAACTGATGATAGAGGTCAGCCTGCAGGCGCCCGGCCCGGCACAAGGAGTCGCTAGAGCGCGATCAGCCAAGTAAAGCCCCCGGCCAAACCCTCCCCAAACCCGGATGACGCTGGGCCAATTGTGCGCCGCCCTATCTGCTCAGCCATTATTATGAGCAGTCCTCCCTTCAGCAGCCTCCACTGCTTGTAATGTAGATTAATGATAAATGCTACTACACAGTAACATCCATCATGAATAGTACAATGTATCATGCTATCTTTTTCCGCTCCAATTTACCAGGTTGCTGTTCCAGAAATCACAGAAGCGGTGAAAGGGGCCAGCATACTGATCTTTGTCATTCCACATCAGTTCATTGGGAGGCTCTGTGATCAGATGAAACCTCATATTACACAGGGAACCATTGGAATATCCCTCATCAAAGTAATGTCATTTACCTATTTTTCACACCAGCTCTCTCTTCGAAAAATCATTGCTAAAATCTATACAATTTATGTCGGACTTTGCTCTGGCTTCATATCGGGCTTCTTATCACTCAGGGAAAGTCTCAGCTGTATGAACTTATCATCATGGCTATGATTTTACACTCATTATGTAACAGTAGCCTAGTCAAAAAAAATGTAGCCACCCAAATGCTGGTAACTAGGGTTATATGTTACAAAATGAGTGATTGAAGGCAGCCTAAGATCTCTTTTCTGCCCTGGTCCTTATTCAGGGCATCGATGAAGGCCCAGAGGGCTTGAAGCTCATCTCTGACATCATCCGCGAGAAACTGGAAATCGAGGTTAGCGTCCTGATGGGGGGCCAACATTGCCAACGAAGTGGCTGATGAGAAGTTCTGTGAGACCACAATTGGTAAGACATTTTTATATAATATCTAGAATATTGCTGTAATGTTTTCTGTCCTCACTTGGGTTGCAACTCCCACTGATGCAGTTATGTTTATCTTGACTTTCTATCACTACCTGGAACAGGAGCTAAGAACGAAGCAAACGGACACATCTTTAAAGAGCTGCTGCAGACTCCCAACTTCAGGATCACCGTGGTGCAGGAGAGTGACACAGTAGAACTCTGTGGGGCTCTCAAGGTACAATTTACAATTCAGTTCAAAGAGAACAACTTTTGCTACATATAGCTACAACGTGAATGTAACTTACACAGAAGGCCTATGTTTCGTTCCACTGTTTTATTTGCTCACATTGTAAATAAATATTTTTCTAAACCATTAATCATATTGCTAAAAAAAAAAAGAGTAGAAGACTGCACATACCACTGGTTCCTTTCCCACTCTCTCCTTCCCAGAACATTGTAGCGGTGGGCGCTGGGTTCTGTGACGGTCTGGGCTTTGGGGACAACACCAAGGCTGCGGTGATCCGGCTGGGGCTGATGGAGATGATTGCCTTCACCAAGCTGTTCTGTAAGGGCCAGGTGTCCTCCGTGACATTCCTGGAGAGCTGTGGGGTCGCCGACCTGATCACCACCTGCTACGGGGGACGCAACCGCAAGGTGGCTGAGGCCTTCGCCAAGACATCCAAGGTGAGATATCTAGACAACTACGACTCAGAGATGTGACTGTGCTGTGACCAGTACAACTTTCACCTGTTTTGTCAGATTGATAACAGTTAAGATATTAATATCCAACACTTCAAGAAACTCATGGTATGTTTGTGTGTGTGTGCGTATACATGCTTTAAGTAAAGTAAGTAACTATGTTGCATACCTTTCCAGTCTATTGAAGAGCTAGAGGCTGAGATGCTCAATGGCCAGAAGCTGCAAGGCCCACAAACCTCCGCTGAGGTGTTCAAAATTCTAAAGAAGAGAGACATGATTAGCAAGTGAGTACAACTCTTTCACCTTAAAGTGAGACTCTGCGATATTATTTTTTCTTGCTCTCACACAGTCACACAGAGGATCTGCGCATGTGCACGGGCCCGCTTCACGCTGCTACAACATGATGTAGTCCCCTGTAGCTCAGTTGGTAGAGCATGGCGCTTGCAACGCCAGGGTTGTGGGTTCGTTTCCCACGGGGCCAGTATGAAAATGTATGCACTCACTAACTGCAAGTTGCTCTGGATAAGAGCGTCTGCTAAATGACTAAAATGTAAATGTAATGATGGCTATGGGATCAAAAGAGTGAAGAAGTTTAGCCTCATGCTTCAACACTCTTGCGGAAATTGCCCCGATATTTCTGTTTACTTCGTGTAATGCTGAGCCTACCTTTTTAATGCATTTAATGACTTGCAAATGTTCCTCCAATGTTCGTTTACTCATTCACTACATTAATTTAAGCAAATTAGCTTCAAATATTAACTGAAGCTCTCCTCAACAAATGGTGATTGCTGCTAATGGAACCACGTCTTGCTGCATTGAGATTTAGTGCAATTTTTTTGTCTTGTAGGTTTCCGTTGTTTGCCTCTGTGTATCAGATCTGCTTTGAGGGCAAAGCTGTGCAGGAGTTTATCACATGTCTGCAGAACCACCTGAACACATGTGATCACTCTGTAACCTGAAGCCACGGAACCTGCAGCTCCTCCAATGGTGTAGAGTGAAGTCGCCCTAGATGCTGATCTTGGGTCAGTTTTCCAGTCCCCCACTTATAGTTAAAGTTGGGACTGGGGAGGGGAAGCTGATCGTAGATCTGTACCTATAGGGAAACTTCACCCCAGAGTCACTTCCAATAGCACCATCATACCATCAGAGGGCAGCAGTGCTGCATAAATATTCATTCATAATACTGTAACTACATAAAAATGTAACTGTAACCACTAAATATTCCTTATCATTTGATACTAAGTCTGAAGAACCACTACTTAACGTGCTTTGTCGCATATTCATATGTTTTGTGTTTTGATTGTGTACAAGCTTATCAACTAAAGCACTTGACAAATGTTTAGTAATTGTTGCTGAATAAAAAATGTTTTCTATTAATTTTGAATTTTTACAATTTGTGGAACAAATATTCTCAAAATAATACTTTTGATTGAAAAATAAATTTGTGTGTTTCTTTTGTTTCACTTCATTTTGGCACGCTTACTCTAGCTGCAAAGAAATTGAGTCATCTGATGTCACTTGCCGTTTTTAAAGTTGAAAGCCTTTCAGAGGATAACCGAGAACAATAGACTTGACATTGTTAAGATGAGAGAGCAATAACAAATATGTTTATTTGATTTGATTGTCTAATATTGTCCTGTTGTCCATGCAAGAAAATGAAATAACATATTTAATATATTTTAATGAGATGTTCCCCTGATGAAAGAAGGATTGCTTACGTTTAACTGTTTAATCAGCTTTACATAACAATTACATTGTATCTAAAGTTCTTGCCTTCACTTCAAAGATGGCGGCCTACTTATCCTAGAGAACACAGATGTAAATGTATTACAGATATTCCACAAACCCATTCCCTGGAGTCTTCTGTGACACAACCATATCAGACCCAGGATTAAAGAACAATTGTAGCCCTTGTCTCTCCATCTCTTCTGGCTATATCACAGTGAGAAGAACAGAGGCTTAGTGGGATAGCGCACAATCAGCTAGGCCTTTGAATGTCCCATCAGATCAGAGGGACCTTGATGCTTCCATCCATCCCTCCACACTGTAGCCACGACTGTGTCCAGCCACGGTTCACTCTTTCCTGGGTAACCCGACGAGGAGGAGGCCTCTCTTCAGGTTGACAGCTCCACAGACAGGCTGCCCCGGATCCCACACATCTCAGGACATCAAAGGGCACAACGGAAGGCAGGGGGGCCACCGGAGATGGCAGAGGCCCAGGTTGAGGCACCCTGTCCGCCCCAGTTTCCCGTGGGACATGGGGCCCCAGGAGAGGACCTGTGTCGGGGCTTCCCCGCAGGTTCCCCTCACCTCCCTTCACTTCCAGCTGAACTGTCATCAGTGTTTTGATGTGAGACAGTGTGAGCCTTGTGGAGGTTGGAGAGACCTTGATCCTCTGTCACAAAGTGAAGAGGTGCTTCTTCAGTCCTGGGCTTGAAAGAGCAGCTTAATCACCTTGGTAACTGCACGTAGGCCAACTAGTCCCTACACAACACTGTCCTGTTGTGATAGAGAGTCTTGGACTCAGGAGGAGAAAGTTAGCAAAAAGAGAGCAGAGTGTGAGGTCTCGGTCCAGATAGTTCATGGTTGAGATATCATGGAGTCTGCATGCTGCTGACACAAATACATCTACTTATCCAATTATAGCAGTACAAGTTGACCGTGTGACTGACTGGGGCTCAAACCCGGCTCTTGCTGGGTGACACGACTGTGTTAGCCGCTGAGCTAAGGCATTAGCTTGAGGAACTAACGCAAAGTTGTCAAGTCTCGGCAACGTTACTCATTTAACCAGGTTCTGAACCAACTCTCTTACAGCATCAACAAATCAAGGCTATCATTATAGTACATGAGGATTAATTCAACACTATGCAATATTGAGTTACAACAAATAGTGTTCTGCTGTGATTTACTGCATGTAATGAGGTGGTGAGTTATTCACAGTTGGTTGATCACACCTGTGTCTCACATGGATGGTTCTGTCAGTTCCTCCTCCAAACGTATCCCCCAGGCCCTGCAGGCTCTGTAGGGGCCAACCCAGGCCCCAACCACCTGGCTCTCACACCCTTAGATTTATGTGTGAAATCCCACACAGACTTTCGCAGAGGTCGATGGTTTTAAGTCCTCCCTGCTCTCAGTCAATAATTTAGAATATCTGTCTGGGTAAGCTATATAACCTGGGTTCAAATAGGATTCATTTTCTTTCAAATACTTGATTGAGTATTTCCCTTGTCCTTGATCGAACACAGTGCGATGGAAGCAAAGGACTAGTGCAAACCAGCACCCTATACGTAAAATCTATGCACGCATTACTACAAGTCACTTTGGATAAAAGCGTCTGCTAAATGGCATACACTTTATATTATTAGATTATTATCTTGCATTTCAGATAGGCTCAATCAAACGCTCAAAGTATTTGGAAGAAAATAAACACTAGTTGAATCCAGGTCTGCTATACCCAGTTTGTCTGTTTTTCAGAATATGATCAGTGATGCTGGATGTCAAAGGGAGGGGAGAGGGGGCGTAATGGTCCATCCTACATCCTCTCTGTACACACACAGCTAATTACAGTGCCTGCTCTCCTCAGCTGTCACTGACACACAGTCTCTTTACATGTCAATGCCAGCCAAATGGGCCCTCATCATCAGAGCTCCTCCCGTCCTAGGGCCCCAGCTGCCAGTCTCACAGGGCAAACATGGCACAATGGCGCAGGGCACTGAGGCTCAGTCGCAGGGCACACACACCCCCTCTCTCCACCCTGCCCTACCCTTCATCTGTACCCACCCTAGCGTACTCCATGCACATTCACAGGGGCATAACGTAGTCTTTCTGGGGCCCCTCCTTTGTGTTGGCCTAGCGCTCTGAGGAGATGATAAAGCACAAGGAGTGGGTGTGTATTTGTGGCGGGAAGTTGTCTGTTTTTTTTGTGTGCCATTTGCCATTTGTGGAAGGGGAGGTAGGGCCTTGGCTAGGAGCCTGGCTGTGGTGTGGTGGTGTTGGCTGCATATAAACATTGGCTGAACACAGGCACATTTGTTTAGGGCCTCCCTCCCCCCCCAGCTCAGGCAGCCTTGGGAGTAACAGTTGACAATGCCTAACCACACTAGAGCCTGGACTGGATACCCATCCACACACTGAGGATAGACAAGGCCAGTTGGGGACAGGAGGAAGAAAGGAAGGTACCTGAAGACTGGATGAAAGAGGCAATCTTTTTTTTAAAAAAGTAAGTTGACTTTTATTGTTGATTTGTTGACTTTGATGTAGTTTCAAAAACAAATGCATGACTTACCACTCCAAATGACAGTGAACTGTCTCTAAAAAAAGCAGGGGAGGGCAGAGTTGTGTAGCTTGGTAATGTTTTTATTCCACATTTTGTGCCTTGGTTCACCAGCATCTGTTCATCTCCTGAGAAGCAAGAATCAGTGAGCTTAACATTTCAAGATGTGGACAATTTATTTATCTATGGATTCCCTTTGTAGCCCACGAATGTTGATGACCATATAAAGTGCCTCTCTTTAAGCTGCTGATGTGAAATGGGACATTGCTTTATTCCCACTGGGACAGCAAATAACATGGCTTGGACATTCCAACATGTCATTGTAGCATGGGGTGATGCATGAATCCATTTAGTGTTCCTCTGAGTAAAAACATTTCAGTAGACACAGAAACTGTGTCCTAAATGGCAGCCTTTTCTCTGTATTGCAGTACTTTTGACCCAGAGGCTTATATATTTCTATATTTATTTATTTGTAGTTCTGTCCTTGAGCTGTTCTTGTCTGTTATTGTTCTGTATTATGTCATGTTTTATGTTTTGTGTGGACCCCAGGAAGAGTGGCTGCTGCTTTCGAGGATGATATCTGGTCAAAAGCAATGCACTATAAAGGGAACAGGGTGGCATTTGGGACACAACAAGAGACTGCCTTGACACTGAGCACGTAGACACAGACTGCCTCTACACCCCCAGTCATCTCGCTATACTGGGAGCTACACTATCTCAGATAGAACCATGCTTTTAGTTCCAGCTAGCATTTTTTGTTGGATTTGTATTGGATAGTAGATTTCCCTTCAATATTACATTCTCCTTTTATTATGTTTTATGATGTTATCAAACCCTTTACCTTTAAATGTATAGGACACACTATAGCATTGAGTTTGCCAAAACCCAAATTTTATCATCTTGTTTGAACATTTCTTCTAATAAGAAACAAAACACATAAGCTTTTACCATTAACCGGATGCCAGAATAATTGAAAGTCAAATCTATCTCAATGTTGGTATGGAAGCTGTAGGACTGACTGCTTTATGACCAAGCAGATTTAACTCCCAGATGCAGCTGGGAATTTCAAAGAGTAGCGTTCTGGTTAAATGGTATAGATGGAAAATGCATCTTAACTAGGGGAATTCTCCTAACAATAACTTTGGCGAGACTTGGCCAACTCTTTATCTTTTATGAATTCCAGACATTAGATTGAATATGATTGTATCAAGATATAGATGTGCCATTCCATTCTGCACTATCACCTAATACGTTATGGCAGAAAGGAGAATGGAAATATATTTCAAACATGAATCTGTCTGAAGGTATTTGAGAAGAGCTTTGGTTGTTTCAGTATGGTGCACTACAGTATGCATTTGCTGCAGAGTAAAATGTAGTAGCCTATAGCTCCCAATGACTAGCGCCAACCTTTAGCTATCCATCAGTGCAAAGAAAACAGGAAAGAATGTCTGGTGAAAGCTGGTCTCACTGAAAACAATTGAAGTGCATATTTCATCATTATGACAATGATGACGTGTAACAATGAGGGTAAGCTAAATGTATGGGTTTCTGACCATAGTAGTCCAACATTGTTCCTCTCCAGTGTCTCAAACTGGTTATAAAATACAATTGTATTTGTCACATGCTTCGTAAACAACAGGTGTAGACTAACAGTGAGATGCTTACTTACCGGCCCCTCCGAACAATGCAGAGAGAGAAATATAGAAAAATAATAACACAAGGAATAAATACACAATGAGTAACGATAACTTGGCTATACACGGGTACCAGTACCGAGTCAATGTCCAGGGGTATGAGGTAATTGAAGTAAATATGTACATATAGGTAGGGATAAAGTGAATAGGCAACAGGACAGATAACTAAGAGTAGAGTCCAAAAGAGTTAGTGCAAAAAGGGTCAATGCAGATAGTCCAGGTAGCTATTTGGTTAACTGTTTAGTAGTCTTGGAGGTAGAAGTTGTTCAGGGTGCTGTTGGTTCACAGATTTGGTGCGTCGGTACCGCTTGCCGTGCGGTAGCTGAGAGAACAGTCTATGACTTTAGATACTGTATGTGAGGTATTGCTCTCTTATTGGAAAGTGGAAAGTGCAGGTGAAAATCACTAGAGCTATTGGCCAGATATAAATGTTCTATCCATTTTTGTTGTATCCTTAGAGAGCAATTACAGCCAAAGTACTGCTAAGTACACTTCCAAAACAATGGGCAATAGCTCCACATTCAGTTGCTAATAACGATAAATCCATAAATAAGTAAAACTGAAATGGCACACTTAACGTTGAGTATTTGGCCCATCTTCTTTTGAGAGTCTCTCTGTACTAGAACCTGCATTCCACGTTCAACTAGGGTTTAGAATGTTCTGGATTTGAAACTGCTGACATTACTCTCACAATAGTCTCTGTAGTCTTTGCAATAGGCTTTTTATGGCTCACAGGACTCGACCTATCTTAGCCAATATGACTCACAGCAAAGACTAGATATGAAAGACCTTGTGAGAAACATTTTGTTTGGAACATTTTTCACCACATAACACTAGTGTATAATTATGTTGTGAGAGATATTATTATTTGTCAAGTGTTGTGTAGTTCCAAAATATGGTGAAGCAGTGGATTTACATTTTCATGGTAATTGATGATCTACCTATCTACCTAGCTTTAATCTGTTCTGATTGGTCAGATGTTGAGAACAGGAAGTACTTGAAGTGACAGTCGGAAGTTTACATACACTTAGGTTGGAGTCATTAAAACTCGTTTTTCAACCACTCCACAAATTTCTTGTTAACAAACTATAGTTTCGGCAAAATCTACTTTGTGCATGACACAAGTAATTTTTCCAACAATTGTTTACAGACAGATTATTTCACACTACTGTATCACAATTCCAGTGGGTCAGAAGTTTACATACACTAAGTTGACAGTGCCTTTAAACAGCTTGGACAATTCCAGAAAATTATGTCATGGCTTTAGCAGCTTCTGATAGGCTAATTGACATCATTTGAGTCAATTGGAGATGTACCTGTGGATGTATTTCAAGGCCTGACATCATGGGAAAATCAAAAGAAGTCAGCCAAGACCTCAGAAAAAAAATTGTAGACCTACACAAGTCTGGTTCATCCTTGGGAGCAATTTCCAAATGCCTGAAGGTATCACGTTCATCTGTACAAACAATAGTACGCAAGTATAAACACCATGGGACCACGCAGCCGTTATACCGCTCAGAAGGAGACGCGTTCTGTCTCCTAGAGGTGAATGTACTTTGGTGTGAAAAGTGCAAATCAATTCCAGAACAACAGCAAAGGACCTTGTGAAGATGCTGGAGGAAACGGGTACAAAGGTATCTATATCCACAGTAAAACGAGTCCTATATCGACATAACATGAAAGGCCGTCAGCAAGGAAGAAGTCACTGCTCCAAAACCGCTATAAAAAAACAGACGGTTTGCAACTGCATATGGGGACAAAGAGCGTACTTTTCGGAGAAATGTCCTCTGGTCTGATGAAACAAAAATAGAACTGTTTGGCCATAATGACCATCGTTGTGTTTGGAGGAAAAAGGGGTGCTTAAAGCCGAAGAACACCATCCCAACTGTGAAGACGGGGGTGGCAGCATAATGCTGTGGGGGTGCTTTTGCTGCAGGGAGAGATTGGTGCACTTCAGAAAATAGATGGCATCATGAGGAAGGAAAATTATGTGGATATATTGAAAGGCAACATCTCTAGACATTAGTCAGAAGTGAAAGCTTAGTCGCTAATGGGTCTTCCAAATGACAACTGACCCCCAAATACATTAGCAGATCGTCGGCATTTAGGCGATTACAAAGTACTTCCAAAGTTGTGCAAAATGGCTCAAGGACAACAAAGTCAAGGTATTGGAGTGGCCATCACAAAGCCCTGACCTCAATCCTATAGAACATTTGTGGGCAGAACTGAAAAAGTGTGCAAGCAAGGAGGCCTACAAACCTGATTCCAGAGTTACACCAGCTCTGTCAGGAGGAATGGGCCAATAAAAATTCACCCAACTTATTGTGGGAAGCTTACGGAAGGCTACCCAAACGTCTGACCCAAGTTAAACAATTTAAAGGGCAATGCTAGCAAATACTAATTGATTGTATGTAAAACTTCTGACCCACTGGGAATGTGATGAAAGAAATAAAGCTGAAATAAGTAATTCATCGCTACTATTATTCTGAGCATTTCACATTCTTAAAATAAAGTGGTGATCCTAACTGACCTAAGACAGGGAATTTTCACTAGGATTAAATGTCAGGAATTGTGAAAAACTGAGCTTAAATGTATTTGGCTAAGGTGTATGTAAACTTTCGAGCTTCAACTGTATTTCTGTGAATGTAGTCCGTTCATGAGTAAAAGAGAAATCAAGAAGTGTAATCTGTCTCCATCTAGTGTTGTCAACATAGAGAGTCATCAATCCACCTTCTAAAGAACCCTCCAAACTACATTAGTACAGCCAAAGAGCAGTAATGGTAAGTCTGGCAGTGGCAACCCATTGTTCAAGTAGTGCAGACATAACAAAAATAGAGTGACTTTGATATAATTTAAAGAAAACACAGGCTATTTGTCAAAAAATTGATCCTCTCGGCTCCTTCCCCTTCATCCGCACTGACTGGAAAAAGACTACACGGCCACGTTCAGCGAGGACACAATAAAAACGTATTATGTAGAACAAACATGCCTCTGGCATGTAGAATAAGGAATCATGAGAGCTCTATTCATGCTATTTCTATGTGCAATGTTCCACAACGCTTGTTTACTGAACATGGCCCAGGTAAAAACTATAGGTTGGAAGCTTGTCATTAGGCTGGTTTTCACCTGGGGCGTATTCATTATGACGTTTCTGTTGCACAAAACGTTCAGTTTTGCAACTGTTTGGACTAATAATTCCATCCCTGGTCAGTTCTTTTAGATCAGTGTATAAAAGGAGAAGAGGAAAGGAGAGGAATGCTTCCTCTTCAGTAGAGGTAGAGAATTCTTACATCCCCTCTACCCCTTCCTCTCCTCCTTGGCAATAATTTCCTCAGTCCCCCTCAAAGGGTCTGACCCTTAACCCCCAACAGTTTAAGGTCTTCCCTCCAATGGATGGGTTCGAGCCACGGGTCAATGCCATATTTTGTGGATGATTACCATGTCAGTAGCCTCTCAGGCCGTGCAGCCAGCCACAGTGAATGGTGTGTAGACATCACGAGGGGAGAGAGATACTCCTTCCACGTTGAAACTGAGAAATGTCAATGCGTTTGATTGCACAAAAATACTTATTTTTTATGAGAGCAGGCTACCACATGTATCCAATGAATTAGAGTAGATTGAATAGAATAGATTGAATTTGCATGTTCAAATGTCCAGTTCGAAGATAATGGAGTGCTCTGTCCCCATAGATAACTTGAAGTGCCTCTTCACAAATGGTTTGTGTACTAGCATTTGAGCCAATTGATTAATACTTCGGTTATTCTGATTAGATTCATCTAAGAAGGCTTATCATAGTCTACTAATGTTTTTGACATTATGTGGCATTTGGAGGCTTTCTAAATAAAAATCTCAAGGAGTAGACTACACCTCTTCTGACCAGCTGTAGACTACACTCTTATCTGACCGACAATGTAGTTGCCTTGAGCTATAAGACCCATTTTAAAGGGGCAATCTGCTGGGATTCAAACAACAACAAAGCGGTCACCATTACCATTTTTGGGGGTAAACAGCTGAGGGATAGGCCTGGAGACTCTCAATCATAGACAGGCATTTCTAAGTTATACTCTTCAAGAATCAATGGTTAGAAATCATTCATTTCCAAAGAGTCAATACCAACGTATGCTGCTTCAACCCAGTCGAACACAACCCAGCCTCGTTCCTTCTCGAGATTTTCTCTCTCTCTCTCTCTTGCCGAACAGCACAGCAATGCAATGAGCTACGAGAGGAGGAAATGCTGAAACAGTTGTGGAATCTTTTTCAAAAAACTATTGCATTTGTGGCCACAGGAATGCAACAGAGGCATTTAGAGAGGCTGAATCGGTGCATTTGTGCTCACCGACTGTGATAACAAACAGTGGGTGACGTGACCGGTCTGATGGTTTCTGTCAGTGTGCCTCTTGTCTACTTTATACTGGGTCTGTGGTGAGGAATGCTTAAAGTGTTAAGAAGGAGAGAAATTCTAGGGGAGCCCCAATGAATAGCAGACCGGGGTCCTTATTTGGAAATACCTATAGTCTTAAGAGTAGGAGTGCTGATCTAGGATCCTCCCCTGTCAAAATTGAAACAGATTAATTTGGATCCAAAAGGCAAAACTGATCATAGATCAGCACTCCTACTCTGAGACACTTAATGAATACGGCTCCAGGGCTTCTATCTAAAGAGTAGGAGTGCTGGATCCCCGGGATCTGTTTTGTCTTTTGGATCATATTGATTAGGTTATATGGACAGGGAGGATCCTGATCATAGATCAGCTCTCCTGACTCTTAGACACTATGATACAGCCTTTGGGGCCCATATTCCAGAAGAGATGTCCATAAATCAAGTAAATCATTACCTAAAAATGCTAGAAGCTAAAAGGCCAAGATCAAGCACTCCCTAAACTGATCCTAGATCAGCACAACTAAGAGTTCTCTTGACTTTGTGAATAATGGCCCAGACCAGTAGTTTCCAATCCCAGCATGGTAGTAGAGAAATCTGGTTGGCAGTAAAGCTGTGAGTCATCGTGTCCCCTTTTAAATGAGAGAGAGAAAAAGAGAGAAATGCTTTGAACCTCCTGAGAGACTGAGAGTCTGTAAGCCCAGATACTTAAGGGAATGCAGCTGGGCTCTATTCCCAGTAATGCTGCTTGCTTGTTTGGTTTTGCCACAGTTAAAGCCTGAGAGAAACTTGTAGTAACACTGGCTGGTCAGACAGACTCCAGTCAGCTAGCTAGCTAGCATAAACAAAAAAACTAACCAGCAGAGCTTTTTGAAGAGTATAGCATTTGCAAACATCAGCTAATGTGTTTGTTTTGTTTGTGTGTTTGCTAAATGCAAGTGTGTGTGTGTGTGTGTGTGTGTGTGTGTGTGTGTGTGTGAGTTGGTTATTCTATCTTTGTGGGGACCTAAAATCCCCCAAAGTCCCCACAAGGATAGTAAAGCCAGGAAAATTCTCCCTCGTGGGGACATTTCCCACGTTCCCCATGAGGACAAAGGCTATTTTTAAGCTTAAGGAGTTAGGTTTAGGTTGGAGTTACAATTAGGGTTAGAATTAGGGTTAGAGGTTAGTGGTTAGGAGTTAGGTTTAGGGTTTGGGTTAGGGTAAGGGTTAGGGTTAGGTTTATGGTTGGTTAGGGGAAAATAGGATTTTGAATGGAAGTTAATTGTAGGTCCCCCACGAGGATAGAAGAACATAAAATGGTTGTGTTATGAGTAGGGTAAATGTGGTTGTTTGTGATATGGGTTAGTCTGTGTGCATTGGTGGGCATTTCCTTCTTAAAAAGCCCCGTGGCACTAATGTGAAGTTCATAGGAGCACATCAAATTTAATTGTCAAGTGGCTTCTGAATCTATATAATTTTTTTATTAAGGCATAAATAAATTAGGCATGAAGGCTTTGCTTTCTGGTCAAAAAAGATGGAACAGGGTTTTTTTAGAAAACATCTAGCAGAAAAAGTCTTATAAGGTATTAGAACTACATCAAAACACAATCATGTTGAAGTAAAGGCCCCTGCCAACTAATATCAACATTTATGTTTGAATTTTGCAGAAATGATTTGCCTTCTGTTTAAGAAATATTGCCTAGTGTCTTGTCATTCTGTTATCAAAAACCCACATATCTTTTAGATATTTTCTAATTTCTCTCCCTCAATGAAAGCTCACATAATTAACAAATAAAGGTAGACCAACCATTAGTTATAGTGTTTTTACCAATAACAATTTGGTTTATGATTGTAATTGGGAATATTTAAGATGAACCAAGTTCATATTCCGTTAGGAGTAATTAACACAATGTTTGGCATATTTAAAATTTCCCTGTCTGCTTAATTTACATGATTTCCAATGTTGTATTTGTGACACTCATTTGTGTCATGGGTTGATGATCATAGACTCATTACAATATTTTACATATTAAACTCATATCTGTTGATAGTGATTGGCGTCAGACTGATACACTGAGCCGAGGGCACACTGACAATTTATCTGTGACATGGTGTGATTCTGTAGCCACTGATGTAGTCTTCCTCACAGCATCTCGGGCTGGTGTTTACAAGACATTTGGTACTGTCTGATTAACATATACAGTGAGGTCCAAAGTATTTGGGCAGTGACACAGTTTTTTGTTGTTTTGGCTCTGTACTTCAACACTTTGGCTCTCGCGTTTGTTTGCGGTGTGTGTGTGTGTGTAGCAGAGACATTTTCTCTGCTTGTGTGCTGAGAGGTGTCTCCCTGTTGCAACTTGTAATTAAACCAAAATGATTTATGATTGACTATATCTGTGACTGTTCTTCTCTTTTGTTCACCTGAAAATCCCACCCTACAATGATTTATTAAGTGATTATACAACGGATGGGTCCCATCCTGAATGTTGATTGGTTAAAAGCGCATTTCCAGCCGGTGTCTATTCCACAAGTTACCACCAGCTAAATCTATGACGTTTAAATGCCTATTTACTCTCTGTTCCATCTGGCACAGCAATCCACTGTCTCATCAACCCAGCCAGGCCAATTATAAACTTGATCTCCACTATAAAAGCATCTAGACATTATCTCACATTTCTTTTAGAATAGCATTTACTTTTCAACAGCGGAAGTTTGTATAAACCTTGCTCTGTCTCTCCGACATTTTTAACTTTGTTTCAATATTCAAATTCGTCTACAGCTGTCCAATAGTAATGAGCATTGTAGGGGTCGGGGAGTCGGGGCCGAGACAGACGAGGCAGGCAGCGTTTCTCAGCCGGTCAGTATGAATCAGCTGGCATCATTTTTATGGATATACAGTGGGGAAAAAGTATTTAGTCAGCCACCAATTGTGCAAGTTCTCCCACTTAAAAAGATGAGAGGCCTGTAATTTTCATCCCTTAGGTACCGTCGCTATGACAGACAGAAATGAGATTTTTTGCAGAATATCACATTGTAGGATTTTTAATGAATTTATTTACCCAAATTATGGTGGAAAATAAGTATTTGGTCAATAACAAAAGTTTCTCAATACTTTGTTATATACCCTTTGACAGCAATGACACAGGTCAGCGTTTTCTGTAAGTCTTCACAAGGTTTTTCACACTGTTGCTGGTATTTTTGGCCCATTCACTCCATGCAGATCTCCTCTAGAAACAGTGATGTTTTGGGGCTGTCGCTGGGCAACACGGACTTTCAACTCCCTCCAAGGTTTTCTATGGGGTTGAAATCTGGAGACTGTCTAGGCCCTCAGGACCTTGAAATGCTTCTTACGAAGCCACTCCTTCGTTGCCAGGCGGTGTTTGAGATCATTGTCATGCTGAAAAGGGCCCAGCCAGATTTCATCTTCAATGCCCTTGCTGATGGAAGGAGGTTTTCTCAAAATCTCACTGATGCATGGCTGATGGAAATTCGCTCCTTTACACTGATCAATCGTCCTGGTACCTTTGCAGAAAAAACAGCCCCAAAGCATGATGTTTCCACCCCATATGAGTAAATTGTGAATTATTTCTTTGGATGCAACTCAGCGTTCTTTGTCCTCCAAACACGACAAATTTGAGTTTTACCAAAAAGTTATATTTTGGTTTCATCTGACCATATGACATTCTCCCAATCCTCTTCTGGATCTCCAAATGCCTCTAGCAAACTTCAGACGGGCCTGGACATGTACTGGCTTAAGCAGAGGAACACATCTGGCACTGCAGGTTTGAGTCCCTGGCGGCGTAGTGTGTTACTGATGGTAGGCTTTGTTACTTTGGTCCCAGCTCTCTGCAGGTCATTCACTAGGTCCCCCACGTGTGGTTCTGGGATTTTGCTCACCGTTCTTGTGATCATTTTGACCCCACGGGGTGAGATCTTGCGTGGAGCCCCAGATCGAGGAGATTATCAGTGGTCTTGTATGTCTTCATTTCCACAATAATTGCTCCCACAGTTGATTTCTTCAAACCAAGCTGCTTACCTATTCAGATTCAGTCTTCCCTGACCTGGTGCAGGTCTACAATTTTGTTTCCTGGTGTCCTTTGACAGCTCTTTGGTCTTGGCCATAGTGGAGTTTGGAGTGTGACTGTTTGAGGTTGTGGACAGGTGTCTTTTATACTGATAACAAGTTCAAACAGGTGCCAAATATCTGGTAATTAGTGGAGGACAGAGGAACTTCTTAAAATTACAGGTCTGTGAGCCAGAAATCTTGCTTGTTTGTGAGTGACCAAATACTGCCCTTTTCCACCATAATTTACCCAAATAAATTCATTAAAATCCTACAGTGTGATTTTCTGGATTTCTTTTCCTCAATTTGTCTGTCATAGTTGACATGTACCTATGATAAAGAAAATTACAGGCCTCTACTCATCTTGCAATTGGTGGCTGACTAAATACTTTTTTCCCCCACTGACAAGAAATGTCCATTGAAAAAAGGTAAAATGAAACCCGAGTGCAGCTAGTTTGCAGTCTTTACAGCTTCAGTGTTTGAAGTGTTTGTGTTAGCTGTGTTGTTGGCTAGGTGCTCTGAATAACAGTGTCTGGGAGAGAGCAAATTTGCTATGCCAGGCCAAATCGCACCTCATTGGCTCATTGTTATGGATGTATTCAAATAAATGTCACTAGAAAACAGCTTAAACAAATGCAAGTTCAGCTACTGTTGTTATTATTTTTTGACGTTTGACGTGACTGTAGAAGTTAGCCGTAGTTGGCTAGCAAGCAAGGGATAAAGAGCGTTTGCCAGCCAGTATGGCAATGGAACATTTAAGAGATGAGCGACTGGGTCGGCTACATAGATACAGAACAAAGGGCTGAGCGACTGGGTGGTCTCTGGCAACTTGAACCAATAGAGCGAGCGACCAGTCGGCAGGTAGCAACCTAGATTTCTGTCGTGACTATATCTTGTGGAAGGATGAAATGGTATGAATAAATTAATCAAAATAAAGTTTGAATGAAAATATATCAATCATTATTTGGACATGTTGGTAACCCGTTGTATAAAAGTGACAATGCCGCGAAGTAGTATTTGGAGGGATATTGGCACGGTTGCCGGCCCTCGACTTTGTCTCGAGCCTAACAACACCCCGTGCCCAATGTATCCCCAAACGCCGGCTTATCGGGCATTATCACATAATTAAAATGCTTCGTTACCTGTTTGCAAATCGGTAACAAGACGGCCAACAAATCTGTAACAAAATGACTGCAACTGAATTGGCTACATTGGGAAATCATGGCAGTCACAAACCACAGATTGATCACCTGCTGCTGTCCTCCCTTCCACTGGCATACTGTTATATTCAGCTCATAGCAATTGTCTTTCTCATTCTGTTGCGTAGTGGTCCAAGTAAAGAAAAGTAGAGTAGAGTATAGGTCAGATAGTAAAGTCAGTACTGTAACCATACTATACAATAGAAAGCACACTAGAGTACAGTATAATTTTATTGTATTGTACTGTATGAACTATGCTCTACTGTGACTGCACTATACTAACTCAACTGTGCACACTGTACTGTGATGTCCAAACTTAGAACACAGTGGCTTGGAAAGTATTAAGCCCCCTTGGCATTTTTCCTATTTTGTTGCCTTACAACCTGGAATTAAAATAGATTTTTTCGGGGGGTTTGTATCATTTGGATTTAACAACATGCCTACCACTTTGAAGATAGTTATTCATATCTCAGAGCCATTTGCATTGATAGTTATAGGCCCCCTGGTTGGTTAGCTACTTGCAGATTCATGCAGGGTAGTAACGTTGTCACGAACAGAAGAGGACCCAAGAGCGCAAGTTAAATTCAGAGTTCTTTATTCAAGGTTACAGGCGGGAAGAGGAGTCCCAGGGGTGTTAGGGGTCTTTCAGGGTCCTCCTGTGGCAGTCGGGGTCACCAAAATGTCCTGGCAGTCCAAGTGCTTAGTGTGTGTGTTCCCCAGTGATGGAGCGGCGCACGGGGCTGAGGGGGTGGTGAAACGCCTGGGCACGCCATCTGGTGGTGGAGACCTGGGGGGAACACACACACAACAGCAATATGAATGGCAGGCAGAAGTACAGATCAGGGCTGGGCAAATATGTGGTGAGAGACACAGAATACAGAAACGAGTTACCGGAGGGGCTGGAAGACTGAGAGAAGTCGTAGGCCCAGGAGGCAGGTTGGGATAGACGGGGCAGTAGAACAAGGAGGCAGTCAAGAAAGGATTGGGTATCAAGCAAACAGGAGTCAGAGCGCAGACAGGCAGGTTACTGGTCCGGGTTTGAAGACGATCTGACAGGGCTGGCTGAAAACCAGGGCTTGATATACTGGGAGAGGTAGTGGGGAAATGCAGTTCAGCTGGCAGAGAGTAATTAGAACAGAGTGAGGCAAGGTGAGGATGGTGGGAGTGGGGAATGCAGTGGAGAAGCACAGGTAACAAGAGCAGAGCAGGCAGGTGGGAGCTTGCTAGGGAGGAGAGGGAGGTGAGCAGAGGGAAGATAATTGAAATGTAATTAATGTTGCTACCAGGGAGAGAGAGGCCTGGTGACAGGACCCTCCAAGGACGGCCCAGAAGTCCCAAGAACAACATCATGCCGGGAGGGTGGAGGGGAGCAGGCGGTGGTAGAATCACCCGAAGCGGTCCGAGTGACCTCCTACTCCCCGTAGAAGGAGCTGGAGGGTCACGGTCGGGAGACAGGACAGGCACTGAGACAGGAGCAGGGGCGGGCCGGACGGGCTAGGAACCTCTCTTGGACGGCTCAGATTGCAGGTGGCTGACCAGATGGGAAAGCCAGTGAGCATGGGTCAAACCACTATCCTCCTGGCCGGGATCCAGGCCTCCTGGACCACATATCCCTCCCAATCAACGAGGTATGAGACCCTACCCCTTCGCCTAGAGCTGAGCAGGCCGCCGGACGGTGAAGACAGGACCGCCATCTACGAGGCGCGGAGGAGGTGGCGCTGGAGCTGCAGGGACCAGGGACTTTCATGGACCGGCTTGACTGGAGACGTGGAAGGTGGGGGTGATCCCGCATGGAAGCGGACCAGGACGACCGATGACTACATTGCGAAAAGGACCAATGGAAGCCGAGGGCCAGTCAGTGGATAAACCCGCAGCTGCAGATCCCGAGCAGACAGCCAGACCTTCTGATTTAACCGGTAAGTAGGTGTGCTAGGTCCTCGTGGTTGGGCACCACGCGCAGCTGGTTCAGACTTCAGGAGCACAGTGCAAGCCTGGGCCCATGCGGCGGCAGCTATGTGGCTACGCAAAGAGCAGACGGACAGGTGGTATCCGGGCCTGGCTGGTAAACAGTGGAGGTTGATACCTCGTAGGATACACGAAAGGGGGAGAGCCGGTGGAGGAACTGGTGAGTGAATTATGGGAAGATTCACCCAGAGCAGGTGTTGAGCCCAGGGGATTTAAAAGCCACACACCTCAGTGCCTTTCTCCAGCTCCTGGTTCATGCCTAGCTCCAGTGTTTGACTGCGGGTGGAATCCAGACGATAGGCTGCTGTGGCCTCAAGGAGATGACAGAACCCCTTCAAAGGTTGCTGAGAAAAACAGGGCCCCGGTCTGACACTATATCCTGGGGTAGGCATGGATACGAAACACATGTTCCAGAATTAGCCTGGGAGGTCTCTTTAGCAGAGTGGTAGTTTGGGAAGGGGCACGGTGGGTATATTATAAAGCGGTAAACAGCTTCTCTGTGGTAAGGTGATGATCAGGTGTCGTCAGGAGGGCGGAAGGCCTGTAACAAAGTCCAGTGAAACGTGGGACCAGGGCCTCTTGGGTGATGAGGAAAACAGAAACCCAGCAGGAGGCTGGTTGGGAGGCCCAGAGTCAAGCTACAAGTGGGACAAGCCTGATGAATTCCTCGGACATCCCTGGTTTCATTCCCCGCCACCAGAACTGGGCTGGCGGACCAGATGAAGGGTGCGAGTGATGCCGGGATGACAGGCCAGACGTGATTCGTGTCCCCACTCGAATCACAGGTGACCTGAGATTTACAATAAACAGACGTTGGGGGCGCTGGTGCGTGGACCTGCTCATCCCGAAGAGCCTGCATGAACTGCTTCTGATCTTCCAGTGAGGGCCACACGTACCAAGTGGCTGGAAGAATGGAGCTGTCATGGCGGTGGTCTCGCCTCTTCTGAAACATCCGGGAAAGAGCATCAGGGTTTGATGTTGCGAGATCCTGGCAAGAGAGGAAATTGAAGGCCGTAAAGAACAGAGACCACCGCTGTTGACGGATTAGCCTCCTGGCTGTTTGGATATACTCCAGGTTCTTGTGGGCTGTCCACACTACGAATGGTTCCTTGACCCCCTAACCAGTGGGGCATTCTTCAAGGGCGAGCTTGACAGCCAACAGCTCAGCGTTCCAATGTCGGAGTTGCATTCGAGGGGTTAGCCGACGGGAGTAGAAGGCACAGGGTGGCCTTGCCATCCTCAGCTGCTCTTGAGAAAGCACTGCACCCACTCCCATAACCAAGCATCTACCTCCACCACAAACTGCCTTGCTGCATTGGCATCTGAGTGGATGGGAGCAGAAGTGAAACATGTCTTGAGGATAATAAGCTGCCTTATCAGCAGCTGATGTCATTGGTGTACGGTTGTTTAGTGCTGGTTGCGCCATGAGGGGTGCAGCCACTGAAGTATAGTTTCCTGATGAATTCTATAAAAGTTGGCAAAGCCCAGGAACTGTTGCAACTTCTCTTCCTGAGACTCAGGAACTGGCCAAAAGGGACAGCCGACACCTTCGTGAGATCCATCTGGAATGCTGCCCTGGTCACCACATACCCCAGGAATGAAACGTGTTTGGCATGGAACTCGTACTCTCTCTGCCTTCACGAAAGAGAGTTTCAGCAGGCGGGACAACCGGACAGGCGCAGAATGGACAGAGCTTCGAGAATATTAAAACATCGCTGGGCACACAACACGAATAACGATGGCAGTCCCCGAGGATATCATTCACTAGGCTTGAAAAACTGCTGGGGCATTGGTGAGGCCAAGGGCATGACGCAGGCGGTGGGCCGGTTGGTGTGTTGAACGTTCTATCTGCCTCCCTCCCTCATCCGCACCAGATGGTAGGCATTGCGGCTGGCCCAGCTTAGTGACACAGTGGCTCCTGCAGTTCAAGAGATAGAAGGGTAAAAACCGGGATAATGCCCAGACCCCGGCAACTATGATGAGAAGAGAACCGCCCTCGTACAAAGAAGAATCCTGGCCTCTGCGGGGAAGACGCACGGCCCACTATCCCGGGAGGCAAGAGAGCTGGCATTAATGTAGTCTTCATGGCCTTTCTTTTCCGCTGACAGTGAATACAGACGACCTTTGGGAGGTGCTGTGCCAGGCAGGGAGATTAACGCGCAGTCACAGGGTCTGGGTGTGGGGTAGAGATGTCGCCTTGGATTTGTTGAACACTCCTTTCAGGCTGTGGTAACAGGCCGGAACATTGGATATGTCGGAGATTTCCCGGTGAACGGGCAGGGTGGCCCCCCTTAAACAGGTTGGTGAAACTCCCTCCCCACTCACGTACTGTTCCTGTTCCCCAAAGCCCATGTGGGGTTGTGCTGACGGAGCCACGTATCAAGAATGAGGCTGGCCAGGTGAGTGTAGGAGGTGAAACTGGATGGACTCCTGGTGGTTTCTGACAGCAGGAATCACAGGGGCGATATGAGTGACAGTGCCAAGATGATGCCCATCCAAGTCAGGCAGGAATGGGTTGTGTCAGTTGATGATGGTTCACGCCCAGTTGCTGTGCAAGCTTCAGGGTCATGATGTTTGATTTGCCCAATCCACAAGCGTACAATGCATGAGTCTTGTCAGAAAAAGCTGAAGTGAGATGAAGCAGGGTTTTGATGGAGGGCACTGAAGGTTTGTTGAGCTCACCCGATCTTCCCTACACCTGGTGAGCTGCGGCTTTTGCCGGACAAAGTGGTGGTGATTCTCGCCACCACAGTAGAGGCAAAGGTTGGAGCTAGGACGCGCCGACGCTCCGGGAGTCAGGAGAGGCACGGGCACCCCATGGGCTCAGGCTGATTGAGTTGGCTATGGGATCACAGGCAGGGGCTGGACAGAAGTTGCATTTCCACTCCAAGACTGATGCAGGTTGACTGAGACGCCCTCCTCCGGGTTGGGCTGGGCGGTCAATGCGAACGCAAGTAATGGCGATCAAGCGTGAGGGGCGGGTATGGGAAACAAGATCAGTCTCTGATATAGTCCGCCAGGCTGGTGGAGGAAGGCTTGCACCAGTGCCTCTGGGTCAAACGAGCTGACTGGCCAGGGTACGAAAGTCAATGGAGAAGTCTGCCACTGTCCGATTGCCCTGACGGATGGTGGGGTGAGCTTGTGACGCTTCGGTTGTTAGCGGAGTTTGTGTTAAAGACCTTTAACATCTCCTCTCAAAGGCACTAAAGAGGCAATAGTCATTTGCCGGACCCCCGCTCCCCACAACCGAAGCCCGACCAGTGAGATGTGTGATGACATAACCCACCTTGGCTCCCTCTTCAAGCTGAGAAAGTCTGGGCTGTAGTGCAAAGATTCGCAGCTGCTCAAGAATGGTTTTACTTGCTGTGGTTGCCATCAAAACGTCTGCCCTGTCGGTTCAGGAGCGTGGGGATTCTGTGTGGTTGCACTGTTGGCCTGTAGCATTGGGACCTCCAGCGAGGGATGAAGGAGTATCGCAGGCCAGGAACAAAAAAGGACTAGGGGGGTATGGGAGTAGCCGGGCTTGAGAGTAGTTGCAGGGCTTGGGCTAGCTGTTGTTGCTGCAGTTGGAACCGTTGTGGTGCTGGCTGAATAGCTGGAGAAGGGAAGCGATGTCGCCAGCCATCCGATTTATGTCTCTCAGAGCTGCCCAGTCACAAGGCAGTGGTTCCTCCATCGCAGTCAGGAGTGGCTTGGGTCATGATGGTAGGATGCTCTGTCACGAACAACAGAAGAGGACCCAAGAGCGCAGTTAAATTAGAGTTTTTATTCAAGGTTACAGGCGGGAAGAGGAGTCCCAGGGGTGTAGGGGTGTTCAGGGTCTCCTGTGGGTACTGTGCTCCGGGGTCACCAAATGTGGGGTGTCAGTCCAGGCAGCAGGGCAGGTTCAGTGATGGAGCGGGCGAGGGCGAGGGTGGTGTAGCTGGGCACGCTTTCATCTGGTGGTCGGAGACCTGGGGGGAACACACACACACAACAGCAATATGAATGGCAGGCAGAAGTACAGATCAGGGCTGGGCAAATATCGTGGTGAGAGACAGAAGGCAGAAATGAAAGTTAATGGAGGGGTTGGAAGATCGAGAGTAGTTTGAGGTCCAGAAGGCAGGTTGGGATAGACGGGGCAGAACAAGGAGGCAGTCACAGGGGGGACACAAACAGGGAGTCAGGAGCGCAGACAGGCAGGTTACTTGGTCCGGGTTTGGAAGACGATCTGACAGGGCTTGGCTGAAAACCAGGGGCTTGATATACTGAGAGGTAGGGGGGAAATGCAGTTCAGCTGGGCAGAGTAATTAGAAATTGAGAGGAGGCAAGGTGAGATGGTGTGAGTGGAAATGCAGTGCAGCTGGCCAGGTAAGTCAAGAGCAGAGCAGGGCAGGTGGAGCTTGGGTTAGGCTGAGTAGAGAGAGGGAGGTGAGCAGAGTGGAAGATAATTGAATGCAATTAATGTTGCTACCAGGAGAGAGAGTGCTCATGACAAACGTTATGAGTTGAATTATGGTTATTGTTTGGTTAGCTAGCTACATGTTTTTTGTGTGTGAAACAAACAGAAATAAGACAAAAAAACAGAAAACTTGAGAGTGCATAACTATTCACCACCCAAAGTCACACTGAGCTAAATCTTTTGCAGCAATTACAGCTGCAAGTCTTTGGGGTATGTCTCTATAAGCTTGGCACATCTAGCCACATTCTTCAAGGCAGAACTGCTCCAGCTCCTTCAAGTTGATGGGTTCCTAGCTCGTGCACACTATATTTAAGTATACACAGAATCTGAGGTTGAGCTTGATAGGCATTTCAAGACATTTAAATGTTTCCCTTAAACCACCGCGAGTGTTGCTTAGCAGTATGCTGAAGGTGAACTCCCAGTCTCAAATTCCTGAAGACTGAAACAGGTTTCTCAAAAATTTCCTATGTATTTAGCGCCATCCATCATTCCGTCAATTTTGACCAGTTTCCCAGTACCTGCCGAAGGGAAAAACATCCCCACACCATGATGCTGCCACCACCATGCGTCACTGTGGGGATGGCGTTCGGGGTGATGGGAGGTGTTAGTTTGCGCCAGACATAGCGTTTTCCTTGATGGCCGAAAAGCCAATAGTTCATCTGGACCAGAGTGCCTTTTCATATGTTTGGGGGAGTTCTACATGCTTTGGCGAACACCAAAACGTGTTGCATTTTTTTTTTAAGCAATAGCTTTTTGGCACTTTTCGTACTCTCTGTGGAGTGTAGTTTGGGGTGATCCTATGGACAGATACTAATCTTCGTTCAAGGGAGCTTTGAGCTCCTTCAGGGTTATCTTTGGTGTTCTTTGTTGCCTCTCTGATTAATGCCCCTTGCCTGGTCCATGAGTTTTGGTGTGCGGCTCCTCTTGGCAGGTTTGTGTGGTGCATTATCTTTCCATTTTTGTAATAAGGATTTAATGGTGTTGTGGGATGTCAAAGTTGATATTTTTTTATAACCAACCCGATCTGTACTTTAAATTCCCTGCCTTTGAGAACAGTGATAAACTGAGATCATGTGACAGATCATGTGACACTTAGATTGCACACATGTGGACTTTATTTAACTAATTATGTGATTTCTGGAAGGTAATTGGTTGCACCCAGATCTTTATTTAGGGTTTTCGTAGCAAAGGGGGTGAATACACATGTACGCATCCACTTTTCCGCCATATTTATTTTGTAGAATTATTTTGAAACAAGTTATTTTTTTTTATTTCACTTCACTAATTTGGATATTTGTGTATGTCATTAATGAAAATCAAAATAAAAATCATTTAAATTACAGGTTGTAATGCAAACAAAATAGGAAAAACGCAAGGTGGATGAATACTTTTGCAAGGCACTGTAGACATTATGATTGGTACAGATTAATTGGTCTTTTTGGGGGAAGGAGTCATTAGAATAATAGCCTGTGTGTAGAATAATACCAAACATGCAAAGGAGGATATTATGGTTCTACAGGATACATCACCATGGAGAGAATGACATTCATAATTATGCATTTTGTATAGTACAGATCAGGGACCCATGATGTATTCTCTAACATCATTCTATTACTGGGTGTTAATCCATTTCACTTACTGTCTAATAACCTAAATAGAATTTTTTCAAACTCATGGTGTAGTATCGAAGTAGTGACATGCCCATTCTTTTCTTAATTCAGAGTAGATATTTAAAAAAATTGGGAGATCTTTACAGTACCCTTTTACCAAACTTTACATACATTTTCGGGGAATTGTTAAAAATAATCCTTGTGCATAGAGTTAAGTAAGCATTTCACTGTTAGTCTACCCCTGTTGTTTAAAAAAATGTGACATAAAATTTGATTTGATTTGAGTTGTATGGTTTTTTTAACTTTGCAATCAATGTTTTTTTTGGCATACTTTTAAAGTGATAAATAAAGCACTCACGTGTAATTACGCTGTCAGTTTTATGTTTGATGTGGGTGTGGAGAGTGTGTCTGTCAGAAGGGTTGGGGTTACATTATGTGATAAGAATGTGTATGTATGTGTGTTGGGGCCTCCACCCACATGCATAATGTGTTGCTGTTGTGGCATGTTTTGTGTTCACATGGGATGTGTATTTGGCGCCACAGGAAGTTGGTGGCACCTTAATGGGGAGAACGGGCTTGTGGTAATGGCAGTAGGAGAATATTTCAAACCCATGGTTTCCAGGTGTTTGATGCCATTCCATTTGCTCAGTTCTGTCACGCCTGGCTTGGGACTCTTATATGTTGAGCAGGGTGTGTAGATTCTATGTGTTTGTGTTTTATGTTAGGATAGTAGTGCTGTCAGGTAGAGTGCTCCAGCACCGGAGCCTAAGCAATCCGCTCCACATGTCAGTCAGCTCCAGACAGCGGGGCAGACCAGACCAGGACGGGGGTTATTAGAGTGGGCGGGGGTACGCCCGGAGGCCGGGATCCGCCTCCGAGGAGGAATGCCCACCCGGCGCCCCCCCTGTTCGGGTTTGTGTTTGGCATGCGGTCGCAGTCCGCGCCTGGGGTACTGTCACGCCCTGGCCCCTGGGACTCTTATATGCTGAGTCAGGTGTGTAGATTATGTGTTTGTGTTATGTTAGGATGAGTTATGGGTATCTATGTTGGTCGGGTGGAGTCTCAATCAGAGGCAACGAGAATCAGCTGTTGCTGTTGTCTCTGGATTGGGAACCATACTTGTGAAGCCTCTGTTTGGACAGTGATGGTGGGATTTGTGTGGTTTGTGTTGTAAGAATATTGTTGTTTTTGGGTGGTGAATATATAATAAAGTATGTGTGATTTCCACGCTGCGCATGGTAATCTTGAAGATGGAAGAAGATTCCACCAATACTGGACCAAGCAGGTGTTTCGGAGCTAACGCCGGGTAAGGAGAGATGGAGAAGGGGCGATGGCCCAGGTGGGCTAATGGTGGTCCTGGGAGGACATGTTCGAGGGCAGAGGACCATGGGCAAAGGTTAAAGCCTTGGGAGAGAGGAGGCATAGGTAACATGGGGCGGACAGAGGGAGAGGGTCCCCACAAATGCTTAGGGGGGCAATGGCATGGATCATGGGCTGCTGGAGGCAGATAAGGGCGAGTTTGTGGATGTATGAGAGAAGAGCACGGGGTTGACGGGAGCTCATTGGTGATTAGAGGGAGGGAAAGTGTAGAGGCATGGCGAGAGGTACTGAAGTGTGTTGCCAGGTCCGGTCCGGCCCAGCTCCTGATCCCCGTATAAGGCCAGTGGTGTGTGTTCCCAGTGCGGTCGGCCTGGTTCCTGTCCCTCGCACCAAGCCTGTGATGCGGGCCACAGCCCGGTCGAACCAGCCTCTGCCCCCCGCACCAAGCCTATGGTGGAAGCGCCAGGCCTCGACCCGCGCTCTGTTCCTGCCCCCCCCGCATTCAAGCCAATGGTGCGCGCCGCCAGCTCCCGCCCGGGCCTGTTCCTGGCCCTCGCACCAAGCCAATGGTGCGCGGTCACAGCCGCCCGGCCTCGCTCCTGCTCCCCGCACCAAGCCAGGGGTGCGGCCGCCAGCCCCGGTGGCCCATTCCTGCTCCCCGCACCAAGTGTGTGGAAGATTCAGCCCGGTCGGCCGCTGCTACGCATCAAGCCTGGGGTGCGTGTGTCGCCAGTCCGGCACAGCCGGTGCTCAGTTCACCGGTGCCTGGTCAGGTACCGGTAGCTGCGACACCGAGTAAGCAACCTCCACCGAGTCCACGTCAGCCCAGATACGGGGCCAGATCAGACCAGGCGGCACTCACGGGGAGGGGGGGGAGCGGGAGCGGATCGCCCGAGGAGGAATGCCACCCGGCCCTCCCCTGCTGGGTTTATGTTTGGCGCGGCGCAGTCGCGCCTTTGGGGGTAGGTCACGCCCTGGCTTGGGAAATGTTGAGCAGGGTGTGTAGATTTATGTGTTTGTGTTTTATGTTAGACGATCTAGTTCATGTGTATCTATGTTGGCTCGGGTGGTTCAATCAGAGGCAAACGAGAATCAGCTGTTGCTTGTTGTCTCTGATTGGGAACCATACTTTAGGCAGCCTGTTGGTACAGTGAGTGGGATTGTTGTGTTGGTTTGTGTTTGTTAAAGGACTTATATGGTGGTGGTGAATATAAATAAAGATGGATTAATGAAAATGTGACAGTTCAGCCATTATTAGGAGCCGTCCTCCTCAGCAGTGCCTCCGGGGTGCGCCGTTTTGTCTCAAGGTGCGCGTGTGTGGTGTGTGTGTGTGTGTGGCAAGCCGGGGTGTGAATCCCGCAGCAACAGATCCCATGGCTCTTGACAGTTAGTTAATAAACGACCGGCCTGTCAACAGCTGCACATGATTGGTAAGTGGAACTTCTTCTCACCCACACCCCCCCCCCCCCCCCCCCCCCCGTAAAAGGGTTTGAGAGCACCAGTGAAGTGAGTGTGTGTAAGTAGTGCTACCCTGCTACCACTACTACTACTACTACTACTCACTGGGAATTTACAATGTGGAGCATGTTTTCAGCCCCCTAAAGGAATTCATGTTAAATGTGGAAGTAGAATTATGAGAGGCAGCTGCCAACCTGTTGAGTGAAGCAGAGGATTTGCCAGGCAAGACGTAAGTTATAGATTTCGTGCTCGTTTTCTGACACACATTGACACAGACACACAGGGCAGGGGTAACTGAGTTGGGTGCAGTTAAACTCTGTTTTTAGAGAGTTGTTGGGGGATAAGGTGCATTTGCTTAGAAGTGAGATTCAGTAAGAATATGGACAGTTCTTTGCATTAAAAACACAAGGCTGTTTCTCTGACTGTCAAATGTGTATCTGTGTGCTCACCTTTCGATATTTAGAGAGAGAGATGCAAACTGGTAGGATCAAACTGCTTACACACATTCCAAATGTGGCCACATACCCAGCAGACATAACTTATGTATTTATTTAGACAAGGCTTGGAAATTCCTGTGCTCTCTCAGCTTGGTGAGATACATGCAGTGTGACTTTAGTGTTTTTCTGTCTCTTTTCCAAACCAGCTGCCATGATGAGAGAGATGCAGAGTGCAGCCCAGTCATGATCCTGCCAGCATGGCAGCTGGGCCAGACTACATATGCTGGACATGTGATTGAATGTCAAGTAGACCGGGTTCAAATCCTAATAAAATATTTGAACACTTGGAGTATTTGAGCTTTTAGCTGCCTGGAGCAGGTAGTGGGTGGGACTTTTCTGCTGCTTCCATTGCATCAGGAAATCTCATCAAGCAATTCCAGCTAAAGTATTTTGAAATGATTCCGAACACTATTTAAACCCAGTGCGGTCTAAGGCAGGAAACCCATCTGATTAGTTTCAGGATGCAATAAGGTCTTCCTAAGGGCCTGTGTTTGGGGTGGGATGAGGAGGGAAGGTGTTGCAGCATTAGAATCCCTGATGAGCTAGATGATGACATTATGCTCATTGTTTTGATAAAAAAGTTTAGAAACCCAAGCAAACCTAATGAACTTGTGTGATGGACAGGACATAACAGTTTTTTCCACAGACAAGCAATGAGGACCATCGTAAGTTTGAAGTCTTGTGTTATGTGAGAAATGAAGGATATTATTAGAATTAATGTAGTTTTAACAGTGTAGTTACAGTACATTGTGTCCTATGTCATGTGGGATACAGTATTGAGTTAATTTATTATTGCACGTGACATGAGCGCAGAGCAAATATGTAATTATTTTGCCAGATGCTCTAGGCTTATTTTCCACAGAGCAAGTATTATTCCATTTTAAATGTGTCACATATGGATGTCTCTGGCTGAGACACTCTAAGCACGAAATCCCCCATATTCAACCTGTTGAAAGGAAACACAACAGGAACAATTCTTCCCCCATACAAATAGGGTTAGACTAGAAGATGTAAATTGAGCCGATATATAGTGTTAAAAAGGATCGGGTGAAGATTGTAATAAAAACAATGATAGAATGGGATCGGGAATGTAAAAATGTCTGTCGTTATCTTTAGGAGTGAGCTAACACATAGCACATCATTTGCCAAATGCCTCACACCCATCTCTGGATCTCACACAGCTGTGTGTGTGTTTGTGTTGGTAATGTGTGTGTGTGAGGTGTGTATGTAGCATATGTATTTAATGGGGGTATGTATAAATCAACACTGTGGAAGCACCTTAATCACATGACAAGTTGTTTGATGACACTTTGTCTTCTCCAGTTAATTTCCCCGCCTACTATCTGTTAATGAAGGTAGCTGCTGTATACATCCTGTTGTTCTCACTAGCCCCTGCGTCGTCTCCTCAGCAGTCTCATTGGCCTGGCTTAGCTCGTTGCTTTTTCCATCTCCAAGCCCTGGCCTTTGTGGACACACACACACACACACACAATACCAAAAACACACACACACACACACACACACACACACACACACACACACACACACAACACAAGAAACAGTATGAAAATGTATGACTACAATGTAAGTGTTAGATAAGAGCGTTGCTAAAATAAAATGTAGAAATAAAAAAGGTGCTGACATAATCCTTTGCCATTTTCATTTAACATCAGCCAGTAGACAATTTCAAAAAAAAAAAAAAAAAGTACTTTTGTAACTTTGATTTAAATTAATTTATTCTTACACCCTACTGAGAAAGACCGTAGCATAACAGTTAAAGCTCAACTCCCCACAACAGCACATCTAACAGTGCAGTGAGACAGAAAGGTAGAAGCAGGGCGTAACACACATTTTATGTCCCAAACTGACACCATTCCATATACAGTATAGTGCACTACTTTGTCCAGGGCCCTTAGGGAAGCAGTGGTTGGCATATTTTGTAGAGCGCAATGACAATGTATTAATAAGTGTTTAATCTTGGAGTTCGCGAACCTTTGTACTATTTTTAATACATGATGGTGTGGGTTGCTCCGTCTGCCTGCCGCATCTGTCGTCGTCCGGTTACCCGTCTGTCTGTCCGCCGTCTGCTCTGTCGGCCCCGTCCGTCTGTCCGTCTGCTCCGTCTGGTCGTCTGCTGTCTGTTGTCTGTGTCCGGTAGTGGGTAAAAGTGCACAAAGCTTAAATGGCATCTATTAGTGTATTACTTTTGACTGGAAAGCCGAGAGGGCCCTGGTCAGTAGTAGTGCACTACCCTGAATAGAGACAGGAGGCTGAGGACTGATATCATACGCCATCTGTGCTGCTAGCCTGCCACACAGATGGACCTCCCTCTCCCCTGCCTCTCTCTCTCTCTCTCTCTCTCTCTATATAATTCACATCATGCTTAAAAGAAAATAATGTTTTGGGAAATAGGGAGCCTAGACATGCTCTCAAATCTCCAAGTATAATTATCCTCCCCATTCATTCTTGCACACTGCCTGAGCAATTGGATGAATCATTCAAAAAACTAGGGCCGGGCTGGGGGGTGGTTCGGTAGCCTGACCCCCTTTCCTTTTTACCCCCATTCAAACACACAGACAATATAAAAGGGTACCTGGGCAATGGGCCAGTGACAATCAATAACTAATCATCCAGGCCTGACCGAACCTCCTGGCATGTATGGTTATTTTTTTGGGAGGTATTGATCAGGCTGTGTCCCAAATGGCACCATATTCCCATATAGTGCATTTGGGACACACAACACACCTAATAGGGTTTTTGTTTAGATTGAGAGCCATTTTCCTCTTGTTTTCACTGGATTAGGTGATAGAAAAGAGTCATTGAAAACTCAAGGGCAACAGAACGCATGTCTGGAATCATTCTCTCTGAGAATTTGCGGATGAGACCAGAGGGTAGTAGTGTAAGAAAATGATGATTATGAACAAAATGTTTAATGGCAACACACAACACAAAATATAGAATTCGTATTAGTTAGAGGGAATGAAATGTAATCATTTGTTTCAAAAGGTTGTGTTAATAGAAATAGCTTGGGAGTAAAAGCAAGCCACAACAACCAATTGATATCCGTGAACATTCCCATAAAGAGTAAACTTTGCTTAGTGGAGAAATGGAATAGGGGAATGTTGAACGATGTAAAAGGGCAGAGTAAATGGAGGAAGGCAGTCCCTGACTCACACTGTAGAGTCATCAGATAGATTATAGGTGAGGACAGTGTAGAGAGTTTATGAGAAGTGTGAATTTCAACTCTGTGATAAAAAATCATTCATAATATGAGTGAGATTCAGTATTGATCCAGAATAATTGAATGACAAAAAGAATCAAAAATAATTTAGTCTTGGATGTATGTGAATTAATTTGAGCAGGTTGATGCAGGTAAAAAATACGTGGTAGTATAAATATTATGTAGATGAAAAATGGCATTATTTGTAGGGGTTGGATACATTCTTCATTAGTGCAAATCAATTCTGACATATTTAAAGTGGAAATAACAAACTTTAGAAGCTCTTTTAAAACTTTGAATAATTTCCTGCTGTGAAAGAAAATGATGCAACATAATAGTGATTAAATTAAGATTAATCTGTAGATTGATCAGTATGTTACAGAAAAAATAATATGTAATATTGCAATTGTATATAATATCAACATTTTAATAAGTGATATAATGGTATTTCCCTTTTCTCATTATCCCACCCAGCCCCCCCCTCCCACCTCTCTAATCCACCCCCTGTGCAACCCCAAATGCGCCCCCAGTCTCCCCCCAGCAGATGTTAAAAGAGAGGTTTCTCCTCCCTCCCTAACCTCTGGCTGCCTCTCACCCCCACCCTGGCAGATCTAATTAGGGGTGTAAGCAAAGACTCCCAGATGTAGGATTGTCATGGACCTTTGATTGTGTCCATTCCACCCAGCTGACTGGCTGGTGGTGGCTGGCTGACTTACTGTTTTATGGTGGGACAGGGTAATATGGCTATAGACGGGTGTGTTTTGTTGTTCTGTGCGTCCCCAACAGAAGACTGGTTTTTACATAGTGGTAATTGGGTTTGGGTGTAAATCATTTGGAGAAAGGAGGGGGTGTGTGTGTGAGGAGATAGTGTGATGAGGATAGGGAGGTCCCTGTGGGATTGTATTTATGATGATAGCGTGGGCCAGAGATCATCACAGACGTACACCCGTTCTATATTCTAGTGGCCTATTTTATGCTGCTGAGTTCCTTGACCAATAAACAGACTAGTGAGACTCTGTCAGCTTTACAGCAAGTGGGATAGATGAGTATCAAACCCAGGTCTCAAAACTGTGTTAGCCCTCTGATAAAGCCTATAACTAAGTTCAGGACATCACAATGTGAATAGGAAAAGGACTATACACAAGGTAGAGAAACTAATAGAATAATATAAAATAATGCCTTTTAGCAGACACTTTATCAAAGCAACTTACAGTCGTAGTGATACATTTTACATATGGGTGGCTACAGATGGAATCGAACAACCCCTTGGCGTTGTAAACTAAATTTATTTAACAGGGAAAGATGGGGACACTTCAACCATCTGGTCTTTTCATGAGTTACGACGGACATTTGAATCTTAAGTCTTTGTAAAATAACAATCATGCATTTACATGTATTAGTATTAGTGGGATGATATAAGACATCACAAACATAGGTCTGGGCTCCTCGTGCATTTGCTCTCCTTTGCTTTTAGCCAGTTGCACATATTTCTTTGCTGTTTATCTAAGATCGAGAGTCATTTGCTTTGTTAACCATTAGTTTGTCATTGTACGTTATCATGTTTTATTTCCCATAATGATAAATGTTGTAAGATAATTATCGACCACCGTTTCTATACAGCCTCTACAGACCTGCTACACTACATTTACATTTTAGTCATTTAGCAGATATCAGAGCGACTTACAGTTAGTGAGTGCATATATATGGTCCCCCGTGGGAAACGAAACAACCGCGTGAAAATGTAAACTGAGCTAATGGGAGTAGAAGGGAACTGCAGAGCGGAAAGCCGATTAATTTAAATGAATACTGGCATAAGAGCAGGGCTCATTAGAGGCTCACTGCTAGCAAAATTTCTGGATTTTCAGACTCCCGTTAGACTTACCCTATTTAAGCAAAGGGATTGCATTTGACTGGTAATTATGAATTTGATATAGGGCAGCAAGTTGGAAACGTTAATCCATTTTAATCATTTGCCTCGATTACCACAATCCAGTGGCCCAGGAAGCGGGCTGCTTTACATCCAATCTAATCTCTAGAGAGAAGCTACACTAACTGAAATGCAATCTAAACATGAATGAGAATTACAGCTGACGTAATGTCCTGGCACACATAGGCATCAGACCTGGGTAAATATATTTGAAATAATTCAGATAATTGGGTAGTTGCTTTAGCCTGCCAGAAGGGGCAGGTTTGTATTTGAAATGATTTAAATAGTATTTAAACCAGGTTTGAGTGACATAAAACATGAATGTAGTATCATTAGGGAGGAAATAACAAGAACAGGAACCAACTGTGGTGGTGGCATAACCAGAGTAAGCCTCTGCATGACCGTTGTGCTGATCAAGCCCCCTTCCCTCAACGCTTAGATGTAAAACACAAAAATGGGCTGATTAACCCGGAAAACTGGTTGAAATGTATATAATGACGTATTTGAACATTGGGTGTAATGATGTAATCAACAGTCATGTGGGGAAGAGAAGAAATGAGAAAGGGTAGATGAACAATTTTTTGTGTGGGTTTGGAATGTATTGGATATTACCAGTATATTGACTGTAAGATGGATATGAGAGATCGACAGTGGATGTAGTATATATTTGATGCTGAGTAGCATACTGACTGCCAAGTGTAGTCAGAGAGCATTGAAGTCTCAGACAGGGTGGAACAGACAAGCCAGAGACAGAGGGCCTTAGGAACAGGGGGGATGTGGTTAGAAGACATTGAGGCAAGTAAAATGGAATATTTAGCCAAAAGAGATGAATTGTAGTAGGAACCAAAGCTATTTACACAGACTCAAGTGTAAGTTGTTATTGAATCAAAAAGAGAAATTGTTCTTAAGGTTTAGAATACGTAACATAACGCAATACACACCCACACACACACACACACTGCCACTATAGATGACATAATACAGCGGTATGACAGAAGGTCTTAATGGGGTACTAAGGCGACCTTTGACGGGGCCTCACTGACGAGGAAGTGTGTTTATGTGGCAGGGCCGAGCGGGAGGACAGAGCCGCTCTTTGTAAAGGAGTAGTATGGTGAAGTGAAGTGTATTTTCCCTTAGCTCATTGGCCAGGTCGTGGTCAGCTCTGTTTGGAGAAGCCTATGAAAACAGTGGAGAAAGGGGGAGGGAGGGGGGAGAGAAACAAAAAGGATGATCATGAGAGAGGCTCTCCCTCTCCTCTCCCCAACACCCGGGCTATCAGGTTAGTAGAGCGAGCAGGCGGGCAGCACAAAACAACAGAGAGAGAGAAGGGGAAGGGAAAAGAGAGAGAGGGAGGAAGCCAGAAAGAGGAGAGATAGAAAGGGAGTAGAGAGAGTGAAGAGAGAGAGAGAGGGAGCGAGGCGGTAACGCCTCTCAGTTCCAAGAGAAAATATAAATGGACTGAGCTTTAATCACTAAGTGATTGCTCTACTAACTTACTACAGCCTCACTATGATGTACTGAGCCACCAACCCGGAGGACAAGATAGTGTTCTCCTGTACAAAGATAGTGATAAGGCTTCTCCCCCTCTCCCCCCTCTCCCCTCTCCCTCCACAGTGGCTCCCAGGGCTGTGGCGGGGGAAAGCTGCAGCGGGAGAGGAGGGACCATGAACATAATCTGGAGAGGAGGGAGCAGCAGAAGAGACTGCGGGACAGCAGCCAGGTGGAAATCAAAGTGCAGAGCTCGTCTGTCTTCTCTGTGGGGGTCCTGTGCCTGTCTCTCTCTGTGTGTCTCTGTCTCTCTCTGTGTCCGGGCCCCCTGTGTGTCTTTTTCTCTCTCTGTGTCTCTGTCCCTCTCTGTGTGTCTCTCTCTGTGTGTCTGTCTCTCTCTGTGTCTCGTCCCTCTGTGGCCTCTCGTGTTTTTCACTGTGTTGCCTCTCTGTGTGTCTCTGTCTCTCTCGTGTCTCTGTCTCTCTGTGTGTGTCCCTCTCGCGTGCCTCTCTGTGTCTCTCCCACTGTGCCTCCGTTTCTCTGGCTCTCTCTGTGTCTCTGCCTTCTTCTGTGTCTCTGTCTATTTTTGCCTCTCGTCTCCGCTCTCTGTGTCCCCGCGGTCCTCTGGCCTCCTCCTGTCTCTCTCTGTGTCTCTGTCTCTCTCTGTGTCCCTTTCTCTTTGTCTCTCTCAGTGGGGTCTCTCGTCTCTTGTGCGCCAATTTAGTGTCTCGCTCTCTCTGTGTTCGCCTCTCTCTGCTCCCTCTCAGTGTCTCTGCCCTTTCTCTCTGTGTCTCCACTCCCCCTGTCTCTCTCTCTCAGTGTCTCCGTTCTCTCTGTCTCTCTCTGTGAGTCATCCTCAGTGGCCTCTCCGCCCCGTCCTCTCCTCCGTCTCCCTCTTCTCTCTCAGTGTCTCTGTCTTTCTTTCTCTGTGGCTCCACTCTCTCTGTGCCCAGTCTCTCTTGTCTCTCTCTGTGCTCTGTCCTCTCAGTGACTCCGCTCTTCGGTGTCTCCATCGTCTCTGTTCTTGTGTCTCTCCCTCGCTCTGTGTCTGTCTTGCGCTCCCTCTGTGTGTCTCTGTCCCTCTGTGTTCTCCGTCTCTCGTTGTGTCTCTCTCTGTCTCTCTCTGTGTCTCTATGTGTCTCTGTTCTCTCTGTGTCTCTATGTGTCCCGCTCTCGTGTCTCTGTCTCCCTCTGTGTCTCTGTCTCTCTCCCCCTCTCTCGGTTCCTGTCTCCGCCTCTCTCTGTGATTCATAGTGAGTTCTGTGCTCTCTCTTTCTCGTATCCTGTCCCTCTGTCTCTTGCTCTCCATCTCTCTCTGTGCCTCTCTCTGTCTCTCTGTGTCACCGTCTCTCTCAGTGTCTCGTCTCTCTCTGTCTCTCTCTGTGTCTCCATCTCTCTCTGTGTCAATGTTTCTCTCTGTGTCTCGTCTCCTGGCCCCACTCCCCTCCCCGTCTTGTATCTGCCTCTTTTCCTCCTTCACTACAACTCACACAGGTTAGAGAAAAGACAAACCAGACCTGGGTAAAGATTGGTTGTTTTCAATTTCAAATACTTTGAGTGAGATGGGAGGATTTGCAGTTGCACTTTGGGGACTACCATTGGTCATTGAGGTAACTAATCAAGTGAGCTAAAGTATTTAAAACAAAACAGCTACTATTTGGTTTGAACCCAGGTCTGATACACTAAACATACGCAGACGGTTTGAGGAAAAGCAGGCTCTGGTGTGTTTGGGTGATTGATAGGCTTATATCCCTCGAGAGGTCTAGAGGAAAAGATGGAGAGTGGAAACTTCAGGAACTCAAGTGAAACCAGTAATAAGTGCTTGAAGGTCAGGTACAAGCAGCGTCTGGGTGGTAGCTCGATATGGGGGATTTTTTAATGTTTTCAGCATGGTTCAGCAACTATGGTGGATGTGTAACCAGGCCAGCACAGTACAACCTGGCTTAGCTTGGCTTGGTTTAGCCCCTAGTGTAGGGGTGTCACCCACTCTGCCCAGAGTGGGTGAAAAAACGCGCATGGTGATGAAATTTGGGTGGGGTCTTCTTTAACATATGTATCATAAACATAATCCAAAAGTGGATTTATAACCGAATACAGTGCTATGAAAAAGTATGTTTTATTTTTGATTATTTGTGATATGAATGTAGCAGATTTCAACCAAAACCTAATATTAGATAAAGGGAAATACATTTTTTGTTGAACTGTTGTTTGAAGTCCTGGCACAACATCTCAAATGGGATTAGGTTGGATTTGATAGGCATTCCAAAACTTCCAATTTGTTGCTTTTTAGCAACTTTTCATGTAGACTTGATTGTAGGTTTTGGATCATTGTTTGCTGCATGAGCAGTGCGCCTCAGCTTCAGCTCACAGACGGATGGTTGAATGTAGAATTCTCTGATACAGAGCAGAATTCATGGTTCTTCTATTAAGGCAAGTTGTCCAGGTCCGAGGGCAGCAAAAGCATCCCCAAACCATCACACCACCACCAACATGCTTGACCTTTGGTATGATGTTTTATGTGGAATGAGTGTTTGGTTTTCAAAAAATGCATTATTTATTGACACCCAACCTAGAGGAATCAGGTTTAGTGTATCAGAAATAGTGAAAAATGATTGGTTTTAATATTTTTCATAAGAGAATCAAATCGAAAAAGTCTCTAATTCACGCCTAAGATGTTGATTAAATGGTGGTAATTAAATTATACTGAAAAGTGTTTATCATTCACATGATATGTATCATATCCTCAAAGCGCTTCAGAGAGACATCATGTGCCTGATTATTGCACCCGCTTATGACACCCTATGTAATAACAGGGGTGAAATTAAGTGAAGATTGTGATATGGGTTTATTGCTTTAATTGGAAACGTGTTGGCCTGGTTCACTGTCCAGGCTGATACTGGGCCATATTAATCATAGCCATAACATTCAACAATATTTGTCCGTTATTTAGTCATGAATGCATTGTCCCCTCCCCCTCCCTCTCTCTCTCCCCCGCCCCCCCTCTCTCTCTCTCTCTCTTAAGGGAAGTTGAACTAGATGTGGCAATTTTATAGTGTGGAGAATATAATTATGATAAGAGTAGACTTAAGGACAACAAGCAAAATAATAATAGTTCTAGACATTTCATAACGTTATATAGCCATGGGTGCAACTTTCACTGGGGGAGGGGGAGGGAGGGGGGGACGGAGGACGAAAGAAATGTTTTCAAAGAAAAGCAAATTTTTTTGTCATTAAAATAACATCAAATTGTTAAGAAATACAGTGGAGACATTGTAATGTTGTAAATGGCATTGTAGATGGAAACGGTGATTTTTAATGGAATATTAATAGGCACAGAGGCCCATTATCAGAACCATAGTCGTTCAATGGCACGTTGTGTTTGCTAATCCAAGTTAATTCATTTTAAAAGGCTAATTGATCATTAGAAAACCCCTTTGTAATTAGTGTTAGCACAGCTGAAAAGTCTTCTTGAGATTAGTTGAGTATGTGGAGCATCAGCAATTGTGGGTTTGATTACAGGATAAAATGGCAGGGTAAAAGGGATCTGGGAAGAAGGAAGGCTATCACTCCATTTTGCAACGCCATGCCATACCCCTGTGGACAGCACTTGATTGGAGCCAATTTCCTCCTACAAGAGGACAATGACCCAAAGCACAGCTCCAAACTATGCAATAACTATTTAGGGAAGAAATTAGCTGGTATTCTGCTCTAGTAATGGAGTGGTAGCACAGGGTCACCAGATCTCAACCCTATTGAGCTGTTGTGGGAGCGGTTGAGGTATGGTACGAAGAAGTGCCACTCAACCAATCCAAAGTGCTTGAGGAAGCATGGGGTGAAATCTCTTCAGATGAACCTCAACAAATTGACAACTAGAATGCCAAAGGTCTGCAAGGCTGTAATTGCTGCAAATGGAGCATCTCTTTGACGTAAAGCAAAGTTTGAAGGACAAAATTATATTTCTATTAAAAATCATTATTAATGTCAATGACTAATTTCAATGCATTTTGCTATATTTTCCTATTCAAACTCATTTCATGTATGTTTTCATGGAAAACAATTACATTTCTAAGTGACCAAACTTGAAGTACTGTATATAGGGACAGAATGAGCATTTTTGCTCCTAGTAGAGAGGCAGATGGAGCCCTGTAGATTGGTAGAGGGTTAGTGTGGCGCTTAGTGGCAGAATGGGAACAGCGGGCTGAGTAAAGGATGGGGGAATGGTGGGATATGTGAAATTATATGAAAAGATATTACATGATATGATCATATCCTCAAAGCACTTCAGACGGACATCTTGTGCCTGATTATTGCCGCCTCTTTTATGACACCCTATGTAATAACAGGAAGTGTGCAATTACCGCTTGAAGATTTGTGATATGGTTTTATTGTTAATTGGATACGTGTTGGTGGTTATGTCAGGCTGATACTGGGCCATATTAATCACACGTATTAATTAAAATATTTGTCTGTTATTTAGTCATGAATGCATTGTTTTCTCTCTCAAGGACAGCTTGAACTAGATGTGGCTGTTTATAGTGACAATGGAGAATGATTATATTATGACCACTAGCCATAGGACAATATAGAACAAAAAAAATAGATATTCCGTAACACTTAATATCCATGGGTGCAACTGGGGAATGGAATGTAATAAAAAGAGGAACGTGTGCTTTAGGAACATGCGGAACGAGGTGGTAAGTGTTTGGAGTATTTATCCCCCAAAAAATATATATATGCCCCACTTAAAAATATTGGGTGCATTATGACTGCATTATAACTCATTGTGAGGGTTTGTAATGGATTATAGATATCGGTGACATAGAAAGTGTTAACAACATTTAATACCAGTGGAGTATATAGGGGAGAATGATGTTATTGCTAGGAGAGGAGCAGAAGGAGCCCTGTAGCATTGGTAGAGGGTTAGGTGGAGCTAGTGGCAGAATGGGGCCAGCGGGCTGGAGTCGTTACGCAGGGACGGGGGCACCTATGGTGGGATATGTCTGGCTCTGGCCTGCCCTGGTGAGGAGGGAATGGATAATAGCCAGGTCCAGAGGCTCGGCTGGCAGAGAAACTCACTAAAGCTTGTAAAACCCTCTGAGAGGATATGAGCCTCCCGATACATTTATTTTAGGCATCTGCGAAAAACAAGAAAACATTGTTGACAGGCTCAGCATTCATGTTCAGTTTCAGCTCGAATCAGAATGTAGTATCTGGTCACTGGTTAGTTAGACAATGGGATATCTATAACTCGGGCCCTAAAGGTTTCAGTGGTGAAATTATAGTTAGTTACAAGTTCATTGAAGCACTTGTTTTTTCACTGTGTTGATTGAGATATGAATAAGATGTAGGCCTTAGCAGCATTATCTTGGGGTTTGCACAAGATACACACATCTGCTGAGGGAGTATAAACTCTAAACCCAGACAAGCACATTTCAAAACCTTCCAGAGTCAAACACAAGTGTAGTTACAGAGTGAGCTGCAGTAAATATTTACATTATTACTGATGGATTACATGACCCCGGCTCACAAAAGAGGATCATCTCTGTTTTGGGTGATTTAGTAGGATATATAGAGAGATGGTAGTGACTGAATATGTTCCTCCACAATGAAGCCTGTGTTTGGGGGAAAAGACAACAGATAATGGGCAATCTCAAAGCGTTTGAAAGGTATAGACTGAATCTTTTACAGTATTAAAATGACATATGTGACATATATGGAGATAAAAAATGGATAGTGTGGGATGTGACTCCGTTGGTAGGAAGATGCACCTACTGTCAAGTGGAATAGTGCCTACTGTGCATAAGGAAAGAAGATATCCAGCTTTTATTGATCAATTAACAATAGACTTTATACAGGACGTATTGGGTTTAACATTTAATAACCCAGCAGGGTTATTCTGTAAAGGAAGGGAGGACTGAGCATAATAGGGACCTTGCATAAAATAAGAGATGTGTTGTGGGGTGGACTCGTGTATATGTATTTTTATCGTTTTAAAGTCTGCCTGCTGCAGATGAGACTGGAGTATGCAATTATGCAGGGATGGAGTATATTGTATAAGATGGGTCGCTGCCTCGCCTGCCCACAGCCCAGCAATTAGCCCAATATATCAGGATCAGCCCCATCAGAGTCACTCTTCTGCTCCCCTCATGCCCTGTTACTTCCTCATTGTACATGTTAGCCATGCATGCACCAGTGGATGGGGCCAGACCTAAAATTATTAAAGGGGAATATTGTAATATTTTTGGACTTAAATATAGATATATAATTGATATAATGTATAAGCATGTTTTGATGAGGTTAGGGGGTGATCAATTGTTGTTGTTTGAACTGAGACTGGCCCTTAAAGCTATGGTGTGGGTTCATTTGTGAAATTATATAGGTTTTTGTCTATTTGAGTTGCAGTAACTTTTTCAAAATTCCCAGACTCTCCCAGAAAACCCTAGTTGGGATGCAAACTGGAAATTTGGGGAAACGTATCAACATTTTGCAACCCTACTGTCGTCTTTCCATCCGAATAGGAAGCGATCAAGATGATCAAGAGAGGAACGGGTGTGTATGAATAGACATGAAAAACAATCATAAGGTAAAGCATCAACACATAACTAGTAGAGTAAGCAGTCAGAAATAGTTTGCAACCCCTATTTTTTGCCAATATTGTATTTTATCGTGAGCGGATCATGGTTAGAGATAATTGACAAAAAAAAGCAAAAGAAATAGAACATTTATAATACAATAATAATAAGTTCCACGTTAATGATTAAACGCTACTGGTTGGTTGTGAATTGAGTTGCTGAATAAACATGCAGCATGTGGGAGTGTTTTGTGTGAACTCTGGCCTATGGAGTTTATATTGGAGGGGTTGTTATTTTCATGTGTTTGGGGTATTTATTTGGTGGTGTTGGGGATGGGTGAGTATTTTTGTTGTGTCAGGTGGTGATTATCGAGACTCTAACGAGGTAACGGAAAGTCAGCTGTCGGCTCGCGAATCTCTGATTGGGAGCCATATATATTCTGTGTGTTTTCTCCTTTGTGTTGTGGGTTATTGTTTCTTTGTTGCTGTTAGGTAGTATTCAGTATAGAACTTCACGGATGCATTTGTTGTTTTTTCGTGGTTGCTTTTTATAAAGTTATCATGTTCATCTCGAACGCTGCGTGCATTGGTCCCCTCAGACGGGGGAAGAATAATAAAAAAGGAGTCCAGGAGCAAGGGTGGAACAGAGTAAAGATTTGGACATGGGAGGAGATTAGGCTGGAAAGGGTCTTGGGCACAACCGGGAGGAACATCATCGCCCCGTGAAGAGCTGGAGGCAGCTGCAGCCGAGAGGAGTGTGGTTGAGGAGGAATATCACCGCCCTGAAGAGAGGAGTGCAGCCGAGAGGAGGTGGTAAGGAAGGAGGGGGAGTGAGGCTGGGAAGCCAGGTTATCAAAAATTTGGGATATGGGGGCGCCCTGGGAGCAGGAGGCTGCCACAGGGAGAAAAGGGAGAGAGGGCTATCGGATTATTATGGAGAGAGGGAGGGAGTGGGACGGCATGAGAATAGGTGAGGTGGTGTGATAGTAAGGCAGTGGTGGGTGTTCTGCACGGTCGGCCTGTTCCTACTCCACGCACCAGGTCACGAGTGCGCCGCCAGCCGGCCTGAACTGCCCGCCTGCCCAACGCCGGCTGAACTGCCCGCCTGCCCAACGCTCGCCTGAACTGCTCCGCTGCCCAATCTGGCGCCTGGAACTGCCCGCTGCCCCACCGCCCGGAACTGCCCGCGTCTGCCTAACGCCGCCGAACTGGCCTGCTAACGGGCGAACCGTCGCCTGCCCACACGCTCGGCCGGAACTGCCCGGCCTGTACTGAGTCTATAAAGCCGCCTCTGCCTGCCATGAGCCTTTCAGGAGCTGTGCTAGACCGAGCCGGGCAGAGTTTCCTCCGCCAGACAGGGATTAGCCAGAGCCTTCCGCTCAGACAGGATCAGCTAGGAGCCTCTTCCGCCAGACAGGATCAGCCAGAGCCTTCCGCCAGACAGGGATCAGCCAGAGCCCTTCCGCCAGACAGGGAGCAGTGCCAGAGCCTTCCGTTGAGACAGGAGCAGCTAGAGCTTTTGGCCAGAGGGATCAGCCAGAGCCTGGGTCATGGTGGTGATCGTAGCTGGGGGGGCCATGAGCAGCCAGATCAACATGGAGCAGCTAGGATCGGTCAGCCAGCCATGAGTAGCCAGGATCGGCGAGCTCGCCGGGATCCGCCAGATCTCATAGCCAGCAGGGATCCGCCAGAGCTGTAGCCAGGATCCGGGCCAGAAAGCCGCAGCAGGATGCAGAGCCGCCCCGCCAGGATCCGCTTCAGAGCCGTCCGGGCCAGGATCAGCCAGGAGCCGCCCGGCCAGGATCGCCAGAGCCAGCCAGCCAGGATCCGCCATCTAGTCAGGTACTGCCCTAGCCCGCTGGTCCCCTTAGTCGGGTGTGGCCCCTGAGTCGGTGTGCCTGAGTCCGGTGCTGCCCCCTGAGCCCGGTGCTGCCCCCTGAGTCCGGTGCTTGCCCCGGAGTCCGGGGGCCCTTAGTCTGCATTGCCCCTTAGTCGGTATTGCCCCGCGAAGTCGGTGCTGCCCCCGTGAGTCCGGGTGCTGTCCCTTAGCCCGTGCTGCCCTTATCCCGGAGGTGCCCCTTAGGCCGATGCTGCCCCTTAGTCCGGGGCTGCCCCTTAGTCAGGTGGGGGTTAGTGGAGGGTGGTTATTGGGAGGCTAACAACAGGATGATGTGGTGGGGTGGGGGATCAGCGACTCAACAGAGCCGCCACCATGGACAGACGCCCACCCAGACCCTCCCCTAGTCTCTGATGTTGGTGCGCCCGAGTTCGCACCTTTAGGGGGTACTGTGTGACACGTTATGAGTTATATTGAGCCAGGGTGTTATTTTCATGTGTTTGGGGGATTTATTGGTGGTGTTGGGATGGGTGAGTTTATTTTGTTTGTGAGGAGGTGATTGAAGTCGTATGATCTAAGGAGGTAACGAGTGTGGTTTGGATATTGATGGGAAAAATGGTTTTTTGTGTTGTGGGTTATTGTTTTTTTGTTGCTGTTAGTAGTATTAGTATAGAACTTCATGGATCGGCTATTTTGTTGTTTTTTCGTGATTGCTTTAAGTTAATAAAGTAATATGTTCACTCGTAACGCTGCGCATTGGTTTCCTCCTTCAGACGGGACATCCGTTGTCTCTGTGTTGTGTTTCAGGGCAGAGCGTGGGTTCACATACATGTATGAGCACCCCCCCTTGGTAGCAACATTAATTGCATTCACCATTACCTCCACCTGCTCACCCCCCTCTCTCTACTCAGCCTAACTAGCTCCACCTGCCCTGCTCTGCTCTTTTTGTTACCTGGGCCAGCTGCACTGCATTTCCCACTCACCATCCTCACCTTGTCACTGTTCTAATTACTCTGCCAGCTGAACTGCATTTCCCCACTACCCCTCCCAGTATATCAAGCCCCGTTTTTCAGCCAAGGCCTGTAGACTGTTCAAACCCGGACAGTAACCTGCCTGTCTGCGCTCTGACTCCCGTTTGTGATACGATCCTTTCTGACTGCCTCCGTTCTATGCCCCGTATCCCAACCTGCCTTTGACCGACCACCTCCGATCCACCCCCCGTAACTTTCTGCCTTCTGTCTCTCACCACGACATTTGCCCAGGCCCCGATCTGTAACTTCTGCCTGCCATTCATATTGCTGTTGTGTGTGTGTGTTACCCCATCTCGACACCAGATGAGGGTGCGAGACGTTTCACCACCCTCAGCCCGAATACGCGCTCCATCACTGGGGAACACACACACTAAGATTGACTGGACACCCCCCGGACATTTGGAGACCCCCGAGCACAGGTACCACAGGAGGACCCTGAAAGACCCCCTGACACCCCTGGGACCCCTTCCCCGCCTGTAACCTTGAAAAAGAACTCTGAATTTGAACATGGGAACCCGTGACAGAAGATCTGAATCATGGAGCCCAGGCACTCCCCGAAGAGGAGGAAGAGCAGAGAGGACTGCCCTACAGGAGGAACGCTCTGAGGGAGACATAAACGGATGGCTGGCGAACATCGCTTCCTCTCCAGCTATTCAACCAGCAGCAACAACAGTTCAACTGCAGCAACAACAGCTAGCCCAAGCCCTGCAACTACTCTCAAGCCCGGCTACTCCACCTGCACCCCCCTGGTCCTTGTTCCTGTACCACCGATATCTTCATCCCCTCCGCTGGAGGTCTAATGCTGCAGGCCCGGCAGTGCCGCCACCAGATCCCCACGCTCCTGAACCAAGGATTGGGAACCCGAACGCGGATGGAACCAGAAGCAAGTAAGACCATTCGAGCAGTGCGAATCCAGTTTGCACTTACAGCCCAGGACTTTCTCAACAGAGGGAGCCAAGGTGGGGATGTATAAATCTCACCGGTCGAGCGTGGGGAAGGAAGAGGCAAACCAGCTGTGCCCCCTTCAGTGCCTTTGAGGAGGAGATGTTAGAGGTTTGACTAGGTGCCAACAGGAAGGCACAAGCCTGCTCACCACGTCAGGGCAATCGGACAGTGGCAGACTTCTCCACTTGACTTTATTCTGGCCAGCTCAAAGCTCGCCCTTAACCCAGAGGCACTGGTGCAAGCCCCTCCATAGCCTGGGGAAACAAGGAGAGCTTGTTTCCCATGACCCGCCTCAACGCTTGATGCCGCCATTGACCTTGCCGCTCGGATTGACCGCCGAACAGACCCGGGAGGAGGGAGAAGGGCCGCCTCAGTCAACCCGCCATCCGTACTCCGATACCGCCTCTGTCCAGCCCCTGCCTGTCAAGTCTAGTAGCCAACTCAATCAGCCTGAGCCCATGGAGATTGGCCGTGCCTCTCTGACTCCCGAGGAGAGCCGGCGCCTGGGCCTAAGCTCCAACCTTTGCCTCTACTGTGGTGGGAGAATCACCGAGTCGCTTATTGTCCGGGAAAGCCGCAGCTCACCAGGTGTAGGGGAGATCGTGAGCTCAACAAGCCTCAGTCTCCCTCCATCCGAAAGACCCTGCTTCATCTCCGCCTTCAGCTTTCTGACAAGACTCATACATTGGCCGGGGGATGGAGCCGAAGCAAACATATGGACCCTGAGCTTGCACAGCAACTGGGCGTGAACCATCATCAACTGACACAACCCATTCCTGCACGAGCCCTGGATGGGCATCATCTTGGAACTGTCACTCATACTCCGCCCTGTGACAATCCGTCAGGAAACCACCAGGATATCCAGTTTCACCCTCCTACACTCACCTGGCCAACCACTCATTTGGATACGCGGGTCCGCTAGCACAACCTCCACATCGAGGGAGACAGGAACAGTGGGAGTGGGGAAGGAGTTGTCACCAGACTGTTTAAGGGGGACCTGCCCGCTCACCGGGAAGATAGCAAACAAAATCGGCCTGTTACACAGCCGAAAGAGGTGTTAATAAATCCAAGGCGACATCTCTACCCCCACACAGACCCTATGACTGCGCGATTGATCTCCTGCCTGGCACAGCACCCCAAGGGTGTCTGTATTCACTGTCAGCCCCGGAAAGAAAGGCATGGAGGACTACATTAATGACTCTTTGCCTCCGGGATAACAGACGTTGCCTTCCGCAGGAGATTCTCTTTGTCGGCAAGAAGGACGGTTTTTCGGCCATGCATAGATTACCGGGTTGAACGAGCATCACGGTTAAGAATCGTACCACTGCCCTTACTTTCCCTGCCTTCGAACTGCTGCAGGGAGCCACTGTATTCACTAAGCTGGACCCTCGCAATGCCTACCATCTGGTGCGGATGAGGGAGGGAGACGAATGGAAGACAGCGCCGCTCAACACACCAACCGGCACTATGAATATGACATGCCCTTCGGCCTCACTCAATGCCCCAGCAGTTTTTAAGCCTAGTGAATGATATCCTCAGGGAATGCAAAATACCGATTTGTGTACCTTGAGATATTTTAATATTCTCAAAGACTGTCAGAACACACCGCACCCACGTCCGGTTGGTCCTGAGCCGCCTGCTGGAGAACTCCTTTTCGTGAAGGCAGAGAAGTGCGAGTTCATGCCAAGACGTTTATCCTGGGGTATGTGGTGACGAGGGAGCATTAGATGGATCTCACGAAGGTGTGGGCTGTCACTTCCTGGCCAGTTCTGAAGTCTGGAAGAAGTTGGAACAGTTCCTGGGCTTTGCCAACTTTTATAGGAGATTATCAGAAACTATAGCACAGTGGCTGCACCCCTCACGGGCTAACCAGCACTAAACAAATAATGGACATCAGCTGCTGATAAGGCCTTCAATATCCTCAAGACATGTTCACTTTGTCCCATCCTCAGATGCCAGATGCAGCAAGGCAGTTTGTGGTGGAGGTAGATGCTGGAGGAGTGGGTGCAGTGCTTTAAAGAAGTGAGGATGGAAGATGACCCGTGTTACCCGTGGAACCCCGCCGAATGCAACTACGACATGGGAACCCGCGAGCCGTTGGGTAAGTGGCTTGAAGAATGGGGCACTGAGTTAGAGGGTAAAGGAACATTGTAGTGTGGACAGACCACAAGAACCTGGAGTAGATCCAAACAGCCAGGAGGCTGAACTCCCGACAACAGCGGTGGTTTGTTCCTTACGGTCAATTTCACGCTCCTACCGCCCCGGGATCTCGCAACATCAAACTGATGCTTTTCCCGGATGTTTCAGAAGGACAGACACCGCCATGAATCATTCTTCAGCCACTTGGTGTAGCGGCCTCACCTGGGAGATCGAGAAGCAGGTCATGGAGGCTCTTGGGACCAGCCAGGTCCAAGCACCAGCGAACCGTTGTAGCAAATCTCAGTCACCTGTGATTCAGTGGGGGCACAATCCGCTTGGCCTGTCATCCGGCATCACTCGCAACCTTCATCTGGTCCGCCAGCGGTTCTGGTGGGGGGGACGAGAATGTCGAGAATTCATCCGAGGCTTGTCCCACTTGTAACCGAAACAAGACTCCCAACCAGCCCCCGCTGGGGTTGTGCAACCCCTATCATACCCAAGAGGCCCGGTCCACGCTTCACTGGACTTTGTTACGGGCCTTCCGCCCCTGACGGACACACAGTCATCCTTACATTGTTGACCGCTTAGTAAGATGACCCACTTCGTGCCCCCCTCCCAAACTACCCCTGCTAAAGAGACCTCCCAGGTGGTCTGGAACATGTGTGTCGGATTCATGGCCTACCCCAGGATATAGTGTCAGACCGCGAACTCAGCAACCTTTTGGAAGGATTTGTATCTCCTTGGGGACGCCAGCCATCGATTCACCCGCAGTAAAAGACTGGAACGCATGAACCAGGAGCTGGAGAAGGCACTGAGGCGTGTGGCTTCCAAAATCCCCGGGCCTGGGCTCAACACCTGCTCTGGGTGGAATATGCCCATAATTCACTCACCAGTTCCTCCACCGGGCTCTCCTTTAGTGTGTTAGGGTATAACCTCCACTGTTTGCCAGCCAGGAGGCGGATGCCACCGTCGCTGCTCTGGGGAGTGTGGCCCGGCCGCTGCCGCCGCACTCTGGGCCCAGGCTCGCACCGTGCTCCTGAAGTCTGGAACGAGCTACGCCGGGGTGTAACGACGGAGGGACCCCCAGCACCTACTTACCGTGGTCAGAAGGTCCGGCCGTCTGCCCGGGATCTGCCGCGTGATAGAAAGGGCCCCCGCCTCATTGGTCCTTTTCTGTGCAGAAAGTATAGTCAACGGGTCGATTCAGCGCCATGGGTCACCCCACCCTTCCAGCCTCCAAGGTAAGGTCATGAAAGTCCCCTGGTCCCTGCAGCCCCGGCGCCACTCCCGCGCCCGTGAGATGGGGTCTGTCTTACACCGTCCGGCGGCTGCTCCGCCTAGGAAGGGGGTAGGGGTTCCAGTACCCTCGGATTGGGAGGGATGGAGAGGAGAGGACGGATCCCAGGAGGATAGGGAGAATATGACTTCCACCGACTACATCCTGATCAGCCTGCAATCCGTAGGGGAAAGAGGGGTTCCTGGCCGCCTCTGCTCCCGTCTCAGTGCCTGTCCTGTCTCCCCGACCGTGACCCCAGCTCCTTCTGAGGATGAGGAGACTCACCGACGCCCGGGAGGAGTTTGACCCGCCGCCCGCCCCCCCACCCTCCCGGCATGATGTTGTTTTGGGACTTTGGGGGCGAGGGGGTCTGTCAAGAGCACTCTCTCTCCCTGGTAGCAACATTAATTGCATCTCAATTATCTTCCACTTGCTCACCTACCTCTCTCACTACCTAACTAGCTCACCTGCCCTGCTCTGCTCTTGTTACCTGGCCAGCTGCACTGCATTTCCCACCTCACCATCCCTCACCTTGCCTCACTCCGTTTAATTACTCTGCCAGCTGAACTGCATTTCCCCACTACCTCTCCCAGTATATCAAGCCCTGTTTTTCAGCCAAGCCCCGTCAGATCGTCTTTCAAACCCGGACCAGTAACCTGCCTGTCTGGCGCTCTGACTCGTTAGTGATACGATCCTTTCTGACTGCTCCTGTTTATGCCCGTTATCAACCTGCCCCTGGACCCGACTACCGATCTTCAGCCCCCGTAACTTTTTGCCTTCTGTCCCTCACAATATTTGCCCAGCCCTGATGTATTCTGCTGCCATTCATATTGTTTGTGTATCTAAAGATGAGGTAGACGCACACAGCCGATACGCGCTCATACTGGGGAACACACACACAAGCACTTGGACGACACCCCCCGGATATTCGGTGACCCCCCAGCACAGGTACCCACAGGAGGACCCGAAAACCGACACCCCCGGACTCCCCTCCCCGCCCTGTAACCTTGAATAAAGAACTCTGAATTTGAACTTGCGCTCTGGTTTCTGTTCGGGACAACTATTTGTTTTCTGTGAAACGCTTGATTGAGCCTTTTGGAGTGCCTATTTGGGCAGGGTTTGCACTTTTGCAATTTTGGTATATTCCATTGGTTCATGTGCACCAGGCAAGCTCAGTAACGAGATTAAGTATTTGAAAGAAAACAAATACCAACTGAAACCACCTGGTTTATGGGTAGTGTCAGGCTCCTGGTTCTGGGTAGCCTTTCCTCAAATAATATATTTTATGTGCTAGAGTTCATTGTTATCCAGTTGAGGCTACAGGGAGTTGTTTCATAGACCTACTCCGCATTGGCTGGAGACAGAGCAATAAAACAAGCCAGAAATGGGAACATATCTCCAAAAGAGACAAATTAGTTTGGTTTATGGAAATTAAGTGCAAATTAATTGGAAGATAAGCCAGTTGGTTGGTAGAGCTTTTTTTTTTTTACATAGCCATATTACATAGGCACCACTGTGCCAAGTAGAGACAAATAAATAAAACATGGAGCTGGGTAGCAACTATGGTATGGGGTTGACATGCTTTAAGGGGATAGGTTTACATTGCCATGCAGTCAATGGGGAGTTTGATATACATCTATGCTCAAACGACGTGTGTAACTGAGAGTTATAACAGTGTAGAAATGCAACTGACCGACCCGCTCTGGTCGGAGGAATTAGCCAGAGTATAACAGCATGATAACTAAAGATGTCACAGTCCACACACTGTTTGAAGTGGTAGAAAAGAGATAAATAATATGATGGAGAGAAGTGATCAGGGTTTAACCTATGACCCATTCCTTTTAGCACCTGGGTGGAGCTTAGGGCCTCAACAGTGATAGGGAGCATGAGATAGTTTTACATAATGGGGATTTGGAGTCCCCACTTCAAGCCCCCATGTGTTTTTAAATGAACTCTCGACAGGGGGCCAACCTCCCAGCCTCTTTCTCATCTCCCACCATGACAGCCTCTGTGGCAGGGACATACGCTCATAGGCGAGACCCACAGGGGTAACTGTGTGGTGTAGGGAACCAGGCAGAATGCGGGGCCACTCTGGCTCTTACTCTGTCTGAGACCTAGTAAGGCGTTTTGAAAGAAGTTTACCACCCCCCCTAGTCTCATGGGAATCTACTTTGGAGGAGTTGGCTCTGTGGTAGAGAGAAATTATTACAACCTTGGATGTGGATCAGATAGGAGTCAACCCCGTGGTATCCCCCCATATTCACCTTTGTCCTGTGGGTAAGGTTAGTGGGGGCCCGGCTTTGCTCATAAAACGGAATCCTACCAAGGTATTTGATGGTGATACTGGCATGCTAGTTTTCCGACCAATGAGATTTGTTAGCCTTAATGAAACTTTCCTCTGTTATTTATGCAATTAGAACTCATATGGATTGTTAGATCACATTCTGTATAATATGTATTAGGTATTTAATACACATATTATATTATATTATATTTGAATGCACCAATTGTAAGTGCTCGACAAGAGCGCCCTGCTAAATGAAAAAATGTAAATGTGTAAAATATTTTACTCACAACATGGTAAACATGGTATAATTAAATTGTTCAAGGGAACGGCACCCTGTAGATTTCAATTTGATTAGCCACGCATAGAGGACATGTGGATACAGTTACTTTAGAGAAAGAATGAGTGGATGCTTTCACTAAAGCATTCCACTTTAACTAATTTGTTAGAGCAACATGTGCCTGTATACTGTAGGTGTGTGGAGAACCCTGGCCTGCTATTTGTTGCTTGCGTCGGTAAATGAACCAAATAAATAGTTAGCAATCATGTGAGTAAAATGGTTTTTGGATTTGCTGTGATAGGATGATGAGGAAAACATTTCAGTTGACCTGTTTATGTTCTGCTAAGCAGGAGAACCCCCTCCCCCTTCTCTGCTGCTTGTCTGATGTGTTTTGATGTTTTTGAAGTCTCCGACCGGGTGTTGTAAGTTATCTGTGTTGGCACATGCCTTAGTAATGATCTGAAAACCAATTATCCGCTTAAATGTAGAGTTCTGTCACTGTGAAACCCTCTTATTTAACATCATGAGGCTATGGTATATGTAGCGAAATCAAAGACAAGACGCATTCAAAGGGACAAAACAGGCCTCTCCGTGTAGGTAACCACTAGAGTTGGGTGGAATTTGGGCCGGTGGAGAAGAGAAGAGTTCATTTTTGTAAAGAGGACACTGAGGTCGGATTGGGGGCTGCAGCATGTGTAATTGGAATAGTTTTTCCGCCCAATAAGATGGCCCCTTGTTGCCCTGTTGAGTCAAGAGGGCCTACAATTAGGGGAAGTTCTTCTTTACCCATCATGCCCTAGATTCAAAGTGGTTGCTGTGGTTGCCGTGGGCTGCATGCATCTTCAACAGACAGACACACACACCCTATTCTCGTGTCCCCCTTCCTGAAAGAGCCAAGAGCCCAGGGGACAGGATAGCAATTAACAGCTATTTGTGTTAAAGGCCGGAGGGACTCAACTATCTTTAGGCTTTAACCACATGAAAGAAACTCTCTATATGATCAATGACAGATTCAGGGCCCATTGTTTGCCCAAGGGACAGTGAAGATGATGACACGGAAAATAACTAAAATAGTAATAGAATGACTAGTAATTATATTTTATGGGTATTTTTCAGAATCTTAGTGCATCACATCAACGTAAAAAAGAATATAACTAACGGTAGAAACAGAAGTTAAGAAACTTGGGAATCCTTCCTGGATTCCCTGTGGTAAAACCCAAACAGGTAGCTGATCATTATCCCACTGGGAAGTGGTCATCCTGTCAGCTTCGACATCGCTGCATGTGTTTTTTATCAGTAGCTGTTAACCACGCCTCACATGGAACTGCGGCAGAGTTGTGTTTTGGGGGTTTATTATTATGATGTGTGGAATTGGATCACTGGATCCAAGATCAGGGCCTATTGGCAGAGTCTGGTAGGGGTCTGGGAGTGAATGAGGCAGAGATTGGCAGAGGGGCAGTAACAGGATTTAACGTGGCGGAATAGAGCCTGGGCCTTGGGGGAGGGTGTAGGGGTGGGAGGAGCACACTGCATCTGTAGGAGGGGGATGCCACCCCTTCACCATGCAGCTGATACTAGCAGGGATCAAGGCGCGAGACTGCCCTGCCCAGGAACACTGGAACTAGGGAAGGGGGAAGAGAGGTAGACTGGCTGGGTGGGTGTGAGGGGGAATGGGTGTGGTGGAGAAAGCCGCATCCATCCTGTCTCCTGTACACACATGGGGCTAGACACACTGCACTGTGATCACATCCTCACTCAGGCTCCAAGCCGAAGTCATGATCTGTAGTCTGTGGTCTGTGAACTCTCTCAGTCCCCAATGTTTGGGATTTATTCACCACACCTTCATCTGGAGATTTGGAGATGGTATTGGTGGATATATGATTGATTTATTGATCGTAGAAGATTTAAAGGTAAGTAGGGAATGAATATATGCACAGAAACACAAATATGTCAAGACTGCCACTTATTGGCCTCCATCCAATATGGGTATGGCCAAGGGAGTGTTCAAATTGGCAGATATAAATGTAGTGTTGATTTTGCATGCAGGAAGTTGCCTGCTGAGCATGCGATGATGTAACTTTTAAATCTATTAAAAATGGATATGTTTCTGAAGCAATTCCCCTTTTGAGGTAATTCCCTTTCCTTCTACAAATCCTAGAGGGTTTAATTTAGAAAGACTACTGTTTAAAGACACCCTGGCTTGGAGCATAGTGCGAAGTTGGAATGATGTATTTTCCCTAAATAATTTCTCAGTCAGGAAATATTTAATTTTCCGACATTAGCGACCACTGAGTAAATAAATGCAAAAGCCACTTGAAAAAACTGAAGAAACCAGTTTTGTGGTTAGTTTGACAGATATGTTTATATATATTGTTAGATAAATTAGGTTTAACTGATGTGGTAGACAGGGGAGAAGAATTTGAGGGGTCATTGTTTGAGTACAGGATATTGTGAAAGCCATTAGGGTGTGAATGGGGAAACAGTGTATATGCCTCCAGCTCTTAGCTAGCTTCTGTCAACATACCTTACTGGTTTGGCTGTAGTGTGAGATGCTTCAGTGTTGCACAGAAGATGAGTAGAACTTCCATGCACCTGGGACCCTTGTCAAGAAAATAAAAAAAAGATAGGTTGGTCATTAAACAATATAGGAATATTTAAAAAAAAAGTATAATTGGTTATTGAGCAATAGGAGTTTTTTTTTTGCATGTATTTTGGGATATTTAAATTTTATTGTACATTTGAATGTACAGTGATATGTTGTCTCATCCTGGTGAGGTACTACCAAGATTACTTTCAAATATTGAAGTATTGTTAGAAACTGAATTGTCAAAGTAAGTAATTATGCAATTGATTGCTTATTTAAAAGGTGACTAAAGCTATGATGCAATCCAACACTGATGAGAAAATGATTAGTCATCTAGATTGGACCATTTACTGATATGACAGGCCCTTTGATTTACAATTACAACAGAGCGCACCCTAACCTGCTCAACAACAGAAGGGACATAAATGCTTCTAAGAGGCTTGGCTCCAGCGGAAGTTTCCTAAGTACAGAGTAGTAAGATCAGTTGCCCTTCCCCGATCCTAACCTTAACCATTTGTGGGGGAAATGCAAAACGGACTCAAGATCAGCATCTAGGGGTAACTTCACTCTATCCAAGTGCTTGCCCAGGTGCCTGATGAGTTCAGTAATCTTTAGTGTGAGCTGTAATGTATTTCCACCTCACTAAATATAGAGGATGGGACCTGGAGGGTAACTCAACTCCCTTGACCTCTGGAAGAAAACGAAAAAAGGTAGTGTTACTAAACATCTTGGTTGCTTTGTTATTTGAAATAGGGTGAAAAATTAAATGTGAATTTTAGAACCGGTTGGGGGGGATTCCCGATCTCCCATGGCATTCCTCCCTAAATACAGAAATCTTCCAACTGGGATTTCTGGAAAATCTGTGAAATTACCTGCATTTTGAAACCAAGAAATCAATGTGGTATGTGAATATGTAAATTATGATGTTGGATATTTAGATGTTAAGATAATGATATATACATTTAAAGAATAGATGTTACTGTGGTGACACTTGAATAACATCACCACAATGCATTATAAGTAGGGCTGGGAGACACAGTATTGTGATACTGTTAGTATCGTGGCAAGGAAACAAAACACAAGGATATAACCTCTTTAAGAAAAACAGCCCTAATGTTGAAAACAAAATATAATAGAGTAATTTATTTTCTAGCTATAGTACACAATATTTTACATACAGCAGGTTTTTAAAGGACCAAAGATTTTGGTGTGCTTCGTGTTTTCATTTATGGCATGGAAAAATATTGCCATACTGGTATCATCTCCGGCCCTAATTATAAGTGTATTTATATGCTTATGAGGATTCATAATGGATGCACATATTCATAGAAAGTTCTACTGTAAATGTCTGTGACTACTGGAATTATCATTGATCGACGAGACTTCCCCTCTACTCTCCCCCAGCGTGCAGTGAGTGTCAGTAGGTTTTCATTTGTACCTTTCCATTTGCACTGCTTAACTGTGAGACTGACGTGGTTCTGACTGACTGGGAGAATATTCCGGAGATCGAACGTAGTGAGCCCTTCATTGGTCGCGGCTCTCTTGCTCTGCCAGTCAGCTCTCCTCACAATGCTAATTTCAACCTCCTGCTGCTGTAAACACACACGAAGCACCCGAGTGGCGCGAGCGGCCAAGGCACTGCATTCAGTGCAGAGGGTCACTATAGACCCCGTTGATCCAGGCTGTATCACAATCCGGCGGGATTGGGAGTCAAAGGGGGGTAAATTGGCAAACAGTCGGTGTAGTTTAATTGCCTAGTTAAATAAATAAATAAAAATACATGCACAAGCAAACACACAAGCTCATGCACAGCTCTGCCCTGCTTGACATTTGCCTACACTGAGGAGCAGAATAAGCCACTGCTCAGTAGACAGATGGAGCGGCTGAGAGATAGGAGGGGACTGGAGAAGGAGGAAAGGGTTTGGGGATTTCAGGATGGCACATGTTGACATGTTTGATGTCCGCGCCACCCTCTCACACACACACCCTAACAAGCATATATGAACGTCTCAGTACCTTTTCAAACGTCCGAAATGATGGCTCTTTTTGTGACCAGCATGAACAAGACACAAGGAAGCAAGCAAGCACACTCACACACACCCGCACACAATGCCATGCTCCCAGGGTGGCGAAAGAAAAAGGGGATCTGAACAGGTGATTTAATCAACCTGACAAACTAGTTAAATATGACAAGCAGCAGAAGAGGATGTGGCTGTGCCTAGGAGAAGGAGAGGAGAGGAGAGGAGAGCTGTGAGCCGAAAAGAAGGACAGAGGGAATAAGGGCTTCCTGAATCTGCATCATCATTTCGGATTCCGCAACATTCGCCACAGGTGTGGCAAGCGGAAGGGAGGACGTAAGAAGACGAAGAGAGAGAGGGACGGAGAGAGAGAAACAGTACAGGGTACACCGAAGGAACAGTATGAGTACTAGGGACATGCGTGTAATGGGGAGATATGCAACATCCCTCTGCTTAGGGGTGGTGAGTTTTGGTAGGGGTTTGAGCAGTAGTAGCATGATGTTATAGTGGAAGTAGACTACCCTCCGGAGCCATGGTGAGAGACTGGGAGACAGGAACTGCCCTGGGCAGATATTACAGTACATGGAGGGGGGAACATATATGTGGTTCACAAAAAAGATGAATGGCCTTCAGAATAGGGTGAATTTAAAAAATATATAATTTAGGGGGTAGATCAGCTTTAATATTGCAGATATATTGTGGCTTCGATCAAGTAATTGTCTGCAAATTTCCAATACCCATTATTGGTTTTTATGTGAATATAGACAGTGCATTCGGAAAGTATTTAGACCCCCCTTGACTTCCCATTTTGTTAGTTAAGTTTTCTCATCAATCTACACACAATACCCTATAATGACGAAGCAAAAACAGGTTTTTAGGAATTTTAGCAAATGTATTAAAAATACAAAACTGAAATATCAGACCCTTTACTCAGTCCTTTGTTGAAGAATGGAGGGATAAGCCTTGAGTCTTCTTGGGTATGACGAGCTTGGCACACCTGTATTTGGAGAGTTTTTCATTTTTCTGCACATCCCTCAAGCTCTGTCAGGTTGGATGGGAGGCGCTGCACAGCATTTTCAGGTCTTCCAGAGATGTTCGATTGATTCAAGTCCGGCTGGCTGGGCCACTCAAGGACATTCAGAGACTTGTCCCAAAGTCACTCCTGCATTGTCTGGGTGTGTTAGGGTAATTGTCCAGTCTAAGGTCGAGCGCTGGAGCAGGTTTATCAAGGATCTCTCTGACTTTGCTCCGCTCATCTTCCGCGTGACCCTGACTAATCTCCCAGTCCCTGCCGCTGAAAAACATCCCCACAGCATGATGCTGCCACCACCATGCTTACCGAAGGGATGGTGCATGGTTTCTCCAGATGTAACGCTTGGCATTATATTTTCTACATTGTAGAATAATAGTGAACACATCAAAACTATTAAATAACACATAAGGAATCAGTATTATCCCAAAAATGAAAATAAAATATATGTTATATTGAGATTCTTCAAAGTAGCACCCTTTGCCTGATGACAGCTTGCACACTCTGGGTATTCTCTCAACCAGCTCATGAGGTAGTACCTGGAATGATTAATTAACAGGTGTGCCTTTAAAAGTTAATTTGTGGAATTTCTTTCCTTCTAACCGCGTTTGAGGCAAATCAGTTGTGTGGACAAGGTAGGGGGTTATACAAAAGATAGCCCTATTTGGTAAAATACCAAGTCATATTATTGCATGAACAGCTCAAATAAGCAAAGAGAAACGACAGTCCATATTACTTTAAGACATGAAAGTAGTAATGGAAAATTCAAAAACGGAATGGAAGACTCCAGAGTTACCTCTGTTGCAGAGGATAAGTTCATTAGAGATACTCAGCCTCAGAAATTGCAGCCCAAATAAATGCTTAAGAGTCAAGTCACAGACACATAACATATGCAGAGGGGACGTGAATCAGGCCTCATGGACGAATGCTGCAAAGAAACCACTACTAAAGGACACCAATAAGAAGAAGAGACCTGCTTGGGCCAAGAAACACGAGCAATGGACATTAGACCGGTGGAAATGTGTACTTTGGTCTGGAGTAAATTGGAGATTTTTGCTTCCAACGCCGTGGCATTGTGAGACGGTGTGGGTGAACGGATGATCTCACATGTGTATTTCCCACTGTAAAGCATGGAAGAGTAGGTGATGGTGGGGGGTGTTTTGCTGTTGACACGTGGATATTTAGAATGTAAGGCACACTTAACCAGCATGGTAGAGCATTCGAGGATACGCCAGCCATCTGGTTTGGGCTTAGTGGGACTGTATTTGTTTTTCAACAGGACAAGACTCAACACACCTCCAGGCTGTGTAAGGGCTATTGTACCAAGAAGGAGAGTGATGGAGTGCTGTATCAGATGACCTGGCCTCAGATGATCGGGACAAGTCTCCCCTGACCCCAACCCAATTGAGATGGTTTGGGATGAGTCAGACGGCAAAGTGAAAGAAAAGCAGCCAACAAGTGCTCAGCATATGTGGGAACTCCTTCAAGACTGTTGGAAAAGCATTCCAGGTGAAGCTGGTTGAGAGTGCCAAGAGGTGCAAAGCTGTCGCCAAGGCAAAGGGTGGCTATTTGAAGAATCTAAATATAAAATATATTTTGATTTGTTTAACCATCCTTTGGTTACTACAATTCCATATGTGTTATTTATAGTTTTGATTATTATTATTTATAATAAAAATAAAGGAAAACCCTTGAATGAGTAGGGGTGTTATTGGAAAAATAATATTATTTTAAATATATATATATATATATATTTGTATATTAATTGTTTTCCCCTAACCCTACCATCCTTCCCCTAATTGGAGTAAACAATGGAAACAACACTTAGGCTTCTACGCTTATAGATAATCTACATTTTACAGACACATTATATTTTACAGTAGTTATTTTTTGTTTGTTTTTTGTCCCATCCTTCAGCTTCCCTCAATAATGTGATTTTTAGTGTTATGTGTTGTAGTATGTAAGTGGTGCGATAGTATTCACCCTTTGGCATTTTTCATATTTGTGCTTACAACCGAATTTAAATGGATTTTGGGGGTTGTATCAATTGATTTTACACAACATAGCTACCACTTTGAAGATGCAAAATATTTTTTTATTGTGAAACAAACAAGAAATAAGACAAAAAAACTGAAAACTTGAGCGGCAAACTATTACCCCCCCAAAGTCAATAATTTGTAGAGCCACCTTTTGCAGCAATTACAACTACAAGTTGGGCTATGTCTTATAACTTGGCACATCTAGCACTGGGATTTTTGCCCATTCTTTAAGGCAAAACGCTCCAGCGCCCTCAAGTGGGGTGGGTTGGCTGGTGTACAGCAATCTTGAAGTCATACCACAGATTCTGAATTGGATTGAGGTTGGTTTTGATAGGCCATCTCCAAGACATTTAAATGTTTCCCCTTAAACCACTCGACTGTAGCTTTAGCAGTATGCTTAGGGTATTGTCCTGCTGGAAGGTGAACCCCAGTCCCAGTCTCAAATCTCTGGAAGACTGAAACAGGTTTGTCAAAATTTCCCCTGTATTTAGCACCATCCATCATTCCTTCAATTCTGACCAGTTTCCCAGTCCCTGCCGATGAAAAAATCCCCACAGCATGATGCTGCCACCACCATGCTTCACTGTGGGGATGGTGTTTGGGGTGATGAGAGGTGTTGGGTTTGCGCCAGACATAGTGTTTTACTTGATGGACAAAAAGCTAATTTTTAGTTCATTGACCAGAGTAGCTTCTTCCATATGTTTGGGGAGAGTCTTCCACATGCCTTTTGGCGAACACCAAAGTGTTTGTTATTTTTTTTTTTTAAGCAATGGTTTTTTCTGGCCACTCTTCCGTAAAGCCCAGCTCTATGGAGTATAGGTTAAGGGAGGAGAGAATAACGCCGAGGAGCTTGCAGCTCTTCAGGGTTATTTTGATCTCTTTGTTGCCTCTCTGATGAATGCCCTCCTTGCCGGTCGCGAGTTTTGGTGGACGGCCGCAGGTTTGTTGTGTTGCATATTTTCAATTTTTTAATAATGGATTTAATGGTGTGGGGATGTTAAATTTCTGATGTTTTTTTATAACAAAGATCTGTAATTCTCCACAACTTTTGTCCCTGACCTGTTTGGAGAGCCCTAGTCCTCATGGTGCCACTTGCTTGGTGGTGCCCCTTGCTTAGTGGTGTTGCAGACTCTGGGGCCTTTCAGAACAGGTGTTTATATATACTGAGGTCGGGTGACACTTAGATTGCACACAGGTGAACTTATTTAACTAATTATGTGACTTCTGAAGGTAATTGGTTGCACCAGATCTTATTTAGGGGCTTCATAGCAAAGGGTGTAAATACATATGCACGCACCACTTTCCGTTATTTATTTTGTAGAATTTTTGAAACAAGTTATTTTTTTCATTTCACTTCATAACTTGGACTATTTTGTGTATGTCATTAATGAAATCAAATCCATTTAAATTACAGGTTGTAATGCAACAAAATAGGAAAAAGCCAAGGGTGAATACTTCTGCAAGGCACTGTAGGTCGCTGACCTGCCAACTGCTGCTAACTGCCAACAACCACTAATTGCCAAGGGGATCGAGCATGCTTGTATGTTATGTTCAGACAATTTGGATTGAGGGATATGTTGCCACATGCACCTCTGTAAGGAAGTGATTCACTTTGGGACGACATGGTGCCACATATCGCAATTTATTCACGCCCCTTTTGTGTTTATGGTTTCCTTGTGTGTATTGTTATGTGTAAGTGGATTTTTCGACGGTGGAGTGGCAAATCTAAAAAAGTTTAAGGAATAGCATGGAGGGAATGGGATTCATATGTGACAGGTCTCTATAGTGAGAAGATTTGGGGATCTCCCCCGGATGGACAGCAGACAGGGATAGAGACTAGATTTGTGTTTCTGTGGAAAACATACACAGCTCTGAGAGTTATAATGGGGGGAGAGAGAGAGAGAGAGAGAGAGAGAGAGAGAGAGAGAGAGAGAGAGAGAGAGAGAGAGAGAGAGAGAGAGAGAGAGAGAGAGAGAGAGAGAGAGAGAGAGAGAGAGAGAGAGAGAGAGAGAGAGAGAGAGGAGAGAAGAGAGAGAGAGAGAGAGAGAGAGAGAGAGAGAGAGAGAGAGAGAGAGAGAGAGAGAGAGAGAGAGAGAGACCTCCATTCTTCAGGGGAGGATTCCTCTTTTCTCTCCCCCCCCCTCTTCTCCTCTGTGGCTTTGTGTTGGGGCCAAGCTCCCAGACACAGCACTCCAACTGAATTATTTACCCAAAAGTGTGCTTATATGGAGCCAAGGGTCTGTGACTGTGACAGGACCCTATTAACCAGACAAATCACTCCATATATCTTTGTCTAATACATTACAGAAGCTGTTTATGATGAATCACCCATAAAGGAGGGAAAAACACTATGAGGTGCTAGAGAGTGTTTTGATGCATGGTTGCACGCCTCCCATCCTATTTCACATGATGTGTGTGTGTGTGTGTGTGTGTGTCGTGCCATTATTGTGCCTTTTGTGGAGGAAAATGCCTTCTGTGTTGATGGAAATACTGTATGTCTCTTGACTCAAAGATAATAACTAACGTTGTTAACTGGTTAAAGGTTTTGAATTAGGTGAGGGATGCTTTGGTTATTGTGTATGTATTTTGTTGGGTTATGGATTTGCTTTTGGTTATGCAGTAGGGGCCAGATTCAGACTTTATTTTTGATTCAGACTTTGATTCAGAATTTAAGCCTTTACTACACCTCCTAACTCTCAGTAGTTGGTATTAGACTTACCTTATACAAGTGATAAGTTTGGAGGGTGGTTCGTGAATATATTTATTCAACCAATGAAAACCTCCCACTTGCTGGCCAACAGATTTTCTTGTGGAGTTATTCAATTGTGTTTTAGTAGATTTATCTAAAGGCATCCCTTTAAAGTTGGTGTACCTTTTAATTTGATTTTTTTTCTTCACTCACTAGAATCACGGAGAGAACGTTAAAAAAATATTAGGGATAATGAAAGAAAGCAATGTAAATATATGCAAATTCTTTAGCACAACGGAATTAAAAATACTTGATATTTAGGAGGAAAGTACCAGACCTTCATTTCTTTGATCTCCACCCCAAACGAATAGGGGGTGAATAGATGCATGCTGATGCTGAAGTTTAAGGTAGAATATGGTAAAGAGAAAAGTGCATAAAAAGGGAATTTCGTCTATTTACACGCGCTTAACTTGGGTGAATTCCTAGCAGAGTTGAGGTGGTTTACAATGTGGTAGATTGTTATGTAGGTTCAGTTATAGGTAATTGAAGATAGCTGGTGGCCGGCTATCCGCGGCTGACATTTTCACGAACCCTACAGTATGTTAAGAGTGGGTTCTATGATTGGCTGCCCTTTGAAATATACTCTCACGCTCTAGTTGGCCCTCCAAGACAAAGTGAAATTGATTTTGTTCATTTCATTTCACAGTGACCAGGTGTGAGCAGGTATCTACATTTCATGTGTTTCCTGGATTCCACTCATTCTCTTTTGTTGTAGGTCATAAAAAAAAATCTGATGTCAGTCACAGTGATGAATAGTGAGAAGGTTATCACCTACATTCCCTTTCATCACATATTTTGTTATCCCACAAATTCTGTCTGGGTTTTTTTGGTATTGAAAAAAAGCAATGTCATTCGTTTTTCTGCTTCCTGTCTCCGCGGAGGAAGTTGCATGCGGAAACTAGCCGTCTGCTTTAAATATACATATGCTAATATCAACCCCGGCTCCAGCTGCAACCTGGAGCAGCCTGCCTCACCCCCAGGACAGCCACGAGGGGAGAGCCATGAAAAGGAAGCAGAGATGATTAATTAACTCTGCCCTCGTTTGATGCTGCCTGCCTTATTGACTTTCAACAGGAGCAGAGTTGTGAGGTTTGCTTTTGCATCCCAAAAAAGAATTAAGGTCAGATTATTATGCAGTGGTGGAAAAGCAAAAGGTTGGAGTGGAAACTGAAAACGGTGTGTGTGGTTAGGATACTGAGGTGTTTTTATAGGTATTTGATGGCTATGTGTAGGGTTGACATTACTCATATAAAGAGTAAGCGGTTGACTGTGTGAGTTGTTGTTTATCTCTCTAGCTTGAAGAAGTTACTGTTTATACAATTTATACTGTATTTCATTCTAAATATGTACTGTTATAGATGGTTGAGAACCAATAGCATTGCAGGCTGGATATTGAATATTAATATCTGATGTTTCACACTCCATTCCACCCCCTAATGATCTACAGTCTGTGCTATCATAGTCCAAGGAAGGATAAAGTATGTACTGTATAGGCCGTTGATAAGCTTACTCATACATAACAAAGTAATGTATTCAAACCCATGCGATTAACCAAACAGCATAGATTAGAGAGGCAAACAGCAGAGTGAATAGTGAAGGTGATCAGTGGGTCCCTGCTCATGTATGTTTTTACATTTATGGCCACATCTGAGAAGAGCTTCAGCCTATAACGAGGCCCTCGCTGCAGAACAACACAATGCAACACTGCTCCTGGGGGAGAGCTCACAGCCTGGGGCTCAGCCCCTCTCCCCCGCCCCCCTCCCGTCTGTTGTCTGTCTGTCTGTCTGTCGGTCTGTCTGTCTGTCTGTCTGTCTGTCTGTCTGTCTGTCTGTCGGTCTGTCTGTCTGTCTGGCTGTCTGTCTGTCTGTCTGTTGTATATCCCTCTCGTCTTTCTCTCCGGCACACAAAGATCACTCTGCCTCCACGCTCTCAGTCCGCGCCAGGACTCGAGGGGGCGTCCCACAGGCCATTGTGAATGTCCCCAAACGCATGTTTCACAGCTCCCATTAGCTGCTATAATGATCCTCTCCGGGGCCATTCACCCACCATGATGTTAGATTAGCCTTCAGTTAATTATTATTATTTTTCACCAAAGCTGGTACTCTCAGTGTGTGTCTGCCTGACTACATCTACTTCATAACAGTCCTGGTGGGGCACTGTTCTGTTTTTAGTCTGGGCTGGGAATGTGTGTGTGCGTGTGTGGGGGGGGGGTGGGGGGTGTTGTTGTCAGTGTGTGTGGGTGGCACGTTATTGTGTATCTATGCGTGTTTGTGTGTATTATGCTGACAAGGTTGTTTGCAATAGCATTTACAATTTCAAAAACAGAAAACCAAAGCAGTGCTGAATCTCTTCTAAAATGGGTATGATTCAACCTGACATTTTATCAACAAATAGTATAGATTTTTTTCTTACAAACAAGGTAATTCAGCTGGATATCTCACCCAAACCATCAGCAGTTGGAATTCTATTTTACCGTATTCATTTCAAAATAAAGTATCGCCACGGATAACAACCCAGGGATCAACCCAGTACCGCGCCGGACTGAACCATCATATTATATTACGGTATTTTCTTTCTGACATAGCTAATGTGGTCTGTCAGAAGCAGTTGCAGCTGAGGAAGCCTTGTTTTCTGCCATTGAATTCTGGGTGAAGAGAAGTGTGGCCACCCTGTGGCCCGCTGACGCTTTACATCAGAGTTTAACCAATGAGGATGCAATGACCCCTATGCCCCACCCACTATTTTGAAGAGTTTGAAGAGTGACACTGGCAGTAGTGGTTGGGTGGGTTGAGTTCATTGAGTCATTTCCTCAAGCCTTAAGACAGTGTCATAGGGAGCAACAGTTTTTCTCCCATAGAACTGGGTGTTGTTTTTCCATAACTCTTGTTTCCTCTCTAATCAAATACTTTTTTTCTTCTTCTGTGTTTGGGAAGTCAAGTGGAGTGCCTGTTCCCATTCAGTAGCAGGAGATAATGCCCATTTTATATTCTCATGGTATAAACAACGTATTTAAACACTGTCATAGTCATATAGTATTCCAAAATAGCATAACAATATAAATGTATTATGAAGTTGAGCATAGAGAAAGCTATCATAATTTTTTTATTAATAGGACTCATCGGAATATGATGATGGAAGAGCAGTATAAGTAGGAAGGATTCACAGTATGATCATATTGCTGACATTGATCAATGATGTTGTATGCAAACCAATTCCCACATAAACCATTTAGGTATTTACTTAATGATCTGACCATACAGAGTATAGGAACAGTACTCACACTACCCTCAGGTTAGGAGATTTGTTTGATAAGCAATCATTGGTGGACCACCACCATCATTCAGCCATTGAGTTTAGTCACTTTCTAAAGAGGCAATATTATTATTATATTATGTGTCCAGTAACTCATGTTTATGGTAATGGTTAGTGGCATCAAGATTTCTCAACCTCCTCATGATGGTGGACATAAATGTAATGGGGGACATTTTTATGAGGGACACCACCACTAAAAGGATCCGCCCTTCAGGTGAATGAGCGCTGTTCGCCGGACCCCCCTTTTGACCCCCAGGGCCGATTTGTCCACAGTGTCAACCGACAATGACTGACCTTTGTGTGTGTGGTCGGCGGCTGCAACAGCAGTGGTCAACAGGGCCTAGGGGCATTGTACAGGGAGATAGATAGATAGATAGATAGGGGTCAGTGGGCTATCAAGCTGTGCTCTAACCCCCATCTGGTGCCAGCAGCTGGTAGAAGAGGTGGTGGTTGTTGGTTGGATGTTGGTTGTAGGAGAACAGAGTATGTAGTAAGCACTAACATAGATACCCGGTAGAATCATGTTGTTGTGGCAGTCAATTAGCTTTGATTCTTATAATCATGCCCGCAGTGTATTTGAAAAAGATTGAAAAGACAATTGTCTTACCGACACTTTATAGCCTACACACAGGGAGGAGGCCTATTCAATTTGAACCTGCATGTAGTGCGTCCTCCAGGCCTTCTGAGGTAGAGCGATTAGTGAGTAATGCAGTGAGTAGGGAGACTCTTGGCTGAGTTGAGTCAGCTGAATAGGCCTCCTGAGACAGCACAGATTAGTGGGAGTCAGGCTGCGTCCCAAATGATACCATCCATATATATATTTGATAGAACCCGATGAGCCTTTGTCAAAAGTAATCACCAAATAGGGATTAGTGTGCCATTTGGAATGCAGCCTCAGAAACAGGGAGACTCTTGGCTGAGTTGAGCCAGCTGAATTAGTGCATTATTATTGATAGTTCCTGTTGTAGACTCCAGACAGAATAAGAGGAGTTGGGAAGCATTAATCAAGTTAGGATAATTTTAAATGAGCCTTTATGTGTGAACGCTCAGGCTAAATCTACTCTGAAATGGCTTTGACAGGTGAACGCTCAGGGCTAAATCTACTCGAAATGGCTTTGACAGTGAAAGTTTGTTATGTGAATGAGTGGGGGATGTCGATGCAGAGGATGAAGAAGTATATGCATCAACTGTATAAGTGCAGAAAAGCAGTTGTGGTTTCCTGAATGTGTTTTCACTGTTCATTAAGCATCTCTATGTGTTCAATCTTAAAAACTATCGATGAAATATCATGCTAACAATAAGTTGAATGCATTTATGAGCGGTCAGGTGTGCACAGTACAGTATTATGTGTTTATAATGGATAAATATGAAAATCTTTAGTTGGTTTAATGTGGTAATAATTTTCCGAATCATTCATAGAAGTAATAATATTCATGTTCAAAGTATGACATGTGATGGATGCCCTACTCAGTTCTATGCAATGAATAGCAAAAGTCAATGCAAAGAAATTGCTGGTCATTGGACTTGTGACTCTGTAAGGGGACAATGAGAATGCTTTGTGCTCTCTGCATTATGTGATGGTGAGTGAATGAATAGCTTTGTAAGGTAATGCTTTCAGTGTAGAGGGCACACCATTGTATACCTTGGAGAGTGAGCGATTTAACCTGAATCACTAGTCGGTCTAAAGAATGGCCCTATGGTAAAGGTTTTCCCTGGGGGGCAACCTAGATAAAGAGGATTATAAGTAAACAAATAATAACGACAGAACTGTGTTTGTTATCGTAGGAGAAAATAGCTGGCCTAGCCGAAGAAGTTCAACCTGCCGCTTGACATTTTCCCACAGTAGCCGAAGATCACCGCTAATCCCGGAGAGCAGAGGCCGAAAGAATGGAAGAACATCTCGAAAAAGAGAAAATAACACAAATAAACTAAATGTGCGATTTAAAGTTGGGTGACAGCTGACAAGATACAGTTACATCACTATGCCAAATGATACATGCTTGTTTTATATCCGATTGACCATTGACTTACTCCTTATTTGAGTGGGATGTTTTAGGGGTTAGCACCCTGGCTTAGCGTAACGCTACCAGGCATTGTGGAATCCTCAAGACGAGAGTTTTCATGTGTGATGATGTACCCCAGTTGAGTCTCAATGAGAACCAGAAGTGATGTCGAATTCTCGGAGTCTGTTCCATCTGGAAGCAATGAAACAAAGATGGCGGGTAAAAATAGAGGCCCACGAGATGATGAAAAACAGAATTATGGCTTACGGTGTAATAAGATACAGTACATCTTCAAATTCCATACCTGACTGTAAAAAGTGAAGGCCTCTTAAAAATAATGGTCAAAATTCGCTTAACCTGGCAGCCCGTTACACTCACTCGGATATGGGTTGAAAATGACAGATTTGGACACTGATAAATGCCTAAATTGGAACACAGTGGCGAGAAACATGCTATACATGACGCCAGACCTCTGGCTCTGCGCTTCACAGCTCTGTATGGGTTTTGATGACAGCCATTCTGAACTTGAGTACCTCGCTACGACAAGAAGTTGCCCCCATCCCCCCCGGAATTGGGGAACGTTGCACATTTTTGGTAGTCTGAGGGAGGGAAATGCTGTAAATTATGAGGATCAATGTACTGAAAGGTGAGCGTGAGGATTATACTGTAACCTCTCACCAGGCTCGAATTTGACTCTCACAAATATATTTAGAATATCTGAACAGCATGGGATTTTAGGTGAGAAGGACATCTCCAATAAGAACTCCCTATTGTAAACTTGCTAGGGTGAAGACAAAAGGGATTAACTTCAGATAGAATGATTATAGACTTGGTTATTATTATAAGGATATGCTTTCCCATGCATTAAATGAAACTGAAACAGTAAATGACTCCACCAATACAACAGACATAAGGTTAATATCTATATTAATCACATTTTCAATGTATCACATCAAAAGAAATAAAAATAATAAACCCCAATGATTTTTCCACAACCCATGTCCAAATTATTTGCAAGCTTGCTTAAACGGCGCGCGTTGGAGCTCAAATAAGGAAGTAAAATAATAAAAATGACGACATACATAAAGTCCCGAAGTCACCCCACATTTGTAGTTACTCACTACTTGTAGATACCCCAGCAAAATATAGTAGTTCGCGCAGGTGTCCTCACAAGATCCACAGCGAACACAGCTATAATGCAGCCAGTACTCCGGAGCAGCAACAGACATCGATGGAAACCCGAACGTGATCACAAGAATTTTCCAAGTTGCACGATGCAAGGCTAACTCCAGGATGTTGAATGTCTCCACAATGCGACGGCAGCTTCAGTTCTACTAGGTCTTTCTTAACGAAATAATAAACACCCTTATAGAAATAAAATCAGGATTTCTTTTAAAAAACTCTGTAGCGATGGTTTTGTTTTCTCTTTATTTGGTCGCTTTTTCCTTCACCAACCCCACTAACCCCCCCCTTCTTTCAACCTTTCCCTCTCTTTTCTTTCCCAGCAACCAGTCCACTCTCCCATTGGCCACAACTAACAAGTTACCTCATTGGTCAAAACTTTAACGAGATACGGGGGAAACTTAAACTTAAAAGTAAACCAACCTATTCAATTGCTTCAAAAGAAAATGCATTAATGACATTACAAATCAGGAGCTATTGATAACCTTAAATTTAATACAATGAATTATAACAAATAAACTATACTTGGTTTTAGCAAGGTATTACAATACTAAATACACTTTGATACAACAGTCATACAACAAGTAAAACCCGTGAATCCAATGTGCTCTCACATTTCCATATCATAAAAACTCATGTAATATACAGTGTAATGTTTATGATCACTATGTTTGATGTACAGTTACAAGGAGACATGGCATTATACCCTGGGTTGTTTGAACAGAATGAGCCTTTTTCTGTATTGTGAAGACAATTTGCCGCGGATAATCTGAATGCACTCATGACTCCTTTCTAAGGCACCAAAATAGATCGCTTCCCCAAAGCCTTACAGTAAGTGTATTTTAAATTTAGCTATATTTGGAATAGAACAAGGATTTAGCCCACCTGACCCAGATTGCGATTAAATGGAATTTTTTGGATTGGCAATAACAACAGTAATTGTGTAAAGGCAGGATGCAGGGCCGGTTCCAAACGAAACAACTACAAGTGTGTTGTTTACTTCCTCAAGACACAGCTAGGAGAGCCAAAAACCTTCATACCACTGGTTTACTTATAGTTGAAGACTCATCTTTGAGTATAAAAGTGCATTGAAATTATTAGGAACTGTGCACACTTTGAGAGGGGTGGACACTTGGAAACACCAGTAAGACCCTCACTCAAACCCTGTATTTTTTTTGTCTTATATTCCACCCACAAATCCAATAAATTCTATCAATGCTTATGAATGTATCAGAGTATTTTTGTGTCAGGTGAACAGTTTTGTCCTCACCTTTAGTTAATCATTTTCCGATAAACTCCAAACTGTTATACATGGGTGTGATATGCTTTATATTTTTCTGTAAGAATTCAATTTAGCCATCGGAAGAATCCCACAAGTGTAAAGGGGGTATTTATGGAGGTTGACTCATTTTGAATACGCTTTGGACTGTATGCTATTATCGGAATAATCATATTTGATTTACCCAAACCTCACTCGCACTTATAACAATTTCCAAATCCTCCACAGAAAAGAAAGAAAATAGGACAATTAATAAAAAACATACTTTATAGTAAGGATAATTAGTGGGATAGGGCCATGCGATAGCTTTTCAGCATTTCGTGAGTCAGAATAGGCTTTTATTAACCTTAATCCCACCAAATCACTTGACTGTCACGTGGCTCAGCAGACACACTTAGTAGTGTGTGCCAAGAAACCTACTAGAAACACATGACATGGATCCCATTAAAGTGGTCGGAGAGAGAGAGTGAGAAAGGCAACCGCCCTTGAGAAGGCCTTGTTGACTGACACATCATTAGGGTTTGGGCTCATTTTGATACATATGGGATGGTTCAAAAAAGACATATAACAAATATCAGACTTTCAAGAACTTCCATGGACGCTGCACATACATTCCAGTAAAAGTTTTGGACTCATATCATTCAAGGGTTTTTAATTTGTACTATTTTCTACATTGTAGAATAATAGTGAAGACATCAAAACTATGAAATAAACACATAGGAATATGAGGTAAGCAAAAAAGGTAAACAAATCAAAATATATTTTTATTTGAGATTCTTCAAATAGCCACCCCTTGCCTGATGACAGCTTTGCACACTATTGGCATTCTCTCAACCAGCTAATTTTACATTTTAGTCATTTAGCAGACGCTCTTATCCAGAGCGACTTACAGTTAGTGAGTGATAGATTATTTTTTTTATAGGTCCCCTGTGGGAAACGAACCACAACCCTGGCATTGCAAACGACATGTCTACCAACTGAGCTACACGGTACTATAGCTTCATGAGGAATGCTTATACATATGCTGAACTTGTTGGTGTTTTCCTTCACTCTCGTCCAACTCATTCCAAACCATTTCAATTGGGTTGAGGTCGGGTGATTGTGGAGGCGGGTATTGATGCAGACTCCATCACCTCCGGTCAAAAGCCCTTACACAGCCGAGGTGTGTTTTGGGTATTGTCTGTGAAAAAAAATGATAGTCACTAAGTGCAAACAGATGGGATGGCGATCGCCGCAGAATGCTGTGGTAAGCATGCTGGGAGTTGCCGAATTCAATGAAATCACAGACAGTGTCACCAGCAAAGTACCCCCCACACCATCACACCTCCTCCCGTGCTTAATGGTGGGATTCACACATGCGGAGATCATCTGTTACATATACCACAAAGACACAGCGGTGGAACCAAAAAATCCAAATTTGGACTCATCAGACCAAAGGACGATTTCACAAGTACATTGCCGTGTTTCTTGGCCCAAGCAAGCCTTTTGGTGTCTTTAGTAGTGGTTTTTTGCAGCAATTCACATGAAGGCCGATTTACGCAGTCCCCTGAACAGTGATGTTGAGATGTGTTGTTATTGAACTCTGTGAAGCATTTATTTGGTGCAATCTGAGGTGAAGTTAACTCTAATGAACGGATCCTCGCAACAAAACCTGGGTTTCATTCCTGTGGCAGTCTCATGAGAGGCCAGTTTCATCATAGCACTTGATGGTTTTTGCGACTGCACTTGAAGAAACGCTCAAAGTTTTGAAATGTTCCGGATGAGATCTTATGTCTTAAAGTAGTGATGGACTGTTGTTTCTCTGCTTATTTGAGGTTTTGCGATAATATTGGACTTGGTTTTTAAAATAGGGATCTTCTGTATACCACTCCTACCTTGTCACAACACAACTGATTGGCTAAACATAAGAAGGAAAGAAATTCCACAAATTAACTTTTTAAGAAGGCACACCTGTTATTTGAAATGCATTCAGGTGACTACCTCATGAATGGTTGAGAGAATGCCAAGAGTGGCAAAGCTGTATCAAGGCAAAGGGTGGCTACTTTGAAGAATCTCAAAGAGAAAATAATTTTGATTTGTTTAACACGATTTTGGCCACTACATGATTCCATATGTGTTATTTCATAGTTTTGATGTTTCACTATTATTCTACAATGTAGAAAATAGTGAAAAATAAAGAAAAACCCTGAAGAGAGGGTGTCAAACATTTGACTGGTATTTATTTTAACGGAGATTGTTTTACTTATCCTCATACAGTGTGTATCTATATCACAAGATTAACAGTAACACAGTATGTTAACGCCGGGTTTGTGTATTTCGCTAATAATATCAATTTGATGTTCGGTTTGGCTGTGTAATGTTGGACATTGCAGTTGAAGGCTGAAGGCTATATGCGTAGGCATAACACTATGTTCAGATACACCATTGCCTCCCTACTGAAAAACAGGAAATCACCCCTTTGCACGTATCTGCATGAAAGCAATTTAAGACCAGAGAGAGGTCAAAAGTTACAACAACCAATCATTGCTCAATTTCTCATTCCTGTTTCGAAAGACCTTTATAAAGGAGATGGCACACACACACACACACACAAAAACACACAAACACACACAACACACACACACACACACACACACACACACACACACACACACACAAACACACACACACACACACACACACATCCCCAATCCCCCTCCAAAATAGGAAACCCATCCTATTCCATCTGTTGTCTGTCACTGTCACTTAAAATGGAAATATGTGTGATAAGCATGAGAGGCGTCAGGTTGAATGACAGGGGTGCAAACAAACAGGGTTCCCGCTGTCACATTACCATTCGTCAGGCTTCACATCCTGCCCTCGGCAACAGGGAATTCCCTGGCGTTCAGGACATTCGGAGGGAGAAGAGATTTGGAAATAGGCAGAAAGATCCCAACCCTTAGCAGCTTCGAGAATTTGCCTGCCTGCCTCGACATCTGCCTAACACATGGGTCAACCCAGAGGCAGCAAGGGTCCCAAATGGCACCCTATTCCCTATAGAGTGCACTACTTTTGACAGATCCCTATGGCACCTATTGCACTACTTTTGACCAGGACCCGTAAAAGGTTGAAAGGGAATAGGGTGCCATTTGAGACGCACCAGAATAAAAATCACCCAGCAGATTAAACAGAGAAAGAATATTGTAATAAAACCTGAAGCTGTGGAGCCTAATACATAATAAAACAAGACAGGTAAATGGTGGAGAAATATATATTTATATGTATGGAGAAAAATATATTAAAAACATACGGTCGGGAGTTTGCATTGACGAGACAAAGCTATATTTCACTGTGCTCATTTGTTATACCGTGAATGTGTTCTCAAGTCTGGCATTCCCATTGTTGCCATAACTTCAGCAGGAAGACTATAATCGCTTGGATTTCCTACCGTTTTATGGTGTAGGGTAGGTGAGGCGGTAAGAAAACATGTATAACCTCATGTGACTGGGGAGGAATTTGAGTTTTTGGGTGGGAAAAAAAATCTCACAAGCGACACGGATAACAAGCCTAGCTGGCTTAGACATTTCTAACACTTTCAGCACCATTCACTGGCCAAAACAGTGAGCTGGAACCACAAACCCCCATGAAAGTGTGAATTTAGCCGATACAAAAAAAGACACAAAGCATATACAGTATGTGCAGCTTAATAAGTGAGAGGTAATATAGAGTGAATGGCTGCTGTTTGAGCAAAGGGAACACTGACTGAAAGTGAGTGTGTTACTGAATGTGCTAATGTGTTAATTTCCCATGAAGCTAAGGGGTAGCTATGCCACTGGATGGGCCGCAATATGTTGGCAGAGCCAACTGAGAATGGCCAGGCAGGTGTGGTGCCTGCCTGTCAAAGCCTGCACAAACAGAAGCTGAGATTTCTCCGGGGATCAACATGGTCTCTCTCCCTCTCACCCTGTACTCACAAACCCCCTATCCTTACTGTGTGCTTTCTTTCTCTCTCTCTCTCCTCTCTCTCTCTCTCTCTCTCCCCTCTCCTCCCCCTCCCGCTCCCCTCCTCTCTGTTCCCTCGGCTGTCCCTCTCCCGTGTCTGTTCTGTATCTGTCTCTCTTTCTCTGTCTCTCTCTCAATTAACAATTTCAATATAATTCAATTTAAGAGGTTATTGGATGGGAAACGATGGTAACATTGCCAAAGCAAGGATAGATAGTAAACAAGAAATAAAAATAAACATAAACAGTAAACATTACATTCAGAAGTTACAAAAAATAAAGACATTTCAAATGTCATATTATGTCTATATACAGTGTTGTAACAATGTGCAAATAGTTAAAGAACAAATGGGAAAATAAATAAACATAAATATGGGTTGTATTTACAATGGTATTGTTTTCACTGGTTGCCCTTTTTTGTGGCAACAGGTCACAAATCTTGCTGCTGTGATGGCACACTGGGTATCACCCAGTAGATAAGGGAGTTATCAAAATTGGGTTTGTCTTCGAATTCTTTTGTGGATATGTGTAATCTGAGGGAAGTATGTGTATCTAATGTGGTCATACATTTGGCAGGAGGTTAGGAAGTGAGCTCAGTTTACCTCATTTTGTGGGCAGTGTGCACATAGCCTGTTTTTTGAGAGGAATGTATGGCAGCATTCTCAACAGCAAGCTAGCTCACTGAGTCTGTACATAGTCAAAGCTTCCTTAAGTGGGTCAATCACAGTGGTAGTATTCTGCCACTGTGTACCTCGTAGGGCCAAATGCCCCCCCTCCTCTCTCCTCTCTGCCCGTCTCTGTCTGGCCTCTCTCTCGCTCGCCTGTCTCTCTCACCTCACACCTCTACCCACTCTCTTACCTCGTCCCCCCGTCTCCCTCCCTCTCTCTCTGGGAGCTGAGAGGGATTATTCTATGCCAAATTGGTGCATTTCATTTCCAAACCACCCCTCCTGTTCTAAACACACCTGGATGGATATTATCTCAGAGGGGAATAACTGTAAAGTGGTACAGATCTGTCACTGACTCCTTTAAATGAATGGCATGGTTTAAACATAATATTGATGAATACAGTGTGTATTTTCATTTTCACTACTGCTTATGAATTGAATTGAAAAAGTATATATAAAAAATTGTATTTTAATAGACACATTCCTTGGGTGCTCTACCTCCACACATGCTTTGAGATACTGTCAAACAGAGGCTCTGGTTGAGTTCCAAATGATACAGTAGTTGCATATGCTTAATCCTACAGAATGGGGGATGGAGGGGCATGTCAGTGGATATTCTATTTTTCAATTTTCTGAGTAAGGACAGTTGGAGTTCCGCCAATATGCACAGGGATGAATGACCCAATTTGACTAGCAACTGAGCGCTGGGAGGAGGAGACAGGGGCTATTTAAGTGTTGAATGTATTTAATGTTTGGAAAGATAATTGACAGATTCGGATTCTGAGGCCGGGAGGTGTTGATGTGGCTGGGGTGTGTGTGTATGGGACGGGCAAGGTGCGTAATAGGACATCAGATAAGGAAAACCACCAGGATGAACAGGTTCTTTGTATAATCAGGTAATATATTCCCAAATCTGGCTCCGCTTGGATGTGGTATGCAAGTGATGAATTTAGCACTGAGGCTTTGGAGTATGTTATCTGGATGAGCTTGTTCAATCTTTTTACACTGATGGTGCTGAAACCACTATGTTTTTTTTTTTTACATATATTATGGAGGTGAATTGTTTGTTGCTGTTTTTTGCTTTTTATTAAATCTTTTTTAAAGGTTGCTCTCAGTGTAAAGAGCTTTGTGATTTACGTCTGGAAATGAAAAGCGCTCTACAAATATCATTCATTATTATTATTGCTCTAGCTCCCTCTGCTGCACTCTGAAGAAAGCATTTCACTTCATACTGAAGATATTGGTTTCTGACGACAAGGCCTACAAACCAGATTACTCAGCTCCATGGCTCTCATTGTAACGATCCCGCAGTCTGAGTCGGGTCCTGTCTGTGGACTAGTTTTTTTCTGCTCGGGATTCCAGTTTCCCGAGGGTTTGGAACGCTCCGGGGAGCTCTCTTGATTTGGACCTGCATCCCATCAGCAATCTGCACACCTGGTCCTGATCATCACCCCTTCTTAGGCTCTGGCCTAACATCCATTCCTGCCGGATCGATAGCCATGAACAGCAGGTTTACAGAGTATAGCGGAGAGCTTTGAGCGTTAGTTTTGTTGTTTTGCACCTTGCTTGGTTTGTTGTTTACTTACCTCCGTTGTCCGATCTGCAGTACGAACCTTCATCCAACCTCTGCCCGGTAGTCGGGGCTGCCGAGCCATGATTGGATCAACCACTGCACCCCCCAACAACAATCAAGCCCGCTGTCCTGGATTATTAGCATCACTCTTGAATTTGTAAATAAACACTCACCTTCGCCTCAACTTATTGTCTGGTCTGGTTTGGGTCCTGGCTCTGTAACTCGTGACAGAAACGATCCGGCCAGTAATGAACCCAGGGACCTGGACTCTGTCTCGCCATGCCATTACCATAGGAGAAGATGGTGGGACATCATAGCACGGAGCTACAGGAGATCGCGACATTGAAACTACCTAGAGGTCCAGAACCAGGAAGTGGGAATCAACCGGCCTCAATCTCGCCTGCCGCGCCTGAAGGGTGTTTCCGTGAGCCAATTGACGGGATAAATATGAGGGGGAGCTGGGAAGATGCGTCCTTATGCAGGTGGGTTAGTGTTCGATCTACAGCCCATTTATGCCACAGACAAGAGATAGTTTGTGATTGAGTTGTGCGTGGTCGAGCGCTGGAGTGGGCTTAGCCGTTGGGGACATACAAGACCCTGCATGGCTTCATACAGGGACGAGATGAGGAAGCTCTGAATCCGAGGGAGGGAAAAGGGCCTCACCAAGGAACCAGGAGATGTAAGACGGGGGGAGAGGGGGGAATGAGGGGGGCTAAGGCGGGAGAGCTCAAGGATGAGGATCTCATCCGAGCCTAGTGAGGAAGTTGGCAGCCTGGTCTATTCGGTGGATAATCGAGTCCGAGGAGAAGGAGGGAGAAGAATGGGGGTCCGGTCCAGTCGATCAGTTTCAGTTCAGTCGGGTGGGGGTGGACAGAACACGCGATCATTCTCCACCACAAAGGATTAGTGGAGAGGTCTTTCCCGATTGAACCCAGTGCAAGTGGGGGGCACGGAACCAAGGAGGAGCGGGTCAACATAGACGTAAGACCAACTGCTGCCTCTACTGTGGTAGCTCGGGACATTACATCTCCACTTGTTCCCGGCGTGTCAAGAACTGCCCGGCTCAAGAAAGGGGAGGATTTAGGAGACAGTTTCAACCTCTCAGTACCCGTAGACCTCCGGCTACGTGAACAGGAATCAGAGAGAAAGACGATTCAGGTGCGACGGAAGCTTTCTTGATGCCGAGTTGATGGAACAGCTGGGGCTTTCCAAGGAGCAATTGCCGGAAGCCATTGAAGACCACTCTGAACGGCAGTAGTCTGGCACGTATGAGATGAGGACTGAACCGGTTAAGATGCTGTTGTCGGGGAATCATTCGGAGATGATTTATTTCATTCTGCCGCCTTCCCATGTCTCGGTCCTTGGATACCCCTGTGAAGGAACACAATCATGATTGGGTGACGGAAAAAGAGCGATGTATGCTAAGTCAAGACTGCGTATTCGGGTCCAGTCAGGTGATTGAGGTAAACCCCCCAGATTTGTCCCTGGTTCCGAGACATATCACGATTTGGGGGAAGTGTTCAGTAAGCAGAAGGCTCTGTCACCTCCCCACCGACCATATGATTGTGCCATCAACCTGTTCCCTGGAGCCGTCTACCCCAAGGGAAGGTTATACAGTATCTCCCGCCCTGAACGGAGGCTTGGGAGACCTAATCAAGGAGTCCCACGGTCGCGCTCGCCATCACCCCCTGGGGGGCAGGATTCTTCTGTGTGGGTAAGAAGGATGGCCTCTTCGAATTGATTATCGGGGTTGAATGAGATCACGGCTCAAGAACAAGTATCCCCTGCCCTTGATGAGTTCTGCGTCGACCCTTACAGGGTGCTACGGGTGTTCACTAAGCTAGACCTACCAATGATCACATGGGGATCAGAGAGGGAGAATGAGGTAATAACCGATGGAAGATCAGGTGATGCCGGAGACCAATGCTCCAGCGGTATTCCAGAGATGGTGAACGACGCCCTGAGAGATATGATCGTCCCTTTGTGTTTGTTTACCTGGATGACATTCTGATCTTTCAAGGAACCTTCCGACCACGTCCCAGCATGTCCGGCAGGTTTGCAGCGATTGTTGGAGAATCGCCGCGGAAGGAGAAGTGGAGTTAGCCCACACACATCGGGTAATATTCAGGGAGAGATTAGGATGGACCAGGAGAAGGTTAGAGGTCTGGAATGGGCCCAGCCCGGACGAGATTGCAGCTCCAGAGATTTTTGGGGTTTGCGAATTTCTACGCAGATTATGGGATTAAGCCGGGTGGCCGCTTCGCCGCTAACTGCCTTGACTTAATAGGAACTCAAGTGGAATCGGAGGCGGATGAGGATGGGATTTGAAGAGGCGATTCACCAACGCACCGATTTCTCTCAACCGAACGGCCCGTCAGTTCGCCGCCGAAGTGGACGGTCTGATGTGGGAGTTGGCGCCATCCTGTCGCAGCGATGCTCCACGGACAGTAAACTCCATCCCTGCGCCTAACCGTGCGCGCGGAGAGGAATTACGATGTGGGAACCGGGAGGGGTGAAACTTGCCTTGGAGGAGTGGGGCCACTGGTTGGAGGGGGGGACAACCGCCATTGTCTGGACTGACCACAAGAATTTGCTTACTGCAATGGAGACGCCTCAACTCCCAGGCAGGGGTGTGTTTTTGGAGATCAATTTTTCCCTGAGCCCGACCGGATCTAAGAACGAGCGGACGCCGGAGTTCAAGAGGAGGAGGGTGGGTCAAGACGAGACAACCTCCCCCGGAACTGGTCGGGGGAGCTGTTAGGTGGAAGATTGAGGAGGAGGTGATGGCGGTGGACGAGCGTCCCGGTAAGGCACCCGGCCGGTTGTTTGTGCTGAGGGCGCTGCGGTCCTCAAATGGTCCACGCCAGAAGAGTACCTGGCGTGGCTCGGACGAGGGTCTTCGCAGACGTTTTGGTGGCTCGCCATGGCCGAGGATACTCGGGTTATTTGTGGTAGTGTGTGCGCAGAATAAGGGTACCAATGCCCAGCTGGAAACCCCCCCTCCTATTCCCGGCGACATGGGATCTGGCCTGGACTTTGTCACTGGGTTGCCCGCTTCTGAGGGGAACACGTCTTGACTAGTGGACAGATTCAGCAAGTTCGCCCACTTTGTGCCACATCGCCAAGCTTCCCCCGCCCGAGACGCGAGATCCTGGTTAGGGAGGTTTTAGGGTCCACGGGTTGCCAGGATCTCGCTCCGACCGTGGCCCTCAGTTTACCTCTGCGGTCTGGAAGTCCTTCTGTTTGGCCATTAGTAAGTATAATTGGTTCACCCCAATCTAATGGTAGGCGGAGAGAGCCAAACAGAAGATGGAATCCACGCTACGCTGCCTGGCCTCTTCCAACCCCACCTCCTGGGTCTCCAGTTGCCTGGGGCTGAGCATGCCCACAAATCTCCCAATCTGCCACTGGGATGTCTCCTCAGTGCCTGTATGGCTACCAACTCCCTTGTTCCTTCTCAGGAGAAGGAGCTCCGGTGCTCGTTAGGCCATATGCCGCGCACCGGACCTGGCATCGGGCAGAAGGGCACTCCAGAGTTTCGGAGTATAGCTCAGGCGAACGCGAGATCCCCGCTCCCACCACACCATCGGAGATAGGGCTGATGGCCACACGGGATCTCCTTTAGGACTGAGCAGGAAGTGTTACAAGTATTGGTGCTTGTGGTGGAGAAGGTGATAACCCGGTGGAGTTGACTCAAACTCCCAGGAGCCAGAGTCATCCCACCTCTCATGTCTCCTGCCTCAAGCCGCTTCTCATGTGCCTCCTCCGCCCCCCCCCCCCCTCCTCGGATGATCGGAGGTGGTTGCCTACACGGTGCGACGCATATGGATTCAGACGGGGGGCGTCAGTATTGTGGACTGGGAGGGGTATGGTCCCGAAGAGAGGAGTTGGATCACGGCGACAGATCCTAGATGCTGACCTCATCTGAGACTTCTAGCCATGGCGCTCCGGACCGCCCGGTGGCGCCTGGGGAGGGGGGGCACTGCAACGATCCCGGCAGTCTGAGTGGGTCCTGTCTGTGGACTAGTTTTTTTGCTCGGGATCTCCAGTTTCCCGAGGGTTTGGAACGCTCCGGGAGCTCTCTGATTTCCGCACCTGCATCCCATCAGCAATCTGCACACCTGGTCCTGATCATCACCCTTCTTAGGCTCTGGCCTAACATCCACTCCCTGACGGATCGATAGCCATGAACAGTAGGTTTACAGAGTATCAGTCTAGAGCTTCTAGCGTTAGTTTTGTTGTTTTGCACTTGTTGGTTTGTTGTTTACTTACCTCCCTTTGTTCCATCTGCAGTCACTGGTCCGGAACCCATCCAACCCTCTGCCTGTGGTCGGCGTAGCCACGATTGGATAACCACTGCACCCCCAACAACAATCAACGTCGCCCGCTCTGCTCCCTGGATTATTCAGCATCACTCTTGAATTTGTAAATAAACACTCACCTTGTTCAACTTACCTCTGGTCGCTTCTGGGTTCTGGCTTTGTAACTCGTGACACTCATGACAAATCGCATGTAGTACCATAGTAACCCCTTGATAAATAGATCATGCCTTCATCAGGCTGTTTATCTAATTATCGCAGTCTTGGGAGATGGGAGGTTGATGTGCTGGATTGATATGGTGACATGAAGCCATTGACCGAATAATGACTCTGAGGGAAAGATCATCAGTGCTGTGCACAGATAAGCCACACTGATAAAATTAATTGATTCAAGCCAGGGCTAAGGACGGATACAACAAGCAGTTTCAATAGCTGTGTAACCACCCGTCCAACTTTGCCTGAGACCAAAGATTGCATGCCCCCCGGGTCAATGCTAGGTTTTAGCTCAGAGGGTACAGTCATGGCAGCAGGTAGTCTTCTCAGTTAGCCATATGAGCTCAATGTTTCGACACCCAGGAAAGTTTGTAATATCATTCATTCCAACTAGCCAAAAGATTCCAGAAAGAAGTCTTACGTCTATAGGCATAACCTTGACTGCCATAAGCCAGTCGGGAATTCCACCTTCCATCTCCCTCGAACGCCCACATAGTTCAGATTTCCAGTTGGCTAAAGTGGGGTCCCTAGGCCACTCTGCCATGTCATCAGGTCTCAGCCTGCCTTACAGCAGAGAGGTGGGGAGGAGGGGGCGGCAGTTGGGGTTGAGATAGGTTGACCTTGGCTTTGACTGGTTTGACAGGTCTCACTTCCAGAGGCCACTGGGCAGCTTCAGGATTTCTTATCTCTCATTCGCCTGCTGCCTGGGTCTCAGATCTACAGCCCTGCCAAGGTGGGGTTGGGAGGAAATCACATTATAGATAGCTAGGACTTTAAAGGAAGACTGGAACACATACTGACCCCATAATGCAACTGGGTCAGGGCTGTATCTGGGTTTGGGTTTTTCTTAGCCAAGTCGTAAAGGAACTCATATGTTGACAGGGATATGATCCCATCCTTTACTGCCTTTCAGTACGTGTGGATCTGTCAGAGAGCGAGAGAGAGAGAGAGAGAGAGAGAGAGAGAGAGAGAGCGGGAGAGCGAGACGCTCACATGGATGAATAATGAATCTAATGCTTTATTACTGAAATTCTTGGACCATTTATTTTAAACACATTGCGTGTGGGTGCACGTGAGCCTGTGTGTCTGGGGTAAAGCAAAGATTTTTTGGCTGAGTTTTCGAGTGCCGCAGCAGTGGGGGACAAAGCTCATTTTAAAATGTTAAAGATTAGGAGGCACATGATCGGTGGAGGCCTGCAGGATAAGGGCCTCACAGCATGCACACTGGGGGAAGCCCTCTCCTCAACAGCTTAGCCTCCTTATCAACCCCTCTCACATACAGAGTAAACAGGAACTGAGGGTCGGCTGCCATAGGCTGCCATAGACCAAAAACATGAACAAACACACAAAGGAAACTACAGTGTGTCAGTGTATGTCTACGCCAGCCAACTCCAGCTCAACAAATCCCAGTGCTCTGTTTCTCCCCTTGACTCCTACATTGAAGTTGAAATTAGATGCAGAATGTGGATGCTGGTTATTTTCATCTTGTGTCATCCTACAAAGAGAAACAGAGGAAAGGATGTATATGGGGAAATAAGCAACATTTGCAGATAATTGCATTGGATAAGACAGGTCACGATCGCTCGATCATCGTTAACATACTTCAAGACATTTTATACCTGTTAGTGAGTCTTATGACTTTTAGTCCTTCTAAACAACTTCATTTGGTTTCTGCCATGTAGGATTTGGTATCATGGGATCCGCAGACACTTGAGCCTCACAAGATTGTTGATTACAGGGTTATGTAGATAGAGAAGGTATAGTTTGGCGCTGTGGGAGGAGTTTGAGGAGTTTGCATGCGCACCGGGCACTTAAACCTCCTCAACTTTTCTGTACAGGTGATATCCGTCCTCATGAGCTTTAGTGCTATTTAGACACTTTAACTACCTCCAGAAATGATTTGTTCTGCATCGCACTCAAGTGTATTTCGCGAAATATGCGTTCGATAAAGTTGAGTAAACCTCCATAATTTTCTCTCTCCCAACTAGGCGGGGCCCGTGGGAACCCTGCAGCTTTTGCACATACAGTAAAAAGCAGGCATAAGCCCCCACCAAAGACGAATGTAATACACGGCAGCGTCCAATAAATCCATCTTTGGTTTAAATACCCTCCATTTGAGATTACGACAGGCCATTGCACATTCTTTGCATGCCTTCATGTAGGGAGGATTACGCCAGTACCCTATCATTAGTAGAGGTTTCGCGATGACAACAGAGACTTAGCTAGCTGCGCTTAACGTTTGATGTGGGGTGGAAATCTTTTTGTGACATGGCACTCTGGTGACGGGTTGATCTCTCGGAGAAACTGTGCAAATCATTATCGGGCTGGATCCTAACTTGAGATCTGCTTAACGTGGACTTTTGCTTAAATCATACAGGGATCTCAAGTTAGGATTTGGATCTATGAGACTATGTGGGTAACTATGTGGCTAACAACATATATTTTTTCCTGACAATTCATCTGTATGACAATTTCTTTCTGTTCTAAGTTGATAGAGCTAGATGCACTATAGTTGATGTTTAGTAACTTTTATTAACTAAACTTACGCTAGCACGTAAAGCTCATGAGGATTTGGATGTACTCAAATCATACCCCCAGTTCACATCCTATCACTGATATTGTAAGCAACCCTGAGTTGCTCCACCAATTAACTCAAGAACAAAGACCTGGCTTGGCATATTTGTGGTGATGAAGTTAATGGTGAATTGAGGTTTGGCAACTTCATTTGGTCCTAATGACACTCAGTGGGTTTAGTGTGACTGGCATCTCTGCTGGGTGTAGTGGCACCCTATGACTTCCAGATGGCCTTGTGGACACCACTGGTAAACAACACCAAGTCAACACCTTGAATTATTGTCAGATAAGAGGACAAGTATGTGCATTTAACCATTTTTCTTAAAGGTCACAAGCAAATGATGAAGAAAGTGAAAATAAAAATATTCATCAGGTTATTTTGATTTCCTTTCTTATGAATGACAAAATAACACATCATCACCTCGCCATCACCATGTTCTTCTGGCCTCTGTCGTGCCCTGGTGATTATTGGTCACCTAGTATGCCCTTGATGGCAACTCGGCCGAAGTCTGGGCTTGTGCCATCTTCAGTTGGCATGGGGGCATATGGAGAGGTGGGTACCTGCAGTGCTAGTCAGGTCTGTCCTGAAGTGTGATAAGCCGGTGCAGCCATAGGTTGCCCTCTGAGAAGAAAGATTTAAGAGCTATGTGAACACATCCCAGCTCCAATGTTGACAATAAGGGTTTCTCTCAATTTTCAGCTTGAGAAAGAAACATGACAGTGTTCCTCAATGTAGGCTATACCATACTGTATACGTTGTACCATGTCTGTACCACACATAGTATTTTTACACTGTTAAGTTGTCTAGCACAAAAAAATATGTCATGGGACGAGTCTAAATAATGCTCAGCTGGGTCATTTCTCAAAGGAATTCCCCATGATTCAATATAGTGAACAGCACATGATGGAAATAAAAAAATCAATGGAGGGCATCTGTGGCCGCGAGATAAGTACCCCAGAGAGCGTTAACAATACCAAAGCTAGCATCTAATTAATTAAAGCTAGCCACAACCACTACCGAAGGCTAAATAAGCCACTACTGGTTGTTCATATTTAGACAACCACTGCTACTGTCACTGTCTGCTTCTCCAAAGAACAGCGGGTGGAATATTATGGTAGGTGGCCTATTTCTTCTAAACCAATGTTTATACTCACTATACAGGCATGGGATAGACGAGCGCATTATTAGGGCAAAGTCAAATAAGCTGAACATCTGTTTTTATACTGTTCCCCGGGTCCCTGCTCATTTGGGCCATGATGTAATCAATAGCACACTTTGGGAGTGTGTGTGTGTGTGGAGTGTGTGTGTGTGAAGGTATTCCCTCTGAACTACACAGCTGGCCGCCTGCACTCAGGGCCAGCCAGGCGAAGTTACCTAGCGAGCTTCTGGAGTTACACTCTTCCGTAACTCCCTGAAACGAACACCCAAAAAAGTATTGACCCTATGAATGAATCACACCTTTTTTTTAAAACACAGTCAGTTTGCCTCAGTGTTCCTACACCTGGAAGAGCAGTGTGTGGAAACAAGGCAACGACTGGACAAATACACAATACACAATGCACAATAGAAAAATACACAATACACAATAGACAATACACAAGACAAAATACACAATAGGCAATAGGCAATACATAATAACAATACACAATATACAATACACAACATGGTTTTGGTCTGGTTTTTTCATACTCCAAGTAGGCTTATGTATTGTTAGTTCTTTTGTTGTGGTATACCACTGCTGCTGATAAACACAAGAGAATCTCCATTAAAATAGATTTTTTAAACTTCAGACTAGGTTAATCTGGGAAGCCGACCCTGAACTTCATAAAAAGAGACAGGTTTGATATTACTGATATTTTTCATCCATGTTTGCACATGGAATATCTTTGACACTCATCTCCATCTGTTGTTTACAGGAGTACATGGACGCCAACAAGTGCATCGAGGAGCTACTCAAACAGCTGGAAGAAGAGCGGAGGAATGTCAGAAGGGAGGATCCTCGATCATGCGTTTGACAGCGCTGCTAATTGCCAATAAATATCAACAGCTGAACGCAATCAATTCCAATGAGAACCTGCCGAACAATGTTGTTAAGTTTGGGAAGCTGAACAATGCTTTGTGTGCAGTCTTGGTGAGAAAATGCTATTGTGAAGTGATGGTGAGGACAAGGGTGCTAAAAGTGGGGAAAGACAAAGACGTACATTCAGTATTTCAGTTTTGGAGTTGGCTGGGGACATTTTATGGAGACAATGGGGATTTGGAGAGGCCAAACTCATGACCCTGGCCTCAAACCATCCTTAGACCCTTGAGTGTCACACCGCCCACAGAAAAGAGAGACAATTTTTCAAACTTCACCCCCATTATCCTATAACTCTCCATGTAATAGAGTTGGTTTCCATCCAGGACCAATTTCCCCCTGAGCGAGCAGGGAGGCCCGGGAGAGGGGCCTCTGAGTGGACCCAGGGTGGATGGTGGGGGTTAGAGGTTGACCGCTGACCAGGGTCTTTGCTATGGCAGGCGGCTTCAATAGAAGGGTAAGGAAGTGGTGTGTAAAGGAATGATTGTTTGTCCCCCAGTCTAACTCACACCACTTTAGAAGAGGAGACCCTTCCTCTTTTGACCAGCAAAGTGACCTAATAACAGGTTAGAGGGGCCGGTTGTTATTGTGTGGACTGGCCCATGGGAGCGGTTGGGGTCTTCTCACTAGGGGCTGTTTGGAAGCCATGAACTTGCTTAGACCTGGAGGGACAGTGGGGAAGGGGGGAAATAGTTAGGGTGGCTGACCCAAGGTTTTAGTGATAATTGTTTCGCTTTTGCTCAGGATTTTTAATTGTGTGTTTGCGTACATTTTCTGTACGAAAAAAATGATATTTAAGTCATAATGATTATTTTATCTATTAACATTTTTTCTTCCAGTAGCTCATATAGATAATCACTTACCTACAAATACTTAAAACCGATCATGCCTAATTAAATATTAAATTATGGTAATAAACCTCCTTGGAATAGACAGCTACGTGACAGACCTGACAGACCAGATCCTAGGGATTGTGTGCTTTTCCTCGGATGTTGCTGATAGTGTTAGTGACAGTGATAAATGACTCCACACATTTTTTGTTGGGTGAAGCAGAAACTCAGGAGATAAAAGACAGGCACGCCTCCTTCCCCTTATTAGGCTGTGTTTACGGCTACATATGAGAGGACTTACATTGTATTCCTCCTTTTTCCTGGGAAATGGAGGAATCAATCCATCAAGAAGATGGAGAGAGAAACGAATTGGATTCCAAATTCAGGGCTTGTTATTTTGTGTATGACCCAATGCAAGCATATATTTATACAGTTATCACATTATAGGGTAGTATTACACAGACGTAGGATATTGTACCTGGTTTCAATATTATGTCTAAGGCGCCATGCCATACTTTATTGTAAATGACCTTTTGTTTGATATTTTTACTGCATTGTTAGGAGCTAGTAACACAAGCATTTCGTGCAGCTCTATAACATCTGCTAAACTGTGTACGCGACCAATAAACTTTGATTTGATGCTTATTTCACTTATCCCTCCACTTATACTGTGTTTTCTAAATACCCGTCCATATACCCCTCAAAATACCCATGAAGAGAGGCATCAAGTCATGTCAAACTGTGTAGAAATTGCAGGAAATGCGTTTTAAAATGGGACTGATAAAAAGTAGAGACTCAGAGCTAGAAAAATGTATATCATACACTACAGTTGAGGAACAATGGGAAAGTAATCTGCTTTGAAAGTTGATAAACCCATCCTTTAAGGATTCACATGTGAGGCTATGTACTAAACAACCAGAGATTTCAAGACTAAAGGCTGGTTTATACAACGGGGTGTCAGGAAATGTAATCTGGAGTGCCAGAGTGAGTGGGCCAGAACTCAGAGCGTTGTCAGATTGGCTGTTCAGGGAAATTCGAGGCTTCGCTCTCAGAGCGCACACTGGACGTTGGCTAGCTTGCTTGCTACAGGGTGCCTTGCAAAAGTATCATCCCTTGGGTTTTCCTATTTTGTTGCATTACAACCTGTAATAAATTGAATTTTTATTTGGATTTCATGTAATGGACGCACACAAAATAGTCCAAATTTGTGAATTGAATTGAAAAAAATAAGTGTTTCAAAAAAATTAAAAAAAATAATAACGGAAAAGTGGTGGTGCATATGTATTACACCCTTTGCATGATGAAATAAATCTGGTGCAACCAATCACTTAAGAATAAAATAGTAAAAATGTACCTGTGGACAATCAAGTGTCACATGATCTGTACAGATCTCAGTATATATAACCTGTTCTGAAAGGCCCCAGAGTCTGCAACACCACTAAGCAAGGGGCACCAACAAGCAAGGGCACATGAAGATCAAGGAGCTTCCAAACAGGTCAGGGACAAAGTTGTGGAGAAGTACAGATCAGGGTTGGGTTATGAGCAAAAATATCAGAAACTTTGAACATCCCACGAGCACCATAAATCCATTATTAAAAAATTGAAAGAATATGGCACCACAACAAACGCAAGAGAGGCCACCAAAACTCATGGACAGGCAAGGAGGGCATTAATCAGAGAGGCAAAAAGAGACCAAAGATAACCCTGAAGGAGCTGCAAAGCACCACAGCGGAGAGTGGAGTATTCCATAGGACCACTTTAAGCCGCACACCCCGAGATGGGGGTTTTACGGAAGAGGGGCCAGAAAAAAAGCCATTGCTTAAAGAAAAAAATAAGCAAACACGTTTGGTGTTCGCTAAAAGGCATGTGGGAGACTCCCCAAACATATGGAAGAAAGACCGGTCAGATGAGACTAAAATTGAGCTTTTGGCCATCAAGGAAAACGTATGTTGGCGCAAACCCAACACCTCTATCACCCCCGAGTACACTATCCCCACAATGAAGCATGGTGGTGGAATATGCTGTGGGGACGTTTCATCATCAGGTACTGGGAAACTGGTCAGAATTGAAGGAATGATGGATGGCGTAAATACAGGGGAAATTCTTGAGGGACACCTGTTTCAGTTCAGAGATTTGAGACTGGGACGGAGGTCACCTTCCAGCAGGACAATGACCCTAAGCATACTGCTAAAACAACACTCGAGTGGTTTAAGGGGAAACATTTAAATGTCTTGGAATGGCTAGTCAAAGCCCAGACCTCAATCCAATTGAGAATCTGTGGTATGACTTAAAGATTGCTGTACACCAGCGGAACCCATCCAACTTGAAGGAGCTGGAGCAGTTTTGCCTTGAAGAATTGGCAAAAATCCCAGTGGCTAGATGTGCCAAGCTTATAGAGACATACCCCAAGAGACTTGCAGCTGTAATTGTGCAAAAGGTGGCTGTACAAAGTATTGACTTTGGGGGGGGTGAAGAGTTATGCACGCTCAAGTTCTGTTTTTTTGTTTATTTTTGTTTATTTTGATTTAAAGTGGTAGGATGTTGTGTAAATCAAATGATACAAACCCCCCAAAAATCCATTTTAATTCAGGTTGTAAGGCAACAAAATAGGAAGTTGACGCAGTGAAATCATAAACACTCTATTGAAATAGTTACTTGTATAGTGGAGTGTTTTGTTTAGACATGTAGCTAGCGTAGCTAAACAATGAACCATAATCCCAACTCATAACTTTACTACCTGCATGAATCTGCAGGTAGCTAACCAACCAGGTTCAATCTTAGTTAGCTAACATTAGGCTATAACTAGAATGCAAATGGCTATGAGATATGAATAATATTACTACACAGATCATACACGTAACGTAGCTAGCTAGCTAGCCAGCTAACGTTAGCTAGCTAGCTAACAGTACACTTTAACTGAAATGAAAACAACTTCTGATTAAATTAGAAATGTGTAATATCTGAAAATGTAGCTAGCTAGACTCTCTTACTCATATACCAGCTCATATTATAGACAGAAGCATGCTACATGCAGACCAACGGACTCATCTCTAGGCATGTCAGCCACTCATTATTCAGCCAATCAGGCTAGGGGAAGGTTGGTTTTATGGCTAAACCAACTAGTCGTAATTTAAAATTGTATTAGCATTTACAGATGGCATACAAGTTTTTTTTATTAAGGCACATGAAAGTTCACATGTTCAGAAGGCATTTATGCCCCAAAACGCATTTTGATTAAAAAAAGTTACGTAAATGGGTTGTGAAGAGTGAGGCGAATACGCAGTTGTCACGCCTGACTCAGGGGACTTGTATTTGTTGAGTAGGGTGTGGATTTTCTGTGTTGGGTTTGGCTATGTTGATTGTCCATGTTAGATTCTAGTATGGGTAGATCTATGTTGGCTGTGTGGTTCCCAATCAGAGACAGCGTTGCTCATTGTCTCTGATTGGGGACCAGGATGGACTTGGGAGGAGATGAGAGAGAGTCTGGAAGAGGGATGGAGGAGATCAGGGGAGAGACAAGCCCAAAACATTTTTAGGGGGGCTCACGCCGTGGAGACGAGGAGCAGGAGGCGGGAGAGCGGTTCAGCGGTTTAGCAGAGGAGGGCCAGATTAAGGGGGTCATTGGTTCAGAGGGAGCAGAAGGAAAGTGTAGAGGCACGGAGAGGAGCTGGTTAGGCAGCAGAAGGAGCGGGGGTTAATGGAAGAACCCAGTCCCGGGCCCGCACCCAACCAAGTGGTGGGTCGCCAGCCCGGTCCGGCCGTTGTCCCGCACCCACCAGTGGTGCGCGACGCCAGCCGGTCCGGCCTGTTCCTGTTCCCCGCATCAAGCCCGTGGGCGCGCCGCCAGTCCGGTACGGCCCGCCCGCTCCCCGCACTAGGCCAGTGGTGCACGCCGCCAGCCCAGCCGCCCGCCTCCTGCTCCCCGCACCAAGCCAGGGGTGCGCGTCATCGCCCAGTCCGGCCCGCGCTGCCCCCCGCACCAAGCCAGTGGTGCGGGGTCAGTCCGGCACGGCCCGCGCGTTCCACCGGGGAGAGGCTCACGGAGCAGAGCAATCCCTCCACCGGGGTAGTTAGCTCCGGTCAGCGGCACTCCAGGTCTCGGGGTCTCCCACACCAGGTCCAGACAGGGGCTTGGTACTTCGGGGAGGAAGGAGAGAGGAAGAGGGCCAAGGTCAGACCAGACCAGGGGTGCAACGGGAGGTGGAGAGAAGGGTGGTCACACCCGAGCGGATCCGCCGAGGCGGAATGCCCACCCGGCCCCTACCCTGTTAGGTTTATGTGGCGCGGTCGGAGTCCGCATGGGGGATGTCACGCCCTGACTCAGGGGACTTGTATTTGTTGAGTCAGGGTGTGGATTTTTGTGTTGGGTTTGGCTATGTTGATTGTCTATGTTAGATTCTAGTATGGGTAGATCTATGTTGGCTCAGGTGGTTCCCAATCAGAGGCAGCTGTTGCTCGCTGTCTCGATTGGGGACCATACTTAGGCAGCGTGGCACATAGTTGGGGGATTTGTTCGCGGAGGATGTTATTTGTCTACCTTGGACGTCACGTCGTTGTTGTTTTGGTTGTGCGTATTTCGGGAAATAAATATGAATGATATCACGCCGCGCCTTGGTCCTTCTCGCTCATGAACGATCGAGACACTAGTTTCCGGAAGCGAGTCACAAATGTAAAGAAATTCGGAGGAGGAGCCCCGGACCCCTTCTACTGTTCAACCCCCCCAAAATATCTATGCCACAATTTCGCCTTTGCTATGTATTGTAATTGCAGGCTAAAAACAGATCACAAATCAAACTCTTTTTTAAAATATAGAAAATGTCTGCCAACGAATACAAGAAAGCTCACTCCAAAAACACAGCTTTTGCCAGCGTTCATCATATGTCAAACCCATCTTATAATATAGTCCTCCTTGTATCCACTCCTCTCCATAACACTCTACATCACACACACACACACACAGACACACACACAGCAACACTGGCCAAGGGAGCACAACAAAACCACAGTGGGGTACTGTCGCGGCATCGCTCATTATTTCATTAACTCTGGTCACGTCCATGACAAACACAAACATAGGCTCCACAGCCCTGTGTCAACATCAGATGGACAACCTCCAAACAAGACGAGGCATGTCATGATGCATCATGTAAGTTTCTTATGGTTGTCTCTGATCTATCAAATCTAGATTGATTGTATGTGGAAATGAATGGCCAAAAGATGGGCAACAATCTCACCAAACAAAATATTATGTCTGTGCCATGTACATTATCCTACATGTGAATAGAGAGAGAAAGTAGTGAACGCGAAGTGAGTGACAGCTCTTTCTCTGTTTAGACAGTGAGCTATTGAATGGGGGCAGGCAGATTTGGACTGGGGACATATGGATGCTTTTAGGACACTAAAAAGCATGACTGGCCGGGTGGAAGGTCACGTGCCCTTTCTGAAAAGTTGCAGTGCTCGAGGGAACAAAAATACATAATATTCCTTCGCTTTGTTCCTTCTGCCAATTCCTCAATTTTGCCTTCATTCCTTCCTTCTTGCACTGGCCCACGCGTCTGCGTGTCGGTTGGGATTGCATGTGGTTTATCTTATGTAATGAAAGTGGTTTTTTCATTGCATACTAAATCTCCATTGACCTTCCTTTTGGGTATCGTGCCAACACTTTATGTAGAACACTGGCCGTTGATCAGCCAAATGGCCAAAGCTGGTCTCACCTGGCTTACCCTTAGCAGATGGTGTGCGTCTTTGTTTTGTCTGTGACCCCTCCACACCTTGGAGGACTCAGGGAGGGCAGGCAGGCAGGGGGCCTGCTCAGGGTAGCAGGGAGGTGGGGTGAGGAGCAGGGGAGAATGGGGACGCTGCTGGAGATCTATGGAGGATAGTCTCTTAGGCTAAGAGGACCGGCAAGGATCTGCAGCCCCTCCTGAATGGACATTAGCAAGGACATCTGCTAATCAATACACTATTTGTCATCTTTAGAGAGGGAATTATCCCTCCACATTTGAGTGAAGGGGGAGGTTGGGCAGTAGGGTTTGTAGATTATGGTATTTTGAAATATCTTTGTTTGGATGATTTGGGTGTAAAAGTAGGGAAAGTAACTCTTTATCCTTCTCTAATGTTCAGCTACTTTCAATAAATGTATACTGTATTCCCATAGCTGCCTCATTTGTCTATGTGTGTCCTTGCCTGACCAGGACATTACCACTACTCACTAGTACTGTATTATGCTTAGATGGTGAATTATAGCCACCAGAGCAGTGTGTTTATTTACCAGTTTAGTTTGCAAATGGGATTTCATCCATTGTAAATTGAATTATTTTCCTTTTGATTTCCCTATAATTTATTTGGGCAATAATCCCTCCCTTATGAAATTGCAGAACCTCAGTGAAGACCCTAAGGCAGCACTATGATCATCAAAAGCAGTTAATAGTTTAGTATATTATTAAATAAACCCTCTTTATCGAAGTACCATTTTGGGCGAGACTGAGGGACACTTTAATTGAAAGAGAGCCTGTGTGTGTGTGTGGCACGGTGTTCATGTTTATGTTCGGGTGTGTCCATCCACTATGATGATGATAGCACGCTAACAGAGGAGGCTTTTCCTCCACTGATGTTAACGGCTTGTGATGTGCTGTGGGCTCACTGATGTTACCACAAGGCATGTCTTGGCCTCAAAGACGTTGTTTTACAACGGGTCGGTAGATGAAAGGCCATGTAATCCTCTGTGGAAGTATGGGCCGCTCTCCCTCGCCCCCTCTCCAGATGATGAGGATAGGGCTGAGCCTTCCCTTGGTATGCCCCGCAATGCAACGGCGCGCCCAAGGCTCTGTTCTGCAGCCGTTGCACTTGGGTGAAGGCCATGCATTTGACAACAGTAATTGGATAAGTTGACCAGTATAATGTTTAATTTGATAACGCTTAAGCCCCCACAGAGACCTAATAGGTAAGGTATTTATGTGCCCTCTGTGAGCGAGAGACTTAGCAATCATGATTAGAGGTCAGTTCACCCACGAAAGTTGGAGATGAATTAATCCATTGGTTTTCGATAGAAATGTTTGCAGAGAGATTTTTTTCCCCCCTTTTTCCCTCAGAAAACCTATCAAATGAATTGTTGTATTTGATGGGATCGGTTAAATATGTTTATTTTAGTAATCAGTGGTTATGTTATTTCAAGCTTTACATGTGTGTCTGATGAAAATAGCGTATTTTTAAGCTACTCAAGAGTTAATTCTAAACAGAGAACTGAACAATGCTTGAGGAAATATGCAGCATGTGCTTTTAGCCTGTATGTTATCTGTTATTAGCATGAAGCTAACTTTATCTTAGTCTAAGCTTAGTTTAGCTTAGCTGCTTAGCTTAGTATTTAATCAGAGTACCGTGGAGAGCTCTGCTCACTGTTGTGCATCTGTTGGTAATACTGCACTGTACTATCATCAATTGAAGACAAACTAATAAATAGACCCGATGATGAAAACATCACCAGTTAGTTAAAGCCTGACACTGTTGTTGACCCATAACACAAGTCAGCCATGACTGCCACAGTACATTATTTGATTCCAACCACTAACATCAACCCATGTCCAGTGCTGTTTATGTTGTGGCTATTTAAGATAGCCTGGTTAAACAAAATGGAATGCTGATTTACCATTGATCACAATGAACACGATTAGTGGTTTAATCAGGTTAACTGTAAGAGCCCTATGGGTCTCCCGAGATTTATCAGTATGGCCAGGCCTGGCTAAAAAACATGCACTCAGTTTTATGGCGCTTATGAGAGGAAGAGGTTAATCGAATGGTTAATGAAGGTTTATTGATACGTCCAGGTAGGCTTCTAACCGCCGCAATATCCCTGTGCTCTGGACAGTGAAGAAGGAAAGCACTTTGGCTAGTGACTGAAATGTTACGCGGTCCTTTTCCCACCATCACCCCACATTCAGTCCACATAGTACCACAGAGTTTGGGCAAGTTTTAGATATACAAGGTCAATCATAAGCCAAGGGCCATCTACAGTAGCGGCCATTTAGAATTTGAAAGCATCCTGTTACTTAAGATGAGTGTTTGTGTGCTTGTGTTCAATTCTTACATGACCGAGGTCAATGGTAGGCTATACAAAGAAGGGCTCTGGAAAATAGTTCTAACCTCAGGGGTTTTCCTGGTTAAATAGGTTGAATAAATAAACAATATTATACAACATTATAATAGAAGGACTTTTGTTGTGCAGTTACAGTACTGTAGGTCATTGAGTGGAGGTATTAGGACTGTTTTGTGGAAAATCAGATCCGGTGAAGAAGAGTGATCACTGTGGCCTTGTGTAATTATAATGAACACTGGTATTTACCAACCAACCCAATGGCTTCCACACCATTAATCTCATGAAGCCTGCCATGCTAAATAAAGCACCATAATTCACACATCACAGAGCTTGAGCCACTATGTTGTCCTATTTTGAGCAAAATGGGTGGCATCTGCAGTTGTGATGTTTTGAGTCTTTAGATGTACAGTATGTTAGGTGATTGATTCTTTCCTGGGATGTTTTGAGTCTGGAGTTCCTTGGTTTATTTCAAGACAATAGTAGTTAAAGGGTGTTTTTGTTTTGTATTATTCACCAAAGCATGCAGTTGTTTTGATGACACGGTCAAGCCACCGTTTGGAGAAACATCCTTGTATTGAGATGTGTGGAGAGATGGAGGAGGGGCAGGTTTGCGAATGTTTGGAAGTACAGTGGTGCATCGTGCTATTACCTCCAGCGAAGTACCAGACTGACTTAGTCAACATGTGTTGAGTTTGGGTGTTATTAATTAATCAAACCATCTGTATCACATCAGTATTGCTTTATATGTATTACTTTATAACATTTTATATGTGTAGGTTTTGTGGTTTTTTAGCAGTTGGTAGAGCATGGTGGAGACAGGGTAGTGGGTTCGACCTCCCGGGACCACCCATATAAAATGTATGCACGATGACGTAAGTCGCTTTGGAGAAAAGTGTAAAAGAATATATTATTAAATGTATTATATATATTATTTTGTCAGCATAGTAATCATTGGCTAGCCTAGGTACATATAGTTGTGCTGTCTGGTCAGTTGGCATGCAATGACCATAGGAATCGGGCTATACAGGAAACTGATCTGGGACCAGACCATCGTCCTCTTTAGAGTAGAAAGAATAGGGATGGTGTAATCCAAACCACATCCCTAGCATAGCTCCGATCATGACTCTCAGCTCCATGACATTACACATGAGTTATTGGATGAAGGAGTTTAGTGTAAGGGGGGAGTTTTGTTAAAAAGCCACGGCGCGGTCTGAACATTAACAAGCATCTAGTACGGTTTTGGAAACATAAGAACCTTATTTTCATATCGACAATAAATAATTTTCAAAAAACAAAAAGGTTAAATTGATACACAGCTTTATAGGGTTAGTATTCCCACACGGCCATATGTTACAGTTGTGTTTAGGAAACCAGACGGAAGACCGAGGGAGCGCTTTAGCCATCTACATCTAGCGTGCGTTGAACACCTGGGAACGGAAGAAGGAGCAGAAATGGGTTGTCACTGAAAAATACTCGCTGCAACTGTGATACAACCGGTTAAAACAGTGTACAGTAAGTGTAGATTTTGTATTTGTGATTTAAAAAAAATGTGATATGAAAGTAAAGGGTTTATGTTTCTAGAACCGGTTGGATTTGAGAATCGATTCACGCCTTGATGGAGTATTTGGATGCCTTCGCTACCTGAGCCAGTCTACCTCTGAAAAAGAACATATAAGGTTTGGAACTTAATGAGTAATGGTAGGCTCCTTAAGAGTACATTTGGGCTAGCTAACCCCATTCCCTTGAGTAGCACAGTCAGGGCTAGGAATGGTGTCACAGACAAACATGCACCCCCCAACATATCACGCCAACCCATTCCCTTGCTTAATGGAACATGACAGAGGCACAATACAGATCCCACTCATCATGTTACACATTCAATCTGGCCCCAAACAAAATGTTAAATGGCTGTCCAGTTTGCGTTCCAAAGTGGACGATCACAGCTAACATGATTTGTATAGTTGACTGTGTCTAGAGCAGTGGTTGAGAGCAGTGTAGCCCGAGCGGGGTAACCTGTGTGTGTGTTGGGTAAATAAACGTCCCTATTACACTATGGCATTACACCGCTCGTCTCAACATGCAAACAGCCCAAGGGGGTAGTCTGTTGACAACTAAGTATGAAAGGTGAAAAATATGCTATAAACAATTTGATGTAGTTTAAAAGGGTATTCAGACATTAGCGTACCTCATTTAGCGCTCAGACATTCAGACATATGAAATGCATGGAAGTTGTGTATGTTGAGCCAATAAGATGTGGTAAATAGTGTTGAGGCCCGAAGATTAGGGGATTTACAAGACACACACACACACACACACACACACAACACACACACACACAACACACACACACACACCATTGCATTTTATCCCATGATTATCTCCCCTGATTAGCGAGTGTTGGGGAAGGAGAACACAGACCTCAAAGAGGGGCAGAAACTGGTCACGCAACGCGCCAACTAAGGACAGTATCAACCTCCCCGTCCCCCCCCCGTCCACATGTCTTAATAAGCCCTCCCGGATTAATGTAATTAATGTCTGATGGATGGGGGATTGTGGTAACTTTTTAACAAGGAGGAGAAGAGGAGAGCCCCTCAACCCGATTCCCACTCCACCACCACCCCCATATATCGACGTCTCCCCCCCTTCCTCTCCCAGCAGCAAATCCACCCCCACCCCCCACCTTTCAGTGGAATGCTAGCCCGATGGTGATGGTGAGGGGGGATGGTGGTAGTGGTAGTGGTGGTTGAAGTGGAGCAGTCAGGTTGTGTGTGGGGTATGTTGGCACCCATGTGTTTCCAGACATTGGAATCTGTCACTGACACCATTGGTAGTGGAGTAAGCAGGGTCAATGAATGAAGATCACTCACCACACACACACACACACACGTACACACAGAGAAAACAACACACACACACACACACACTCCAACTCACCTGGACATGTATTAGTCTCCTAATAAATGTCATGTGGGAAGTCAAAACAAACAAAGCTTCCTTTTGGGGATGACTCGCTAGGAATGATAGGCTTGGTTGATGGTTTATTTTACTACAGACAAGCTGTTGTAATGCCTGTGTTTTGGGTGTCATTTTGGATCCTGTCATGGCCATCGCTAAGTATGCAGTATTGAATTAAAGTGGGGGAAAAGATTATGATCGTTCTGTTGACTTCTGAGTCATTTATCTTTTTATAAAAAGGACAATGGGACCAAATTGGTGACACCTGCTCTAAAAATCAAATTAGGCCCTCACCACATACCCCAAAAATGGGTGTGTGTGTGTGTGTGTGTGTGTGTGCGTGCATGAGAGTAGTGTATGAACATCTGCAACTTAAGGACGATGACACTCGGTCACATCAATATAATTACAGAATTCCCTGATATGATAAAATTTACTGTAATTTTCTGGGACATGAGATCCAGTAATGAACATATGTAGGCTTGACACACCAAGACTTTTAGATCACTACACAAACTTTCAGCGATAGTGTTAAGGAAATGTTGGCTTTCAGATCCCGCATGTTCTAGAATTTGCACATTTCTAGTTTTACCCCATCTAACTCCTAACTTTCTCTGACCCAAAATGCGGTTGTATGTGCATGTTCAGTTTTACCCCAACTCCAACTTTCCCTTTCATAAATTAGCTAGGAAGCATCCGTCCCCCTTGGTCATGGTGCAATAATTACCATGTGTTTAGAATGTATTTAGTGAATTAGTGACTAGTGAATTTGGGCAGAGGGACTGGATTGGTAGGCTGGGAGTAGCTTTTCCCCCTCCTCTTCAGCCAGGACCCTTTCAACTCCCCTTCACCTCTCAGGTCTGCCCCTTTTCACAGTGGAGGGGGAAGACAATGGAGAGCCCCCCCCCCTTCCTCTCCACTTCCCCCTATTCCTCCCCCCTGCCCTCGGAGGCGCCCCTGATCGAGAGGCTCGGGGCTTTGGGTTGTCAGCAGCCATTCAGCTGAGACTGATTGGATTGCGGCAGATGGGGAGTTTTCCAGGCAGCCAGGCCCTCCTCTCTGCTCTCCCCCTCGCTCTGAAAAGAGCTAGTTAGAAACATCTCAAGCCGAGCCCCGCTTCCCACTCACGTCCCTGGTCCCCCCCCCCCCTCACTGCTGTACCCATCCCCTCCCCATCTCTCCTAACCCCCCATCCCCCTGAGGAAAGTGCCACCTTCAGAGCAGCAGCCATCTCACCCCCTCCTACACCCCCCAACACGTTAAACGTCCGAGTTGAGCAGGAGAAAACCCTGAGGCACAGAAGGAGGAGGGAACCGAGAGGAGAAGAGAGAGAGAGAGAGAGAAAATACACGGTGTGAGAGCGACAGACTAGGTAACGCGAGGGTGAGGAGAGAGGGATAGAGAGAGAGGAGAAAGAGGGAGAAACAGCGTTGAGAGGCAGCAAGGTGAAATGTTGTAGAGGAGAGAGAGAGAGAGAGAGAGAGAGAGAGAGAGACAGTGTGTGAGAGTGAGGACAGGCAGAGATTGGGTGGAGAGCAAGTCAGAGAGAGAGAAAGAGGGAGTGCAATAGAAAGAGAGCTGAGTAGAGAGAGAGAGAGAGGATGTGTCTGCGCAGTTGTCAGCACCGAGCAGAGGGGCGTTGTGGATGTAAACTTTATCGTGGGTGGGATCATGGCTTGCAGCAGCTGCGTGTGCAGTGCAGCGTGCAGCAGCAGGATTACCATGTGTGTAACCGAAGACAGAACACCAGGATGCAGCACCCAGGCAGGGTAAGGAGAACTCGCAGACGCATAACACCACCACTCTTCCCCTTTAAGACAGGAGATGTTAAGAGTGGAGATGTCTTTTAAGAGTGGAGATGTCCCTTTTAAAACAGGAGATGTCCTTTAAGACAAGAGATGTCCCTTTAAGAGTGGAGATGTCCCTTTAAAACAGGAGATGTCTTTAAGACAGGAGATGACTTTAAGAGTGCAGATGTCCCTTAAGAAGGGAATTCAGCAGTATTTTTTCTCAGATGGTGGGCTGGGGCATAGGTTTTAAAAAAATAGTAGGATTATGTTGGGCAAAGGTGTTGTGGTTTTTATTGTCACTTCATGTTGCCGTGAATTCAGCCAGATGTGTCTTTAAGCTGCAAGAAGCGCAGTTAAATACAGTGTAATGCTCCTTGCTGTGTACGTGTCGCTGATTGTAGCGTGTCACATTTGGCCGGTGTGTTCTTAAATAGGTCAGCTGTGTTTATCCAACTGGTTCCGATGAGCGCGTAGCCTAAGTTAGCTTATTTTTATTTAGGGAATTAGGCTACTTGCATGTGCAGGAGATGATCCGATTTGCAGGATCCCTATTAGCAAGAGCAGGGAAAAGAAAGAATGTGTTGTAGTGGCAACGGCAGGAGGCCAGCCCTGTAAGGGTAATTGTGATTGATAACAGGGAAATATGTGCCAATTTCAAGGAGAGGTACAACAAGCTAGTGGGAGGTGTGTGTGTGTGGGTGCTGGAATGTATTTGGTCTCCTCTTAGCCATATTAAAGATTGGTATGTTTCCCCCAGCAGTGACTGTACTCCTGCCATAGAAACAGCAATGGTGGGGTATGGATTGTGCTCCCTTGCTGGGACTGTGTGTGTGTTCACATCAAGTACACAGCAAGCCTGGGTGCCCGGCCTCCACCTGTGTGTGTGGTTGGGGATGGATGGATGGATGGATGTGGCCAGCTCCATTGTACTGCTGTGGGGTCCCCTAGATCCCTACCCCCTATTCCTCCATGACAGGTGAGGAAAGAGCTAGCTATCTACCCTCCATACTGTATGTCAGCCCCACAGCAGTCACTGTATAGGGGGTGACAGTACTGCATACACACCCTTATCAACAGAACTCCTTAGTGTACTAAACACCACTGATTTGAATGACGGTATTTCTGTCTTGTTGATTATCTGCGTAAAACAACGAGGGAAGAAACACATAAAATGACAACACAGGAATGGGAATGACAACACAGGACCATAGGAATGAAACACAGGACATGGGACATGACAACACAGGACCATAGGACATGACAACACAGGACCATGGGACATGACAACACAGGAATGGGACATGACAACACAGGACCATAGGACATGAAACACAGGACCATGGGAAATGAAACAAGGACATAGGACATGACAACACAGGACCATGGGACATGAAACAAGAATAGGAATGACAACAGGACATGGGAATGACAACACAGGACATAGGACATGACAACACAGGACCATAGGACATGACAACACAGGACCATGGGACATGACAACACAGGACCATGGGACATGACAACAAGGACCATAGGAATGGCAAACACGACCATGGAACATGACAACACAGGACATAGGACATGACAACACAGGACCATGGGAATGACAACACAGGACCATAGGACATGACAACACATGACCATGGAACATGACAACACAGGACCATGGGACATGACAACACAGGACCAAGGACATGGAACACATGACCATGGAACATGACAACACAGGACCATAGGACATGACAACATGTTGTGGTTATTTTTCCGTCAAACTGTGTATTCTGACTCAAACAAACACACTTGCATGCAGTTAGACTATGTAATAGCATTGCAGTTTACTCGTTATTTTTAACAACCTAATTTTTGAATCACCAGGGAGGCTATGATTGTCTATAATTATTACTGTAATGTTATATGATTCAGGTAAGTTGCCCCCAAGGCAGTGCTATAGTTAAGGTCAGGCTGAGATGCCCCCAAGGCATGATACTTTACAGCCTGGGCCAACCTCTGCCCAGTGAAAGTGTTCACACTGGGCAGATGTGTTGCTGGTGCTGCCCAGTTTGAGGCCAGCGGCCTCTGGAAAACATACCTGGGGATTAGTTTAAGAGGATTGCGAAGTGGAGAGATTTGATTTTATGGAATTAAAAGCGCCATGATGCATGTGTCCCCGCGAGAATGAAAACATTTTCGAGTGGCATGATCTTTTTTTCCCCTCATTCCATCCCCCGGACAGAGTTTGATGTTAATGTATACATTTATTTCAATGTATTAGCTGTACCATGTGACCTATATGGAAGCAGTTTAAAGTGTTGTTTGTGTAAAAAATGTATTGGGATTACTGGATTGGATGTGTAAATGATCGTATGATCCCACTAAGAGTATACTTTCAGATGAAACAATATGAATGTTGAAAGTTTATCTTTTAGTGGAAGTACTGTAAATGTTGTCATGCCAGTCCAACCAGTGGTATGGGGGCACAACATATTATCCACTCACAATGTCCTGCCAACCACTTTGTATGTAATCCAAATGTCTAATAGAAGTCAATTTGTTGACAGACAAGCCGCTGGCAGTAAGCACAGGGACCCACAACCAGTTACTGCCATCCCCCCATCAAATATTATGCTTAGCTTCCTCGCTCCCGCCCCCCCCCCCCTCCTCCCCTCTGCTCTCTCTGTCTCTGTCCGTCCCCCCCCTCTTCCCTCCCCCCCCCCCCCTCCTCCTTCCCCTCTTCCATTCATGACCCAGCTAGCATATTGGGTTCAGGTAAAATGAATTATGAGGAATGTTCTCCTGTTAATGGACAGCCCCAGTGGCCCAGCATGGGAGCATTTCCACCTCATTTGCAGCCAGACTCGCTTCATTTGGGAAAAGGACACCCAGAGGCCAGTCTATCTCCCTCTCTGCATTGTCAGCACTGGGGTTGGACACCCTCACACACATACAAACACACACACTTAAATTGGCATGCACACACACGACACGCACACACACACACACACACAGTTGGGAGACCCAGAGGCGCCCATAAAGCAGTAATGATGTGAACGGAGAGGCCGAGTTACTCCCCCTCTCTAACCCCTGGCCCTGTTTAGACAGTCTGTATGCTGCTGACGACCACTCACATAATTAAGAGCAGCAGTGAATGCATTCCTCCCATAGCCCCGCCACAATTATTTGCTAAGAACAGCAGCGGGAAAGTCTAAAAACAGAGAGGTCCTGGAGGGCCCCGACATGGGACAAGCCAGTATGAGGTTTGGCCTAAGTCGTCTAAGCTGCCCTGTGAAAATGGGGAAAGGCAAATGCCTTGTCTCTGATGGATAGCTAGGCTTTTGAGATTAGGAAGATTTCAGCTTGGCAGCTATGTAGGTATATGAATGTATTTGTTTACAGCTGCAACGACTCTGCTTGTTTTCGATTGCCAACATAGTTTAAAATGTGAAAGACATATTTCAAAATGTGAAAGACTGTTATATCCTTGTCATGTTTTGGTGACTGCCTTCTGAATCTAGTGTCCCACTCAAAAGCAACATTAAAAGTTAATACCCCCAACACCATTTATTGGCAATAAAAGGGTTTTATGTGGTAACGTAATGGATGGTGTTGGGGGAATTGATTACCCTTTGCCTTTAGAGACAAAGACAGTATTACCCTGTTAAATTATGTCATTAAAACGCCTACATTCTTGTGGTTTAAAACGTGGGTTTGCTCCATGGGCGCCCCTCAAGGTGAAAATGTTAGCAGGACATTTTTCCAGTGCGAACTGCTAAATTGTAGGTTTGCTAATCAGGTTTGGCCCACAAAATAAAGCCATGGATTATATTTCTCATCAGAGCTCTTTGTGCAATGACAGATTCTTGGAACACAGGCTTGTTGTGCCTCTTTAAATATAACCAATCTTTAATTGTGTTGGCAATTATCTTTTGATACAGTCACTAAGGATTAATTTAAGAGATAAAACCGTGGACATAAATTATTTGGAAACAACCCACATGGATTTAGTTTTAAGACTTTAAGACTAGTTTTAAGCAGTAGGCTTTCAGCAGTAAGGTTATATAACTTTCACATGCAAACTCTTTATGAGAAGATTGATGTGTCGCCGTCATTTGAGAGTTGTTTGGCATCGAAGTCTCTTACTTTAAAAAGTTGATCTACAAAATTGTGATGAGAAAAGCTACAACATGAACGGTATACTCTTGCAGCCTCACAGTCCAACCAAGGTGCATGGTTCAAGAAAAGGACAGGATAGTGTGACAGGCATCTATTTAGAAGAAAATACTTTATTGTTAAAACCTAGAAACATAAGCTTCCATCATGATTTAACCAAGGACAGTCCTAAACCATTCTAGTAACATTCTTGATTTATCTTTTCACACGCCTTTAAAGATACCCTTTTCAGGAAACAAAACCATTTATGACGCTTGTTGGGAATTAACTGGAGCGTATGTATCAAGCCCCTCCCAGTTGGAGTGCTGATGTAGGATCAGGGTCCCAGTCCAGGGTAATCTTATTCATGTGATATAAAAAGGAAACGATCTAAATCAGCACTTTGAGTAATACAGCCATGGTTCAGATTGAGGAACCAGCTGGGAATAAAAAAGCCCCCCCATCCCAATCGTAAATCACAGGATAACTGTGGGAGAAACAAGCAGACCTCATCCACTTGCTGTTTCTTTTCTTTTTATTTGGCTCAGTGTGGTCAAAACTGGTTTGGCTGTTGGTACCTGGTGCTCTCTTACATAGAGACATAGATGTAGGTGTGTGTGTGTGTGTGTGTGTCACATCTGTAAGTGTGTGTAGGTGTGACATAGAACACGTAATGGCCCTCCAGGGAGACCTGGGACCCTTGAGAGAATGAGAGCAGTGTACGCACCTTGTGTCTATTGTAGAGGAATGACTTGTGTCTGCTGCTGTAAAAGTGGAAAGTGTTTGGTTGTCTGAAACGATGGTAGATGGTTGCCATCACAATGAGTGAAAAGGGACCAGGGGTGGCCTTTAAAACTAGCCTGGATGAGTAGCAGTAAAACAGCCAAATGGGAGGAGGTGGGTGTGTGTGTGTGTGTAGGGGGTGTGTGTGTGTGTGTGTGTGTGTGTGTGTGTGTGTGTGTGTGTGTGTGTGGTGTGTGTGGTGTGTGTGTGTGTGTGTGTGTGTGTGTGTGTGTGTGTGTGTGTGTGTGCGGTGTGTGTCTGGGAGGGCTTAAGAGTGAGTCCCCAATTCAGAGGCAGTCAGTGCATTTGAAAGGCTGCTGCAGAGCGAATGAAAAGTTTGTGATGGTTGTTGACGGTTGGACAGTGTGACATAACACTGGCTCATGGGGGAAAGGAATGGAAGATAAAGACAATTATAGGAGTGATACACACATGATGAAATGTCGGAGCGTGAGTGTCTGCCCGACTGACTGTGGTTTGATAAAGATGGGTGTGTGTGTGTTTGTGTGCATGCATGCATACGTGTGTGTACATACAGTTCCGAGGATCATGCACGCTGTGTTGGTTCAACATTGAACACCTGCAGTGGTTTGTGACTGATGATTCACAATCTCCATTCATCGTGCCCGAGCGACTGTCTGTATTCGTCTGTGAGCGGTGAGATGGTGGGATGGAGGCATTTCAGAGCACACCTGTTCTGTCGGAGTGTTGCGCCGCCTGAGGTGGAATGCGCTGACGTGGCTGATGTGGTTTGAAACAACGAGGTCAGCCGTGACATGCCCAATGAGAAAACTTTTAGAGAGATGAGGGGAGGTGTGGGGGGGGATCTTGCTCACTAGGAACATCCTAAACCCGTCAGAACAAGTGGAGTTAAAATTGCATAGCTGTATTGGACAGAGAATTAGGGGTTTGTGTGACTGTTACTGATCGTGATGGGTAATATGAGGTAAACATCCTTGGTTTTCTTATTGTGTGGAAATGAATGTGTTGTAATTTCAGAAGACAAGCCAATTGGCAAAGCAATAATATGTGAACAACATTCATTAGATATTTTTCTACTGTATTTTGTAAAATATGTTTCTGCCTCTGAAAAGATTCATGCTTCGCTCACTGGATATTCTCTATCAAGGCTGTTCATAATTTATAAAGTGTTAAAATGTCTTGAAAGATGGAGCATTCTTTATTAAAAGATGTTTTGTGTCAGTCTGTATAGCCTCACAATGATAGATACGGAGGTGTTTTTGTGTGATTCTAAAGAAACCTCGTCATGTTTCATGTTTCCATTATTGATGCATGGGGTGTGGTAACACTCACGGCCTCGACCCCCCGCTTCATGGGTGTGTGAGGTGATAACATATGGTCAGTCTCCCGCTGTTCCCGGGTAGCCAGGTCTGGAGAGGGTACCAGAGGTCAGACCCCAGATGTGGGTGGTGTGCATAGTACCCTCTCTCTGCCTGTCAGTGCAAGGGGGAATGTTTTCTAGGGACATGGCTGGATCAGCAAACATAGATGGAGATGCACGTGCACACACACACAAGAACGCAAGACGCACGCACGAAGAAAAAAAAACACAACACACACACAACAAAAACACACACACACAAACACACACACACACACACACACACACACACACACACACACACACACACACACACACACACACACAGGGGGACAGTAGCCATCATTGCTTTTAATGGATGCTATAATTTAACAAATGCCTGAACAAATCATTGGCCTGACGTCATGGAGGGAAATTTGGCATTGGAATCACAGAGAGGGTTGCATAACGTGGGGTTAAGGGAATGACGTGCTCAGGAACTGGCCAAAAAGAGCGCCAACCGGCAAGGTCTCTCCAAACACACACAGACACATGTTTAGTCACACACGCGCACAACACCAGATTAGTGCATTTGAATGAAACTCAGCGTGGAGTAGCAGGGCTAATGGTAAATGAATGGGGACCATCATCCTCCAAATATTTATGCTTCCCATCCACTTCACTCTGTGTAAGGGCTCAGATGAGATAAATGGTTTAGATGTTCCGTTTGCTTATGTAACTCCTTGTATTAACACTATCGGAGGGTATTTTATTCAGGCATCCTTTTCCCAGAGTGGGGTGTTTAGAGTGTAGTCTGTGAGAGCTGGCATTGCAGGAGAAGACTACATCATTATGTAGGGATGGTGACGTTGATTTGTTAGCAAATCCTTCACAGGCATGACTATTGTAGCGCAAAATGGTGATGGTTGTAGTGATGGTTGCAGTGAAATGTGTTGTTTTACAGAGTCAGCTATAGGAGTACAGCACCCCTGGAGCAAATTAGTGTTAAGTGCCTTGCTCAAGGGCACATCAACAGATTTTTCACCTTGTGCTTGGGTATTAAAACAGCGACCCCGGTTACTGGCCCAGTGCTCTAAACGCTGGCTACCGCCGCCCAATATAGCAGTATGTATTTTCTCATTGTTACAGATGCAGTAGTGTTGTGGTAATGGTTTTTATAGGACAGAGAGGTAGGGTTGGCTTGCCAGTATATGATTGTGTAGTTTGGAATACAGAGTAAACCTAAGCATTATGAGTAAGGAAAACTTTTCCTTGTATATTCCTTCTTTCCTCATCAGGCAAACTTAGACTTGATAAAATAAACCAGACAACATCACACAAGGGACAATGGTTGACAATGGAACAATCATAAGGATAAAAGAAAAAACACAAAAAAGCCTCCAAATGAGTTAAAGGTGTTTGGGGGGCGAACGGCCAGCTCAGGCTGGCAAATAACACTCCCGAGAATGATTGATCCTCCCTCCTGCCAGATCAGTTTTGCATCGCTGGGACGCGAGGAACGCAGCCGCGCATGTCCACGTAACGACGAAAACAATCTAGAGATGGTGAAGATTGGTTAGCCTGGAGAATGTGGGAGAATGTTTGGGGAAACAGGGTTGATTTGATCTGTATTCATACACACACCTTTCCTCGACTTGGATTATTCTAGGCTTTCAAATGAAACCTAAAGGAAGGTGATGTTGTTGTGTTTGTATATGACTAACAAATCCCAATGAGGAAAATACAATAAAGTATTGTGTTGTGTGGGTGGGTGGACAACTGACAGGATTAGATCAGAACTAGATGTGACAGATCTAGTTCAGAAACATATGGAGCCTGATTGATAAGGTTCAATATAGTTTGGTCCATACCTGCAGTAACCAATCAAATGTTGTTTTTTGGCATAACGAATACTGTCAGTACATAGCGAGACCCCAGCCCTATAGGGGAGAGATGGGATGGATGGGGATATGGGATGGTTGGGGGGTCCTCCCGCCACTGCCCTGCCGTGGTGTAGCCTGGGGGCAGAGCCGGCCCTCCTGTTTTTGGCTCCATTGCCCTTCGCTGGAGCAGCTTGAGCGAGGCGTGGGAACAGGGGGGGGAGGGGGTGTAGGTGGTTGGGCCTGCTTCACTGAAGCGGGAGAGTCAGGCTGGCCCCCGCTCTCCACTGGCCCAACTGCGATGTTGTGGGCAGACTGGGGGCACGGACTGAGCACTGGTGCGGGCAGTGCCAGGTGATTCCAGGTCACTGGGAACTGCTAGAGGCCAGGAGGTGCCAACCCCGATCTGTTGCCCACTGCTGCCATTGGAATGCACTCGCTTCCCCAAGCTCCCTGACTGTTAAAAAAGAGCAGGGAAAAGCAGGATGAAGGGATGGAGGGAGGAGGGTTTGGATGCAGCTGGGGTAATTAATATTGAGATGAAAACGCTCACAAAGACATGGTCAACTGTGGACAGTAGCAGTTGAGGCACACAGTATGCTTTTTCCGCCGTGGATCAAACAGGGATCAGAGCATTGGATGACATTTGGCATGTTCAATCTCCATACTACTATACCATTTAATTAGAACAAATGGCCAATACATTTTAGTAAGTGGTATGCTAGTGTGGCATATGGGACCAGAGCCTTATATTTATAACCACCATCACAACTCAAGGAGGATGAGTTCTGATATCTGGAATGTTTGTCCTTAAAGCTTTTAGGATGACTCTCATTCTGCATCTTTTTGATATGTAGGTTTAACATGGTATGGACAGGGTAGCCTAGCCGTTCACAGAGAAACAGATCAGCAGAATGGGCTAACTTGGACTCAGGATCAAATACGCTAAATGGGTGTATACTCAGGCCGTCTATTCACCCCTACTACTTGAATACTATTAAATACATCCCTCCACATTCTCAGGGCTGAAATTGGAGTCAAATGTTGCCATGTTGAGATATTGTTTTGACTGCCTGTTAAGAATGTACCAATTATGTAATTATGTTTTACACAGAATGTAAATGGCTCTATTTTTTGGCAATGATTTTCTCAAAGGGCGCAGTTAGCTCAAGTTTCCTGCGCCCTGTAACATGTCTGTGAAGAAGTGGCCTGAAACTTAATCCCTTACATGTCTAGCTCGCAGACATAACAAAGACTGCATTTTTTTTTAAAGTTCAAAATCAAATACATTTTTAATTCTCACGTGCTCATAAACAGGTGATTAACAGTGAAATGCTTACGGGCCCTCCCTACAATGCAGAGAGATTATTTTTTGTGGAAAGTTAACAACACGAGGAATAAATACACAGTGAGTAATGATAACTTGGTATATACACGGGGTACCAGTACCAAGTCAATGTGAGGGTATGAGGTAATTGAGGTAGATATGCACATATGGGTAGGGGGTAAGGTTACAGGCAACAGGATAGATAATAAACAGTAGCAGCAGGGTATGTGATGAGTTGCCAGTTAGGAAAACAGTGTAGATGTGGTGATGAGTTACAGAGTTTCTCACAAGGTGACACAGTCCACACTCACACACACACAGTAACTGGAATGGTTAATAACAGGATTGCGCAACTGGAGCGTGAGTATGCTGCCGTGTGTTTCAGGTGCAGCGTGTAGGATCACATGGGCACAGATTGCTCACGGCTCAGGCACGTAAGTGTGTGTGCAGTTTGTGTTTGGTGTGTGGTTTTAATAGGGCAGCTCAACCCCTGCTGGATTACTGCATCAACTTCCTGTGATTCACCGCATATGTTTTAATCAGTCAGCAGTTGGATTACAAACAAATCAGAACTTTCTTAGCTAGGTAGCAAGTAGGTACAAACAGCTAATTCAGTGGGGACTTCATCATATTCATCTAATAGCTACTACCCTGAGTGTTTTACACAGGACCTTCCCCAGGTAAGTCAAAGAAAAAACTAATTTCTCTCCCTCATGAGGAGGGAGGATAATGAAAGTTCACAGAATAACACGTAAGTAGACCTATCAATTAGTTTGTGTTTTTATGATATCAATTTTGATGAATTATTAAGTGAGTAAAACCGAATTCCTACAAATCAGAACAAATTCCTAAATATTGATAATGGAATTTCTGCAATTGAATTGGACAATGGGAAATCCTAGTAGTAAAACCACAGTTGGTTACAAGTTTGGACATACAGTACAGTAGAGTAGAGTTAGTACAGTGAAGAAAAATAGAGTATAGTACAGTACAGACAGTACAAATAGTAGATTTCAGTAAGTAACAGTAGAGCACATAGAGTTGAATACACAAGTAAGTACTGAACTATACCACTTACTGTACTCTCTGTACTCGCTTTACTTCTGTACGTATTAGTATGTACTTTGATGTCAAACATTGTGAAACATAGACGCCTGTGATTGAGCTCAGATTTGGTCCGATCCGGACCTACCAAATTTGGTTTTGTTTGGGGGCAGAGCTCATTAAATAACCAGGTGTAGAATAATAACCAAATATGCAAAGAAAGATATTGCATATTTATGCATTTGTGTAGGCTACATTTAGGATACATTACCATGAATAGAATGACATTCTATTATGCATTTTGTGTATAAGATTAGGGACCCATGATGAAATTCATACGATCCTGCACGGGTGTAAATCCACTTCACTTACTGTAGTTCAAGAACCAAAATAGACTTTTTAAAGTCAATGTGTGGCCTATTGACACCCATTTGCAGACGGTGAATTTAACTGGATAGATATGTAACAGCTTTTTTGGAAAACGGGATACATAGAAAACTGAGGGAGATTTTACCTAAATTATTTTAAAACTTTGCATTGCACAGTTCTTCCAGTAAATGTGGTTTTGTAAAATGTTCAGTGGAAATTCTTAAAAGTAGTCCTTGTGCATAACGCTTTATGGTTTGTAAACTTTGAAATTCATGCTTTTTGTTTGGCATAATTAAATGAAAAATGAGTTCAGCGCAACGTTGCTGTGAAATTGCCCTATTACTAATACTGAGAATTATTTTGTGGGCAACAATGGTGGCTGGTGGGCAATGAAACCACAGCATTACAGTACCTCTTCTGTATCTTGCCTCAGATATGGAATATGGAAGTATGTGGCTAGAGGAGTTGTTTGTGTTGCTTCCAGACAGGTAGCTACAGTAATATGGAATGCAAAGGCGTATTTTGTGGTTAACAATGTGATGTTGGCTGGCTGGCATTGAAACCACAGCATTACAATTCCTCTTGTCTGTAGCTTTCAAACATGTTACAGTATGTTGCTAATATGGAAGTTAGAGAAACTATTGATCAGTAGGCAGTGATACCTTGGGAAAAGCTCTAAAGGTATCGTTATCAGTGCCAGTACATGAGCTACACTGCTTCCCTCATTAGCAAAATGAGAGTGGGGGGGTGTCTGTTGAACAGTTTTCACAGAAGTAGAACACTAGGCTGTTTTCTATGACTGAGAGGATGTTTATGGTTGTAATGGGGAATGCTTTTATGTTTTTTTTGTGTGCTATTTTATCAAGGAGGCTAGTGTGTTCGGTTTAGGTGTGTAGTGTCTAGTTGCTGACCTCTATATTTTCTGTTTGTTGACGTTTGGTAAACCACAGTGCTGTTTGGCAGAAAACAGTGCATGGAGCACAGACTGTGTCACAATGAAAAGTGATCAGCTATTCACTTGTCTCTTGTTCTTGTTCCCGCTCTCTCCCCTTCCCCCCCCTCTCCCTCCCCTTCTCCCCCCCCCCCTCTCTCGCCCCCCCCCCCCCCCTCCCCCCCCCCCGCCTCCTCTTTCTTTGTTCAGGGAGAAGCTGGCGGGGCTCGCCTGCAGAGGGAAGTCGCACGAAGCAAAACAAGGAAAATGGACGTTGATGTGCTTACACACACACACACACACACACACATACACACACACATACAGACACATTATTATTCTCAAACCCACAGCTCACAGCTGCCAGTCCTGCTCGGTCATCGACCAAGGTCACTGCACTGCTAACTTTCCTCAACCAAAAACATATATTTACATTGGGTCTTGCAGCACTTTTCTGGGTGGCAATTCTAGGTCTTGCTCCCATCGCCATGGTATTATCAACACACATTAGTGCAGCAGATTTCAGGGTTGATGTCAAATGTAGCACACACACACACACACACACACACACAGTGGTTGTATAACAAGGGGAAAGCGGTCCAGGGGGCCAGTCGTGAGGACAGAGAGGGCGTGAGGTAGGGTTCGGAGAGAGGGGACCGACATTGTGACAGAACAGATACCAGCTGACCACGGTCTCTAGAGCGACAGCCAGGCCTTGGACTCAGCTGTTTAGAACTTTAGAACTACAGTAAATTCATTACAGCCCCAAATAGCCTATAAAAGAGGCATGGCAGCAAGCCTAAAGCAGACTGAGATTTAATACTCTAGGATAGCCATATCTACAATGTACTCGTAGTGGTAGTGGTTCGAGTTCAGCGTTCTAGAAGTCCTCCTGAGAATACACATTAAAGTGGCTGGAACACTACAATACAGATATGGATATGAACAACACACTACATACTGAATAGAGTGGGTAGTATACATCATTACAATGACAGCATACTGTACATAGTCGTTTTGTATAGATGGTCCTGTGTGGCTCAGTTGGTAGAGCATGGTGCTTGCAACGCCAGGGTTGTGGGCCTCGCGTCCACGGGGACAGTATGAAAATGTATGCACTTACTGCTGTAAATTGCTTGGATAAAAACATCCGCTAAATGACGGATAGCTATAGATTGTAAGAGTATGTTCTGGAAGCACCACAACGAGACAGTGATGTTTACATGGAGTCTTTGGAAAACACTTGGATGTTTGTTTGTGACTGTGGAGAACGACCTACAAGGTATATGATTTCCGCATTCGGTTCCTGAGGTATGCTGTAGCATCTACAAGGTAATGCGCGACCATCAGATCAGAGTACATTCGTTTTAACACAGTGCAGGTCTCACGGTTGAGGCTCACTGTAGAAAGTTCCATACAGTCACAGCACAAGAGAAGGACGCTCCCACATAGCTCTTATCTCAGGCTCATTGGGAAACCGTGTGTAGCACCTAGTAGTCAGACTAAGAGACTGATCAGCCTCTGATTAGTGAAGAGCTAGGGGGAAATATCTACTGCCTGGCTGTGAGGTTTTTGAGTACTGCTTCTCAGAGTCATGAGAGTGGATGCAATGCTAATTACAACTCAGGGTGTGTATGTATGTGAGGAAAGGGGGGGTGAAGGAGGGATGAGTTATCTGTGCCAGACAGGAGGAAGGGGAAGGGAGTGGTAAAAGAAGAATGTGGGGTGTGTGTGTGTCTCCGAGCTCCATTTGAAATTGGGATTATCCCTCCTGAGTCCCCCCTCTCACACACATGCCTGGAATATGCCCTCTCCTCTGGGAGCTCAGGCATGGTTTTAGGGTTTTAATAGAAATCAAAAGAGAATCTGCATCAGGGAGATAATTGTTAACGTGATGGGAGGTGAACTAGAGGCACTCTGCCCCCAAGGAGTCCCCTCCTCACACACAAGACACCGCCTCCAGAAGAACAGAATGCTGTGGATTTGAAGTGTGATCTCTTACCCTCCAGAGGTGCCCTCTTCACTAGTTATGCTCCCCTTACTGCCTCCAGCATGCTTGTGCGTGTGTCGTGGAGAGAGAGAGAGAGAGAGAGAGAGAGAGAGAGAGAGAGAGAGAGAGAGAGAGAGAGAGAGAGAGAGAGAGAGAGAGAGAGAGAGAGAGAGAGAGAGAGAGAGAGAGAGAGAGAGAGAGAGAGAGAGAGAGAGAGAGAGAGAGACAAATGGACCCTGTGCTGACTACCTCCTCTGGGAAACGTTATGTTACAGAGTTATGACTGTATTGTGTAGGGAAAGAAAGCAACATGGGATTTTGAATGTAATTGTATACTCCTGGTCTATGTGCCTTAACACAACTGAGTAACAAGTTAATTAAAGGGTTATAAATTGGGGGGTAAAGTTGCGCAATACATGGTAACTGCCAATGGTAGAGGCCAAGACTTCGGTATCATTCTTCATTGGGCATTTAACGCTTGCTATCAGAATTATGCTACAGGAGTTAAAAGTGATGTAAAAAGCAAAAGTAGTATAATGTCTCAGAGTATGATTAGGATCAGTTCCTCCTGTCCATGTAATCGTATTCATTATGATCTAAAAGGCTAAACTGATCCTAGAACAGACTCTCCTACTCTGAGACACTTGATAGACACAGCCCGATCTTCTAAATGAGAATTGAGGTTAAGATACTGAAGAGAATGACAACTTCAGAGTTGTCAGAATCCTCAATTATAGACAGACTATAGGAATTGGTTTATTGGTTATAAGGAGATGTTGGTATAGCCATACCTGCCAGGCCTTGAACGTGCTGTTTATGCTTAAACATTATCTTAAGCCCTGCAGGGTGTTTAATCAGCCAGCCCCACCCAGCCACCTTCCGCCAAATTCTGTCAGGAGGGAAAACACTGGATCCCCCTCAAGGTACGGTATTTGATGATGAGCTCTGGTAACTGGTAGTGTTGATGCTCGGAGAAGGCAGAACACAGGCCCAGTCACTCCAACAAGTGTGGCCTGTTTTCTTTAGTCAAACCTTCTCATTCAGTACCAGTTACTGCGTGGGTTTCCCTGGAATTCAGAATTCTGGAATTTTCACATCCAAGCCAGCCCAGAGAGAGAAGAGTGTTTGGGCTTGGCTGGCTTAATGAGTCTGGGAGTGTGGGGGGAGTGTGTGTGTGTGTGTGTGTGGGCATGCATGGTGGGTGAGTGTTTCTTCTCCTCTCTCCTTTCTCTCTCTCCTCACCCCTCCTCATCAAGCTAGTCTAGGCAGGATGCTGTGTTTTGTCAGAGTGAGAGAGTGGGAGGGAAAAAGTAAAATGTGGGTTGAGAGGTCGAGGGTGCGCTGGCGGCTGTGCTGGCTGTCCATTAAAGGCCCATTTAAAACGCTGGCTGAGATTATGACCACTGGAAAGGTGTTAAACAACGTGGGAAAATAAACGCTGGCCGGTGTGAAACACACTTTATTTTTTTGGCTTCTGAGGCACACCAGGTATAAGTTAATAGAGCATAATGAAGTGTAGATGCACACACACACCCACACACACACACACACACACACACACAGGCACACACACACACACACACACACACACACAAATACGCGCAAGTGTACAAAACACACACACTCATACACACCACTTTCCTGATTACCGCGGATGATTCGCTCACTTGAATGAAACTAAATGAAAGGGATTGAAACATTTTCTCATCAGCCTCACATTCTAGGCTATTCAACAGTCCATTCTCCAAAGGATAAATGCACCAGTGGTAATTCAAGGGAAAATGCACTGAAGATAAATGGGGTATGTTACAGATCTGAGTCTTAAAAGAGATCAGAAGAAACACAGTAAGTAGGCCAAAATGGATAATAAACCAAAAAAGCATGCATGCATTCTAGCTATAAGCTCTCCAATAGGGGGAAAAGAGAGTAAGGATTGCTAGTGAGTTGAAGTCCTATAAATAACATTACTTATATTTAGAATGGTGCTAGTATAATAGCCACTTCCATTCTATATATTTCATTGTATTTCTATGGTTGAAGTCTGTGTGGTGGACTGAGGTCGTGTGGAGACAGCATGGAGATGGCTTTGACAGCTGTTTGGAGGATTTTGACACTGGTGAGGGATGGGGACCGACGGGCCGCTGGGGACTCAGGTATGTCTCTACAGATTGGGGCTATCAGCATGTAAGGGAGAGAGGGATCAGTGATGGCTATCACCGCTAGTATTCATCTCAATGTGAGAAACCACTATGGGGACATCACTGGGATCCCTCTCTCCCATAGTGGTTTCACACATTGAGATGGGAGACGAGAGGTGACAGCCAGGCCTAAATCGCATGTCCACAGAGCCAGTCTCTGGACGGACACAGTGGGGTGGGGGGGGGGGTGTGTATGGCTTAGCTTTGTGTGTTTGTGTGTGTGCCTCCCCCCCTCTCCCTCTAATATATATATAAAAAAATCTCATTTTCTCTTTCTGTGTGTGGATGGACAGGGTGTGGGTCCTTGGCAATGATAAATGGGCACTCAAACGGTTTACATATCCCGGGGTGTGTGTATGATGAACAGCCGCAGTGAGAGCAATAGCCAGGCTAATGTAATGGTTGGCCCTGCATGATAATTGAATTTATAGACTCCCATCTGTAGGGCAGTGATTTCTAGGGAATAGCATGTGGTTCGGTTTAACCATCCTCTGTATTTCAAAGATAAGTATTATTTTACCAAATGGCCATGTTCAAGAATCTAATCATATTTTATATTGCAATTTAAATATGGATATTATGGTAATTGTTCTCTTTAATGTACAAGGGCAGAGCTACTACTAAGAACCTGACTGAATTAAATTGTTATTTAGATAATTAATTATTTCAATGCAATTAGGCTAAGAGAGTAAAGGCACTTCAGGCAAACATGCTACATGACATGCTACTAAAATTTTGTTGTTGTTCATAATAGCAGGTGAGTACCTGTATTCTGCATTGTAGTGAACACACATTGTTTAGCCTACAGTTTGCCAGTAGACAAATCCTGTTACAATTCTCCAGCAGAATCCAGGCTGGTCAATAACTACCAGCCGGCAGGCAGACAGTAAACAGCATGTATTATTAATGAAGGAGGAGGAACTTGGATGTTGCTTTGTGTCCCGATGTTTGTGTTGCAGTACTGGGCCAAGGAGATATCCTCCAGGCCTTTGATTCAGCGGGGAGCCTCCCAGCCTCCTACTGAGGTGCACTGTGTAATGAAGAGATTATTGAGGAGAGAGGGGAACACACACACATGCACAAACACACACACACACACACACCCTTTCTCCTCACCCCGCAGCCCTCCACACACACACACACACACACACACACACACACACACACACACACACACACACACACACACACACACACACACACACACACACACACACAAACAAACCTCCCCACCCTCAGCCCTCACACACACACACACACACACACACACACACACACACACACACACACACACACACACACACACACACACAACACACAAACCCCCAGCCCTACACACACACACACACACACACACACACACACACACACACACACACACACACACACACACACACACACACACACACACACACACACACACACACACACACACACACACAACACACACACACACACACACATTCACTGATAAATTGACAGATTGGCTTCCTTCATCCCTTTGTAACGTCCCGCAGCATTACAGGCAACAACATGGCCTGAGAGACGCGGTAGTCTCTAATTAATTTAAAATCTCCCCCGGATCATGGAGGGCATAGGGGTTAAAGGTCTAGTAGTAATTCACTATGAGAACCCTGTCTTGTTCTTATGAATAAATGACAACACAATGCTGTCGAACTACACAGCCATGCTAGGACTGTGTCTAGTGAACAGGTACTATAGCATGGAGCAATGGAGCAGTACATGTGGTAAATGACAGAGACATGATTTAAAGTATACCATACCATATGTATAAAATTGATCGTGTACATTTTGATAATGATGGATCGTATACATACACCCAGCTCCACATCAATGTATTGTTTCAAAGGAGTTGGGTTAAATGGGAAGACAATTTTGAATGCATTAGGTGTGCAACTGACTAGGTAGTCAATGGTTCACTCTTCACTGAACAATGCTGGAGTAATATTAGCTTGCTCATCCCCCACCTTGACCTTCCCAGGTAATAGCATGAAATCCAATGAGTTAAGGTTAATTGAATACACAGCTACAATCCCTAGGCAGAGCCACTTCTAAACCTTGGAGTCAGCAGAACTATGAAGCATCTCATCTGACAGATGATATGGCTGATAAGAGTAAAGGAGAAGACATTAGATGTGACAAAGGTACCCGATACAGTATTATAAATCTTGGGGCGTTTAGAATCAGTTTTTCCTTTTATATCATAGTGAATAAGATTATATGGACAAGGAGGACTTGATCATAGACCAGCACTCCTACTCTGAGACACTTGGTTAAAATGGGCCTTGACAGACAGGTTTTCTTAGGAAGAGATGGCCATCTACAGGACAGAGAGGGAAGAACATCAGTGCAGACAGTCAACTACATGCAAGCTAATCATAATCAGAGGAACTTTTTTTTGTATGTGAGACATCAAAGTAAATGGTGTTTAGAAAGAATGCTTATGTAGGTTTTTCTACTGATTGCCTGAACAGTTTTTTCTCACATCGAGTAATTTCCTTTTGAAAATATTGAATGTAGTTATCAGCTGCAGCTAAATGTTAGTGGTTGGTTTTAGCACGTTAGAGTATGCTTTAATTATCAGGCTTGCTATCACTGGGCAAGGCCAATTTTCCATATGCATATAAAGTCTGTGGACAGTAAATATTCAGCTGTGAAATAGTGTATGTGATAGGATTTTTGGCAATGTAAAGATATTAAATGGATTTAACGTGGGCCCAGTTAAATGGAGAAAATAAATTGAACAAAAGCAGAAGACTGTGTATAAGGGTGTTATTTAAGATTGGCAAGGTTAGTATGCAGACGTAGGGTTCCAAATGGCACCCTATTCCTATGTAGTGAACTACTTTGACAGGGCCTTAGGGAGATTACGAGGAATATGTAGGGAATAGGGTGCATTTGGGGTGCAGACATTGTTATTGACAGGTGTGGTGGGTGTTAAGGAGATGTGGTTAAAAAAAGCCAGGGACAATGGACAATTGTAGGAACACAGGACAAATTACTGAACAAGTATTTGCAGTTATGTTTGAGGCAAATTGGATTCAAGAGGTGATATTCACATACAGTAATCATCTTGAGGCAATTAGTGTGGGTATTTGAACAATGGAGACCATTTTTGAATAAAGTATTTAAGTTGCAATAAGTCAGTATAATATGTTTTGTAAATTGTTTAGTTCTTGAATACCTTAAATATGAAATCAAAATACCGCAATTTACCTTTGATTTTCTGATGAGATGTTATTGTTTTTACACTGTGACTGTGTTTAAACCTGCTTTATGTTCGAGTAGCATTTTATGACAGAAAACCCATCCTCTTCTGAAAGAGAAACAGTTAGTTTAAAAAAAGGTCACTAAAGTTTCTAAAACATTATTAAACTCATCAGTTGTTAACTCCGGTCAACTAGCGGAAAGGAACTTGTTTGGGTTTGGTCCAGGTTGTAGCTAGGTGAGTAATTGGCACCAGTGTGACAGTGGGTTAGTTTGTCGGGTGTGTTATTTAGGATCATTACGTGTGATGGAGAGGCTTGAGCGTAAAAGCAAATAGTAGAACGGATTTACGGTGTTGAAGAGCTTGGCCTGGTTTTAGTGCTGAATAGGGTTTAATGTGGTCTGCTCAACTGCTTCAGCCAATGAAAACCTCAGTTGGGAAGAATTTGGGCCAAATCACAGAGTTAGAGTGAAACATGGTTGTTATTGGAGGCTTCAACTCTAAACACTGGGCTCACAACTAAAGGAGCCAAGAGGTTTCCCCTTTGGGAAAAAAAGTTGTTTTTGTATTTCATTTATTATAATTTTTGAAACGCGATGTGGTGTTGAGGTAGTGTGGGGTAATTCATTAGTTTGACTTTTGGGGGAGGGGGAGGAGGTGGTGAAGAGGGGTGGGGGATTATTTAAGATACTCTTTGAAGAAGTAGGGTTTGAGATATAGTGTTACAGTAGGGTAATGGTGTAGGGTAGGGTATAGGGGTTTATTTGGTATTAACAACATAGTAGTGTTAGGGTAAGTGATTTGGGACACACAGTTTAGTAGCAGTAGTAGGGGTAGGGTAGTAGTGTTATTGGTAGGGTATAGGGGTTGATTTGATATAAGTTATATAGGTAGGTTGATTTGAGATTATACAGAGTGAGATTAAGGCCCCATAAATATGGAGGTGAAATGTGTAATCCATGTGGTAAGTGGGGGAAGTAGTTTGAGTCCTCTCCTGCAATCTAGTGCTCTTTCATTATTTTTTACTTAACCTTTTTTCTTCTTAAAACGATGGGTAAGGGCTTGTAAGTAAGCATTTCACTGTAAGGTTATACTGTTGTATTCGGGATGTGGCAAATACAATTTGATTTGATTTGATTCGCTTGAACAAGTGTTGTCTACTGCCACTAGATGGAGGAAGTGTTTTCTGTGAAATTGTCTGCTTTGAATTCCCTCTTGCTACCATGCAATGGACAACCAAATGAACAAGATTTGTAGTGTTGCATATTTCAGAAATAACATAATAATGATTGTTCATTATTACTTTTTCAATTGAACTCATGCTTTATATTAATAGCCATGAAGGTAAATATTTTATATATATATTTTTTAACAGAGGGGTGAAGGAAATGCCAACTTTGCTCTAAGGTGTAGCATGGAGTATTGAACTAGTTGATTTTTGGACAAGGTTATTACTCAATTACAGTGACTCAGCACTTTATATGTAATGGCCTACCAATGCGTGGGGAAGGATGGAATATTAAGCACCTTTTAGTGTTTTATTCAGATGTTTCTCTAACTGACCTTGGAGGTCAATAGCACAGAGAACGGAAGAGAGCAGTATATAGTAAGAATATATAGTAAGACATCCATATAGTAAGACATCCATATACATTGGCAAGAAAAAAATATGTGAACCCTTGGAATTAATTTCATAAATTGGTATAAAATTTGAACTGATCTCATCTAAGTCACAAGAATAGACAAACCCAGTCTGCTTAAACTAATAACACACAAACAATCATACTTTTTATGTTTTATTGAAACACCGTAAACATTCACAGGGCATGGTGGGAAAAGTATGTGAACCCTTGGATTTAATAACTGGTTGACCCTCTGGCAGCGGATAACCTCAACCAAAGCCTCATTGAGATAGACTGCAAACGGGAGAATTTTGGAATCCTCTTTAAAAACTGAATTCAGCAATATTCTGGGATGCTGGTGTGAACCGCGCCCTGAGGATGCCACAGCATCTCAATCGGGTGGAGGTCAGGACCCAACTTCTGTTGAGCTTCAATTGGGGACAGATAGCCTTACATTCTCCTGCAAAATGTCTTGATAAACTTGGGAATTTATTTTTCCATCGATGATAGCAAGCTGTCCAGGCTCCCTCCACCATACTTTACAGTTGGGATGAGGTTATGATGTTGGTGTGCAGTCCCTTTTTTCCACACACATAGTGTTGTGTGTTCCTTCCAAACAACTCAACTTTAGTATATTTTGACAGTAGCGCTGTGGAACATCTAGGTGCGCTTTGCGAACTTCAGACGTGCAGCAATGTTTTTTTTGGACAGCAGTGGTTTCTTCTGTGGTGTCCTCCCATGAACACCATTCTTGTTTAGTGTTTTACGTATCGTAGACTCGTCAACAGAGATGTTAGCATGTTCCAGAGATTTCTGTAAGTCTTTAACTGACACTGATTCTTCTTAACCTCATTGAGCATTCTACGTTGTGCTCTTGCAGTCATCTTTGCAGAACGCACTCCTAGGGAGAGTAGCAACAGTGCTGAACTTTCTCCATTTATAGACAATTTGTCTTACCGTGGACTGATGAACATCAAGGCTTTTAGAGATTATTTTGTAACCATTTCCAACTTTCTGAAAGTATACAATTCTTAATCTTTGGTCTCTGAGATCTCTTTTGTTCGAGGCATGGTTCACATCAGGCAATGCTTTTTGTGAATAGCAAACTCACATTTTGTGAGTGTTTTTATAGGGCAGGGCAGCTCTAACCAACATCTCCAATCTCGTCTCATTGAATGGACTCCAGGTTAGCTGACTCTGGACTCCAATTAGCTTCTGGAGAAGTCATTAGCCTAGGGGGTTCACATACTTTTTCCAACCTTACACTGTGAATGTTTAAATGATGTATTCAATATAGACAAGAAAAATACAATAATTTGTGTGTTATTAGTTAATTGTTGTGACTTAGATGAAGATCAGATCAAATTTCATGACCAATTTATGCAGATATCCATGTAATTCCACATACTTTTTTCTTGCCACTGTAGTAAGACATCCATATAATAAGACATCCATATAGTAAGACATATAGTAAGATATATTAAGACATCCATATATATAGTCAACTTCCCATGGCCTTGTAGTCTATGTTGAAGCATCCATTACAATGTTCACTGTGAATGACACCTATGATGAAATGTGCATTACACCCTCTATAGTAAGACAGCCATGGTCAGCTACCCATGGCCTTGGTGGCTATATACTGTGTAGGAGGCAGGTAGCCTAGCGGTTGGGCCAGTAAACCAAAAAGTTGCTGGTTTGAATCCCCGAGCCATCAAGGTGGAAAAAAATCTGCCATTCTGCCCTTGAGCAAGGCAGTTAACCCCCAAGAACGACTGCTCCCGGGCGCCGATGACGTCCGATTAAGGCAGCCCCCGCGACCCTCTGAGTCAGAGGGGTTGGGTTAAATGCGGAAGACACATTTTGGTTGAATGCATTCAGTTGTGCAACTGACTTGGTATCCCCTTTCCTTCCTTCCTTTCTTTCGAGGCATCCCCTATAACTATAGCCATCACTGTGAATGAGACATATCAAGGAATGTCCATTAAACATACTGTAAAGAACGGATATCAGTATCTGCATTATTCGAGGCACGATTTTCCTTTGCAATGATCACAGACCCTAGTATTGTACTGTATGTTATTGTGTTCAAGTGAAGAGGAAATTCAGCCACTCTTGTCGGACATGAGGAGGATATGTCCAATTTCCTCTTCACTTCCGTTTGCTCCTCAATTCATGCACATTAGTTGGAGAGTGAGGTAGTGGCAGTGTTCCTTTCACTTTGTACCATTATTGTGTTCAACACAGTGTCAAGGCCTCTCTTTTTCTAACCATAAGTAAACAACCTTATCTTTTGGCAATAAGCTTGTTACACTATAGACAGAGGGAGATGGTTTAGTGGTTTAATCTACTGTACGGCTAAGAGGCTTACCCAGCATGCAGTGATCAATAGTTACATCCAGGGGTGCAACTTTCACTGGGAACGGTTGGGGACATGTCCCCCCCACATTCTGAAATTGCATTTTTGCCCCCCAGTTTTATCATTGGAATGTGATACAAAAACGAGGCAACGTTGTGCTTTAGGACCATGTGGACGCCTCCGAGCGGTCGGTTAGGCTGTTTGGATTGTTTATCCGACTGAAAAAATCTTTAAAAATAATAATAATTATATCCCCCCACTTCCAAAATCAAAGTTGCGCCCCTGGTTACATCTGTCACTTACTGTAACTTGGTGGATTTCGCCATATGGAGACAGATTATAGGAGAGTTAGTGCACTAACTTTCTCCATATCACGTCTTCAGTTTTACAGTATCTTCAAGTGAAATCCCCAAACTCAACCAGCTTGTGGAAGTTTAGATGTAAAGCACGCAGTGTTTGGCCCCTCGAAACTTTACCACAGAACCCCAACATTATCTTTGACTTTAAACTTCTTCCTTGAGATGGTCAGACAGGAAGGCAGGCCGCATAGCCTTTGAAGTGTAGAATCTGAACCGAGGACATTTTTTGATTTGGAGTAACTTCTGAGGCTTCAGGACACAGTGCATGCTCCAATTAGGGTCATAGAAAAAAATTGGATGTTCAGAAGCTTTTCTGCTTTTAGAGTCTCTATAGCTAAAGTTCATCATCTTTCAGCAGTGAGCCTGCAGTGGAGTCTTTTAAAACCATGTTTAGTGAAGACAAATCCAGCATTAGTGCAGTTGTTTTCCACTGTGATTCTGGCAGCATGGTTTAAGCTTTAACTTACACTGAGTGTACAAAACATTAAGGACACCTGCTCTTTCCATGACATAGACTGACCAGGAGAATCCAGGTGAAACTATGATCCCTTATTGATGTCACTTGTTAAATCCACTTCAATAGGTGTAGATGAAGGGAAGGAGACAGGTTAAAGAAGGATTTTTAGGCCTTGATACAATTGAGACAAGGATAGTGTATCAGGGTTAGGTCAGCAGGGTTCAATATGTAACTTATTACCACAGCTGCAATATGATTGTGAGTTTGCTCAACTTCATTTTATTTGAAAGCAAACTCACAATCCTATTGCAGCTGGTTGCCTTACAATTGTACATTTGAATCAACATCCTTTTTTTATTACAGTGCAGGGTGCTGCATTACACTGGGTATCAATTTTGTGCCATGGCAACTGGGATGGCTTTAGGAGCTCTAGTTAGAAACATGGTATGGTTCTCCTGAACTGTAAAATTACAAATGCACTGCTGAAATAGATGTTATGAAATAGATATTATGACATAGATATTATGAAATAGATATTATGACATAGATATTATGAAATAGATATTATGAAATAGATATTTGTGACATGGAGATAGTCACAGACTGTGCTTTGGCCTATGTTGCTGGTGGCTTTTCTCTCTCTCTACCTGTGTTGGCTGGTAACAACACATTTTACCTTTAGCTGTTTTGTTGACATTCAGCAGCTAACCTGACTCTGTCCTTTTTCCCACAGCGACAAAAGCTGATTCACGTACTAGAGGAAGAGCGACGCTTGCGATTGGACAGCGAGAAGCGGCTTCGGGAGGTGACGGACGAGTCGGAGCTGGGCCGAGTGCAGATGGTTTCGCTACAGCAGCACTTCTCCAGGTAACACACACACACACACACACACACACACACAGACACACACACATACATTGACACTGACACTGACATGCACACACATCGCAGTGCTAGCTGTGCCACTAGAGATCCTGGTTCGAGTCCAGGTTCTGTTGCAGCCGGCCGCGACCGGGAGACCCATGGGGCGGCGCGCAATTGGCCCAGCGCCGTCCATGGTAGGGGAGGATTTGGCCGGCAGGGATGTTCTTGTCCCATCGCGCACTAGCGACTCATGTGGCGGGCCGGGCGCAGTGCACGCTGACTCGGTCGCCAGGTGTACGGCGTTTCCTCCGGCACATTGATGCGGCTGGCTTCCTGGTTAAGCGGGCACTGTGTCAAGAAGCAGTGCGGTTCCTTTGGGTTGTGTTTCGGAGGATGCACGACTCTCGACCTTCGCCTCTCCAGTGTCCGTACGGGAGTTGCAGCAATGGGACGAGACTGTAACTATCAATTGGATACCACAAAATTGGGGAGAAAAAGGGGGGTTAAACACCCCCCCCAAAAAAGAATACAAAATAAAAAAGACATGCACACACACACCGCCTGTCCCACGCACCATGGCAACGTTTCCATGACAACAGACCAGTAGGCTCCACCAGCTTACTCCACCACTGTAACGAAAGGAGACACAACCTATATAGGCCTAGATACATTCTGTGTATCCCCACAGGGGGTATGAAAAAAAATAATAATAATGTAAGTCGCTCTGGATAAGAGCGTCTGCTAAATGACGTAAATGTAAATGTGTATGCTACCATCAGAGTGCACTGCCGTACCCAATGAAGTAATGCCAAAGACTTTGATCCAACAGACTTTGCCACAGGTTTCAAGCTAGGGGCCAATTTTCTTTTACACCCCAAAAAATTACTCTGTTTTTGGTTCATTAGCCATCTCTGTTTTAAATCTTTTGTGTTGAGAAATCTTTATCGCATCTCTCTTACCTTTCTCCACTTAATTGGAGAATATAGACCCGTCTCTTGGTGCATCACTTCATCAGTCAACCTTGACTGTATTGAAAGACACATTTTTATCTCTCCAACATTTAAAATGAAGGAAGGATGAAGTCTTTGTCAGTTCTCTGACCGCGAAGAATGACTACCGCTTTGAGAGTCCATTTTCCCCTTACTATAAGGTCATTTTCCCCTTACTAAAAGGTAATTTTCATCTTACTACAGGCTCATTGAGGTGTGACAGTAAGTAAAATAATTCACCACTCAGCACCACTCAGCTCGGAACTTATGTCATAATTAGGAGATAGTCATTCAATGCACCGCCTTACGAGAATAACCCGTGGAGTTTTATAATGAGCGCTTATCTTCCCATTTTAAATTTGGTGAGAAAATCTGTCATATTAAAATAGTCTGACATTGTACTGCAGTTAGTTGTCTGGAGTTAGTTGGGCAGAATGACCTCTAAATGTGGTGGGTCATCATACTCATTGTTGTCATCTAGTGTTTAACTATGGGGTTAGTCCAACTATGGTATAAATCCAACTATGGTATTAGTCCAACAATGGTATTAGTGTTTCTTCTCTAAGTTTTGTATTAGTATTGTAAGAAATCTGACGTTCTTAAGACTGTAAACTGCTGTCCCAAGTGGGCTTGTTGGGCCAGTGGTTGCGGTCACTGCCCTTGGTCAAGGCGACCGGAGTTCAAGCACCCCCCGAATCGCAACAATGGTGTCAGAAGTGGGATTCGCACCCATGGCTCCAAGGAATGTCAGATTTGTTACAGTGTAGTGGCTATTATGGTAACTCACCAGCTTCACTCAACCGCATTCACAACAGCTTTGATGGCTAACTCTGCACACTGCAATGCACATCAATGAAATGTTCATTAACTTATAACCCAATGGTTACACGGCATGATTCTACAGTGAGGGAAAAAAGTATTTGATCCCCTGCTGATTTTGTACGTTTGCCCACTGACAAAGAAATGATCAGTCTATCATTTTAATGGTAGGTTTATTTGAACAGTGAGAGACAGAATAACAACAAAAAAATCCAGAAAACGCATGTCAAAAATGTTATAAATTGATTTGCATTTTAATGAGGGAAACAAGTATTTGACCCCTCTCAATTAGAAAGATTTCTGGCTCCCAGGTGTCTTTTATACAGATAACGAGCTGAGATTAGGAGCACACTCTTAAAGGGAGTGCTCCTAATCTCAGTTTGTTACCTGTATAAAAGACACCTGTCCACAGAAGCAATCAATCAGTCAACCTTAATGGACTAGTAACAATCTGTAGGACTGGTTAAACAATCAGCATGCCTCCATTGTCATTCCAGCCCACAAGTCAATATACCCATTTTCTCTTGCCCCACAACTCTAAATGTTCAGCCTTCGGCTGTGGCATCCTGTCACCGTATATCTATATGTGTATCCATCAACATATTCATTCTGTAGCAGAATTCATTTATCCATGTGGGCGTACAGTTTGGATTAGATTTTGCAGTCAGCACAGACAACACAGTCAGCTCGACGTGCTATTGTGTATCTGTATAGTAGCTAGCTGTTCCCCCATATGGAATAATGCCTGAGGAATCAGGGACAGATCATTCAACACAGAAATCGAATATAAGTCAGTGAGCGGGGGGAGACATCGTATTATGTTTACATAAGTGCCTGTCTCCGTCTCTGTCCCTATTCATATCACCCTTCCCTGACTGCCTCTGTGACTGCCTCTGTTATGTCTGCCATCAGTCTGATCCCCAATCAGAGTCTGACTCAACCAGCCATAGCCTTATTATGTCTTTTGTCACATCATCCAGACTCCAGACTGATCTCAGATCTGTTTATATTCTGGGCTATCACCGGCGTGGACCGATGAATCAGCTGATAGCGCTAGCATAACGACGCCCGACGTCCCGTAGCCGAATAAGTGAGGCGGGCGAGATTGGGTGTGCATGTGTGTGTGTAGGGGGAAAATATATTAGGCTTATCTGTGATTGGGTCCTGCTCTAGTCCCTTTGTGACAGATGCTTCCGTCGCCGGGCGGTTGCCTGTCTCCAGACAGATTGTTCTTATTGGCTGTGACTCCTGTGGATGACTGCATGCCTACTCGGCCCCTAGATTGTGTAAGAACAATGTAGACAAAGATTCCATTATGTCCTTAAAGTGCTCAGCAATAAGAGACCTTCCCACCACACTGAATGCTATAGGAGATAAAGTGCTTGGAATTGATCAACTGGTGTAATTCCCCTGTATTGCTCATTGTCAGTGGTGGTGGATGGTCGTTATTTCAACAGGCATTGGTAGAAATGTGTTTCTCTATCTTTGTATTGCTCTTGTTTCTGTACCTTTCAGAGCCTATTAAATGAAGGTTCCCTGCAGTGACATACATAGAGGAGCTAACCGGGTTTAGAGAGACTTAATTCATAATGTTTGTTTTTGTATGTTGGAGTGTCTGGCTGTGTGCATGGGTTTGGGTGTGTGTGTGTGTGTGCTTGTGTGTTTATTGAGTCCATGTGTGTGCATATATGCATGATTGCAAGTGTGTGCATGTGTCCCTGCGCGTCTATGTGTGTGATTTGCGTGTATCCCTGCATGTGTGTGTGTTTGTGTACCTGGCCTCTCATTGGATTATCATGTTTAGATGGGAGCCAGTAATGTGTGATGGTGGTCCCAGTGGCAGATGGGACATCTGTGTGGTCACTTTAATTAAGAGCTCACCAGCCAGAAAACCAGTCAGTCAGCAGGCTGCCCACACTGTCTTCAGCCTGAACCTTTGACCCACTTGATAATGCCAGCTCTGCACTCTTAAATCACTGATACACACACACACACACACTGTGTGTAGTGCTTAGTTCAGGATGAGTGAGCATATTGTGCCTTCCAAAAGTGGCATTATTTCATTATTATATTGTTACCTGCATTATTACTTGCAATCCCACTCAAATCTGATTCTCCAGTGAAATAACCATCCATTGTACCTGTTTCTTTGGTTGTCAAGGATAGAACATATGTGCCCTGCAGATATCTAGGCAACATATCATCTACGTCCCAAATGGCACCCTATTCCCTACATAGTGTATTACTTTTGACTAGAGCCCTATAGGCTCTGGTCAAAAGTAGTGCACTATATAGGGAATACGGTGCCATTTGGGACATAGCCATAGCCTACCATTCATTTCGCATCAGAAGAGAATAGCCTCATTCCAGAAAGTGTCCTCATAGATAATATCCAGGAATTATGGAGGTTGACATCCAATCTCTTAGGGTGTTTTCACACTTGGTCCCTTTGAGACAATTTTTATGAACTCAGTGCGGTTTGCAGAATTTTTATGTGCAGTGTGAACACTCCAAAGGAACTCAGACCCCTCAAAAGTGCCCCTGAAGCGAAGGAGGTGGTCTGAGTTCGGTTTGCTTGAATTCCGCTGGCCGGTTACCTTTTTTAGGGCAGTGTGAACACAAAGCTCCCCAGGTTCACTTCTCATTATTCCGGTACCACACACTAGACTACTGCAAAACCGTTTCCTCTGACATAACCCCTCACATTGGTGCCACGAAAGAGAGATGATGATGACGTGCAGGTTCGCAGATAAAACGTGCTGTTTTTGAATATTGATTAGCGATGCTCGGACATAAGAAAATGTGTGTGGAGTTTCGTACTGACACGATGTTCAGATTATTTGTTTGCAATATGTAATCTATAGGCTAAGCACCTCGTAAACTGTTTATTCGATTGTGGGGCTTGAATAGTGTAGGAAGACAACAACATATCTGGTGAATCAATGCTAGCTCTTAAAGGGGCATTGGATGTACAATTTTCAATTACAGCATTATTTAATCTGCAGTTATTCTTCTGCTATTTACCAATAATATATTCATGTAATATTATCTTCTGATCATTATTATTATGTCTCATCTTTTAAATAAATGCAGTCTATTAGCTTCCAAAATGTGAGTAGGTATATCTAGCTGTCTGATAACACGTTCGGATGGAATCGCTTGTCCTGCACTTTGTAAAAACCCAGAGAACCTTGAGTGAATGTTGGGAAAAAATATTAGTTCCTTTCTAAACATAGCAATGTGAATGCAAAGAGGACTCAGGCCACAAAATATGTGATGTGAATTGGCAAAAGAGTTGAGTCCTCATTCAAAGGCAAGGGCATTTTTTTGACCCCAGAGTTCACTTTAAAGTGGACCAAGATCGGTTATTTTAAAGAGGACTATACAGTATCTGAAACACCCTTAAATAGACTGGAATCTACTTGAACAATGGCATCAATTAATTTGAGTATCGTTAATGAAGTCACATTGAATGATGATAGTGCATTGAAATAAAGTTAGAGTAGGACCTCTAACTTTCAGTCATGAAACATATTATTAATGACCACTCCAAATAGGATAAAGATAAAATACCACAAACACATATCAACATTTTGGTAACACTTTTATAGCCTGCAGGAATAATTAGCCTTTATGGGCCTGTCTTATAGGGCTTATAATATGTTATGTGTGTCTATATGTAACAAAACCATATTTTTTCAGTAGAACTTCCTTAACAGGACACCATATTTTGTGAAGTTATTAGAATGTCTGTTTTAATTTTGTCTTTCCACAGCCTGGTCTCATAGACTAGATGTAACATAGTAAATGTAAAACTGGTACACTCAAATTAGTATGAAATGTTACGTTTGGTATGGTTACTTAAGACAAAAATAAAAGTGGTGGTTGGTCGGGGTGGATAGATAGACGTATAATGCGAACATCTAGCAACACAAATGCGAACTTCTATCAACCCAAAGGTTGCGAGTTTGAATATCCTCACGGACAACTAGCATTTTGTCTAATTACCAACTTTTCAACTACTTAGCATGTTAGCTAACCCTTCCCCTAACTTTAACCCTAAACCTAACTTCTAAACTTAACCCTAACCTTAACCCTAACCCCTAACCCAAACCCCTAGCCTAGCTAACGTTAGCCATCTAGTTAGAATTCGTAACATATCATAGGTTTAGCAAATTCGTAACATATTGTACGTTTTGCAAATTCATAATATATAATATGAATTGTAATTCGTGACATATCATACGAAATGAGTGATGGACATCCACAAATTAATACATACCATACGAAACGTAACATATCATTCTAACTGGAGTGTCTCATATTTACGTACAGATTTATACGAAATGCTCTGAAACCAGGTTGCTTTCCAATCTCCAGTTTTGGAAGACCAAGGTGTTCTGTGATGATATGAGAGAGTTATGTTAATGAGCTCCTTGTTAGATCCATAGCATCTCGCTGTCTCCCTCCTTCCTTCTCTCTGATCAGGGAATAGAGAAAACACACACATCAGAGAATGCCTAAGAGTGGAGCCAGACGAACCCCAGGGAAGCACAGCTTCTTACTAGCCCCAGCGGGCATATGTGTGTGCTTCCTGATGTGCCTTGGTGCTTTCTTTTCTGGAGGTGAATGTAAGGGCAAGAACCTGATCGAAACAATCATTCAGTAGTGGGTCGTCTGGCTTTCTTCTCCATTTTGTACACAAAAAGACATCATAGTCTCGGTTCCCAGTTTTGTGTTTTCCTTTGTATTCATGTCTGTCCTCAGATCAGCAGGTCTGCATTCCTTAAGGGACTGGTCACTCACACACTCGACCCCCCCCCCAACACACACACACACACACACACACACACACCCTCCCCCATCCCTTATCCAGCTGAGCATTAAAGGGGAGGAGACCCCAGCAGGAAGGTCACATGGTCGGCCCCTGACTTGGGTCAGCCCTCAGGGAGCTAGCTCCAGCTTGCTCGTCATTAAAACTCAAGGATTAGTAGAAGCCCACACAGCCCACCCTGTAGGTTATTTACACACACAGGGGCCAGACACTGCAGAGAGAGGACAGAGGGCAACGGGAAACCAACTAACAGGAGCCCTCTCAACTTCTCGAGGGCTGAAGTTTGTCTAGTTAGGAGCAGAGTGACATAGACAAGTAGCGAGAAGATGGAGGTGGAAGAAGGTGGCGTGTGGACTTTAGGAGAAGTTGACCGGACTGGATTGTAAGGAGAGCCAAGCCTGAGCCACATCACCCCCAGCAGTCTAGCCCTCCCTCCTCCTTACAGTCGACAGCATGTCCTGTGGACAGGCAGGGACCAGGGGGACCCGGGGGCCACTGGGGCCCCCATCAAAGGCTTCCACTTAGGGTTTAGCCTGAAGATGAGGGAAGCAGTTTTCAGGTAATGAAAGATCCAGGCTCTCTTTGCTTCTCACTGTCTCTATTTGTCTTCAACACTTGTCTGCCTTTATGGAGACAGAAGTTTGAAAACTCTGGAGAACTCGGTAGCATGCTGGAGAACTGTTAAACCTGCATACTAAAGCCTATATTTTGTGTATAAGGTCATGGCCACCTGCAATAATATGCTGGCTAATCAATGGGCTAACTCCAAGACACTTACCTACGCTCTCCTTCTTGACTTTGAATCAGCTTTGTCTCCACAAGTTTTTTCCTTGTCAGGATATGGGAGACGTATGGACTACAGGCTTGTGAGTACTAATAACAACAGCAGATGATTACTCTAGGTCTAGATTTACAACTCTGTGGAGTATTCTGTCTGCACGGGGGGGCAGGAATGAGTGGTTGGACGTTCAAGTCCAGACATGTTGTTTGGAGAGTCATGCTTGGTTTCATGCCTGGCCCCCACTATTACCACAGTCTGAGAGAGGGGAAGGGAGGAGGGGAGAGGAGAGAACATAGGGTCAGGCTATAAAAACACTACAGACCATGGTCATGTGCTTACCTCGTTAGCGTGTTAGCGTGTTCCGGCCCACAGCTGTACCAGCGAGTTATCACCCGGCCCACCGCCACAGCTAGCTTGCTAAAACACACATTCCCCTGGTTCCCAATGAGCTCGGTGATTGCACTCATGTTCAGAGATCAATGCCCTTTTAGGCTAATCTAACACCCATACCAGCCCCAAAGTGTTTCATTTCAAACAGGGCCCCACGGTCAGAGCAGCTGCGGAGTTGATTTGGATGAATCGGGGCGCTGTTTCACATCCTGCACATCTGGTGGCATCTTGAGGAAAGAAATTATCATTTGCTATTCTTTGAAGCTACTTTGCTGTTCCACACACAGCCATCAGACTGCTGTTCCACTCACAGCATCAGACTGCTGTTCCACTCACAGCCATCAGACTCTGCTGTTCCAATCACAGCATCAGACTGCTGTTCCACTCACATTTTAGTCATTTAGCAGACGCTCTTATCCAGAGCGACTTACAGTTAGTGAGTGCATACATTTTCATACTGGCCCCCCGTGGGAAACGAACCCACAACCCTGGCGTTGCAAGCGCCATGCTCTACCAACTGAGCTACAGGGGACTACAGACTGCTGTTCCACTCACAGCCATCAGACTTTGCTGTTCCACTCACAGCCATCAGACTATGCTGTTCCACTCACAGCCATCAGACTGCTGTTCCACTCACAGCCATCAGACTGCTGTTCCACTCACAGCCATCAGACTGCTGTTCCACTCACAGCCATCAGACTGCTGTTCCACTCACAGCCATCAGACTGCTGTTCCACTCACAGCCATCAGACTGCTGTTCCACTCACAGCCATCAGACTGCTGTTCCACTCACAGCATCAGACTGCTGTTCCACTCACAGCATCAGACACATTAGCGAGGGATGGGAGACGGTTAGCCTGATAATAAGTGTCAGTTCTATATTTAAACAACCCACTTTACTAGAGGGTTTGTTTGTTGATGATTTTACATTTCTCCCCTCCCTCCCTTGTGCCGCAATTAACCGAGTTAGAGGAGTTCCAATGTAGTCAGGGAATTGGAATGATTGAGTTTATTTAGGGGGGATTAGGGGGAAGTTTTGAAATGTAATTTAATTTCAGAGGCTGATCAACTTGGAGAGGTTATTCAGATGTAACAGTCTGTCTGGCATTACTGTATAGTGGTGACAGTGTAGTTAGTTTGAGGGGAGATCACTCACACGCACTCACATTCTCACACACACACACACTAATTCACTTCCGCTATGGATTAAACATGCTGGTTATGATGATCTTTTACAGGCGTACTAAATGAGATCAGATTACAAGCCTGTGTGAAAGTAGGGCATCCGTTGGTTCACACATGATCAAGGCTTTCCTGTCTTGCCACTGGTAGGCTGCAGACCAGCAGACTGCCTGTGGCACAGTGACATGGAATATGCAGTGAACTTATGGAAGCTGTATGGATCTGGTGGCGGTGGCACCGTCTGAGGCAGTTACATACACAGGCAGGCAGGCAGCCAACACACAGCAACTGTCTATGGCGTAATATGAACACCTATCCACACATGATCAGGCACATATACTGACATTTATGGTCAACGCATAGAGACACTTATGCCTGAATAGCCACTACCAAAGTCATTTATTTAAAGAGTTGGGCCAATGAGGTTTCTGTCTGAATGTTCCGAGGGCGCCACTTTGTCCTCTATAGCCGTCGCTAAAGTGATAATTGACGCTTCTGCTTCGTGCTGTTGATTTCGGATAGTTTTCAAAACCTATCAAGATGTCCACAGTACCGACTTGGATACACATTATCCCGAATGCTGATAAATAAAAACGTCTGTTCAATTCGCTGATCTGTTCTGCTTGTTTACAGCGGGTCATTTCATAGGGAATTTTCAGAGGCGCTCTCCTATCGTTACCTCATCAAAATGTCGAGAATAAAGGCGCTAACATGGCGTCCGCTCTGAAACCTGTCCGACATCTCTTAATATATGTCTCTGGGTACCACTGTACACATGTATGAACATACAGTACCAGTCAAAAGTTTGGACACACCTACTCATTCAAGGGTTTTTCTTTATTTTTTACTATTTTCTATATTGTAGAATAATAGTGAATACCTCAAACTATGAAATAACACATATGGAATCATGTAGTAACCAAAAAAGTGTTAAACAAATCAAAATATATTTTATATTTGAGATTCTTCAAAGTAGCCACCCTTTGCCTTGATGACAGCTTTGCACGCTTTTGGCATTCTCTCAACCAGCTTCACCTGGAATGCTTTTCCAACAGTCTTGAAGGAGTTCCCACATATGCTGTGCACTTGTTGGCTGCTTTTCCTTCACTCTGCTGTCCAACTCATCCCAAACCATCTCAATTGGGTTGAGGTCGGGTGATTGTGGAGACCAGGTCATCTGATGCAGCACTCCATCACTCTTCTTCTTGGTAAAATAGCCCTTACACAGCCTGGAGGTGTGTTGGGTCAATGTCCTGTTGAAAAACAAATGATAGTCCCACTAAGTCCAAACCAGATGGGATGGCGTATCGCTGCAGAATGCTGTGGTAGCCATGCTGGTTAAATTCTAAATAAATCACAAACAGAGTCACCAGCAAAACACCCCCACACCATAACACCTCCTCCTCCATGCTTTACGGTGGGAAATACACATGCAGAGATAATCCGTTCACCCAACCCGCGTCTCACAAAGACACGGCGGTTGGAATCACAAATCTCCAATTTGGTCTCCACACCAAAGGATACGTTTCCACCAGTCGAATGTCCATTGCTTGTGTTTCTTGGCCCAAGCAAGTCTCTTCTTCTTATTGGTGTCCTTTAGTAGTGGTTTATTTGCAGCAATTCAACCATGAAGGCCTGATTCACACAGTCTCTTCTGAACAGTTGATGTTGAGATGTGTCTGTTAGTTGAACTCTGTGAAGCACTTATTTGGGCTGCAATTTCTGAGGCTGGTAACTAATGAACTTATCCTCTGCAACAGAGATGGACTGTCGTTTCTCTTTGTTTATTTAAACTGTTCTTGCAATAATATGGACTTGGTCTTTTACCAAATAGGGCTATCTTCTGTATACCACCCCTACCTTGTCACAACACAACTGATTGGCTCAAACACATTAAGAAGGATATAAATTCCACAAATTCCACAAATTAACTTTTAACAATGCACACCTGTTAATTGAAATGCATTCCAGGTGACTACCTCATGAAGCTGGTTGAGAGAATGGCAAGAGTGTGCAAAGCTGTCATCAAGGCAAAGGGTGGCTTCTTTGAAGAATCTCAAATATAAAATATATTTTGTTTTGTTTAACACTTTTTTGGTTACTACGTGATTCCATATGTGTTATTTCATAGTTTTGATGTCTTCCCTATTATTCTACAATGTAGAAAATAGTAACAATTAAGAAAAACCCTGGAATGAGTAGATGTGTTCAAACCTTTGACTGGTACTGTATTTGAACTCAACATGGGAGCCAGATCTAATTTTAAATGACCCTGTAGTTCTTTACATAGCAGCAATGCCAAGCACAGTAGATCCTTATGAGATGGAATGTCCATTCAGGCTGATACAAGAGCCTGTACAAGGACTTCAGCTGGGATAGGTTGTGTGTAGAGGGGAGAGAACCTGACCACAGCCCACCTTCTCCTCTCCATGCCCCAAGAGGAGCATCCAGGCCGGGGGAGGTTGGGGGGAGGTGAAGTAGTTGCGGGACAGCTGTGCTCCTGTCTGTGCTGTGGAGTAATGGGATTCATCCTGTCATCCTCCCTAAGTATCTCCTCTGGGGCCATCAGTGATGTTCTGTGGTGCATGTGGGCCACACATGCTAACATTCACGCACACGCACACACACACACACACAACCCTACCACAGATCCTCCGGGAGCCTCTGAGGGCTAGAGGCCTCTGCTCATATGGGTCCCCTTGGCTCCCAGCTCACTGCTAACTGCTTCCTATGGCCAGAGATGTACATGTGGAAAAAACATAATGGATTTGCTCGAAATCCAACCTCAACTAAAAGAGGGAAAAGAGGAGTGAGAGAAAGAGGATTGTGTCTTAAAGAGGAATTAACTCAAGCCTTCCCTTATCCATATGTGTATGCAGTGACTTTTTGGTCACAAAACGTAGCATGTTTGTGAGAATTGTACCCTATGTGACACGTTACTTCCCTCAAATGAAATAAAGATGGTGGAAGCATCCAGGAGGTAGTCGTTATCTCTCTCAGAAGAATAGGAGGCTGTAAAAAAGTGACATGACTGCCTTGGCCTGCCTGGCCTCTGACTGTCTCACTCGTCCCTTTGGCGTCCCCCTGCCTCCCTGTCATGCGTGTCTCATTGTCAGGGGTCAAAGTTGACTTGAAAGAGCCAGTGGTCCTAAGGTTTAAGGACTTTGTAATGCTACCCCCATGCTAACTGGGATGAAGGGCCCTTGTGGCTTTTACAGCGTTTTCCGCTTTAAACAAAACTGGATGTGTATCGCCTGGTCAGAGAACGAGTGCAGAGACCCCAACAGCATTTGCCCTGAGGGCTTTATTAGGGGTTCAGGTCGCTCTCTAGGGTAGGACAGGGTAGAGTCCCAATTACAATTACCCATTCTGGTCGAAAAACACAAAACAAAAATTTGAAAGAGGATAAAGAAGTAGCTTAGCTTAATCTATCGGCCTGCCGGGCAATTACATGCGTTTACAGAGGTGGAAGAGATTTAGTGGGAATGCGAAAAAGAGTCGTTAACCGGAAAAATTGAACTTTGCAATGCTGAGTCAGATAGTTTGGGTGAGTTTTCCAGGAACTGCTGCCGGGTGAAGATTAGGCGATAATAATATTTATCCATCAAGTCATGGTGACCCCTCGTGCTTAAGACTTTTCAAATTGTGCCTTTGTCAAACCTGGTTAATGGGGTTTGGGAGAGCTCAGCTCCTAATACCGTGTTGATGGAGTGAGAGTTTGGAGCAGGGCTTTTCCCCAGTGAGCCCAGAGGCTGCAGAAGCCAGGTAGATCAATCCAACCCATGAGCTCACGGTCTCACTCTTTCTCTAGCATGGTGATATGTGTCCTAAGAAATACATATGTTTGTCTTTCAGTCTGTCTGCCTGTCTGTGTACAGTATTGACACGACGACACAGCAGTGACTTACATAGCAATAGAAAGTGTTGGTTTCAACTCAGCCTAAAGCATCTCTAATCCCTGGCAGCTAGTAAAGCTCCACATGTCTGCTGTCCATCCATCCACCCATTCATCCCTCACACTTATCCCAGGCTGGGTGATCCCTATCCTGGCCTCCCCCCTGTGGCCACAGACCTGATCCCTGGTCGTAGCCTAGCCACAGCCTAGCGTCGACACAGCAGGGGCTGTCCTCCTCTGGCTCAGGCTTAACATGAGACATATGGGAAAGGGTTTCCCTCCCTCCCCCTTTCCTCCCCCTCTCCCTCCCTCCCCCTTTACGTCTCCCTCCCTTTGGACCGCAGACTTCCCTTACCAGACCATGGTCCTGACTGGGACAGCATTGGGATTGGATAATAACCCACCACAAGGCAGACACAGGGCCACCTCATAGAAAGCAAGACTGGTTTAGACTGGCCGGCGGGTTGTGTGTGCTTCATGATTCCAAACCAGAGACCAGCTAACGGACGACCAACCAAACATGCTGGCTGTGTCTGTTCGATGGGAAAAGCACTCAGGCTTGTATGATTCTTGACTGGCCTATTTTAGCGGACCTACATTTTGATCTGTGTCTGGGTCAGCCGGTGACACTCTGAGAGCTGAGGGCTGAGAGCAGGCTGGCTGGTTGGTCCGTCTGCTTGTCCCCATGGAGCTTAGGGGAGTGTGCACAGTGTTTGTGGCGTTGTTTAGGAGAAAGGATGTTTGTAAGAACCGCAAAGGACCCAAATTCAGCAACATGGGGTAAGTCGGACTCTGAGGCAATCTGATCAGTGTGAGCGTTTAAAGATCTGTGTGTGTGTGTGTGTGTGTGTGTGTTGTTCTTTTGCTAAATCCTTGGTTGTGCGTGAAGCGTTGTTAGAGGTACCGCTGAGAACTAGTTTAATTTTACTAGTATCCGTTCTACAACTGGAATAGCGCTTGCTAGTTTACATTGACAGGTGATAAAAATGGCGTCCCATTTGAAGTCTGGACGGCGTTGAAAGTTTTCATGGCTTTAATGGCAGGAAGCTGCAAATCTGTGTGTCAATGTTCGGGCCATCTGAAAGCGGCTGAGACATGAGTAATGTGAGACACAGGACGCAGGGGAGACCGCCACACAGGGTGTTCTACCTCTAAAAGGCCGTTTTGGTCCATCAATGGTCCGGATGTTCTGATGGCTTGTCAAACACACCTCATTCAGCTCATTCAGACATCTGGCTTCCTTCCCCCATTGGCTTTACTTGAAGTGATGTGGGGTGTGTGCGGTGTGTGTGTGTGTGTTACTTATACCTGGGGCTGGAGATTGATTGGAGACTTAATTGTACTTCCTGGCTGTTGCCGACGTGTTTGAAATTCAGCTGGTGCAGTCTGGGGGTCAAAGCGAGTCAGGCTTTGCTTTCCTCCATCCATCCATAGCTCCATCTTTCCCTTCCTCCTTCCTTTTCTCCAGCGAGGTCCTCAATAGAAGGTCATTTACAACCACTGAGATTGTAACCACATTAAGTAAGAGCTGTTCGGACACAGATGTATGTTTTTTTTGTGTAGAATCAAAGTTATCTTTCACAACTTTTTGTCACGAAGATTGTTATCAGCTCTCATGGTTTGAGTTGACATCAAGTAGAGTTGCTATCGTAAAGATTGAAGTGTTTCACAAAAAACAGGAAATTGCCAACAGATTTTAAATGCCAATGTTATTACATTTAGTATCATAGACAAAGTTAATGGTTCAAGTTGTTAGGGAGAAAAAATCATAGACTGTGACCTATGTAAATTGGATCGAAGTGACATCATATTCACACTTAATATACAGCATATGTGCTACTTGAGGAGTTTTGAAATTCTTGATGGATTACAGTTATGATCTTAATTCATGTTTATTATTAGAGATAAATGAAATAAACTCTCATAACCTTTTAAACCATTCTCACTCTATTCGATTAAATATAAAACCATTTTTTTTTTTAAACTTAAAAAGCATTATGCACTCAAAACAACCTCTCGGATCTCCCTCCCAAGTCCTCATTAATTATACTGCTAAATAGCTTCAGAAAACAATATAATTCCTAATCAGTACACCATCAAAATGTGATTATCAGGGGTAATTGTCCAAGACAGTCCTATTTGTGATGCTCCCCCAGATGAATCGGAGGGAGAAATGTGGTTAGAATTAATGGGAGCTAAACTTGAACCCGCCTTTCAAGACGACAATATAACTAAATGTTATGTTCAGGTCACTGTGTGTGTAGATGATCTACCTTGGTCATGTATGGTGCTGAGGATCTTAATGTATGGTGCTGAGGATCTTAATGTTTTTCCACAAAATCCTGGACTATCGGACCACCATTTTATTACATTTGCAATCGCAACAAATAATCTGCTCAGACCCCAACCAAGGAGCATCAAAAGTCGTGCTATAAATTCTCAAACAACACAAAAATTAATTGATGCCCTTCCAGACTCCTTCTGCCTACCCAAGGACGTCAGAGGACAAAAATCAGTTAACCACTTAACTGAGGAACTCAATTTAACCTTGCGCAATACCCTAGATGCAGTTGCACCCCTAAAAACGAAAAACATTTGTCATAAGAAACTAGCTCCCTGGTATACAGAAAATACCCGAGCTTTGAAGCAAGCTTCAGGAAATTGGAACGGAAATGGCGCCACACCAAACTGGAAGTCTTCCGACTAGCTTGGAAAGACAGTACCGTGCAGTACCGAAGAGCCCTCACTGCTGCTCGATCATCCTACTTTTCCAACTTAATTGAGGAAAATAAGAACAATCCAAAATTTCTTTTTGATACTGTTGCAAAGCTAACTAAAAAGCAGCATTCCCCAAGAGAGGATGGCTTTCACTTCAGCAGTGATAAATTCATGAACTTCTTTGAGGAAAAGATCATGACCATTAGAAAGCAAATTACGGACTCCTCTTTGAATCTGCGTATTCCTCCAGGGCTTAGCTGTCCTGGATCTGCACAGCTCTGCGAGGGCCTGGGATCGGGAGAGACACTTAAGTGTTTTAGTACTATATCTCTTGACACAATGATGAAAATAATCATGGCCTCTAAACCTTCAAGCTGCATACTGGATCCTATTCCTACTAAACTGCTGAAGGAGCTGCTTCCTGTGCTTGGCCCTCCTATGTTGAACATAATAAACAGCTCTCTATCCACCGGATGTGTACCAAACTCACTAAAAGTGGCAGTGATAAAGCCTCTCTTGAAAAAGCCAAACCTTGACCCGGAAAATATAAAAAACTATCGGCCTATATCGAATCTTCCATTCCTCTCAAAAATTTTAGAAAAAGCTGTTGCGCAGCAACTTCACTGCCTTTCTGAAGACAAACAATGTATACGAAATGCTTCAGTCTGGTTTTAGACCCCATCATAGCACTGAGACTGCACTTGTGAAGGTGGTAAATGACCTTTTAATGGCGTCAGACCGAGGCTCTGCATCTGTCCTCGTGCTACTAGACCTTAGTGCTGCCTTTGACACCATCGATCACCACATTCTTTTGGAGAGACTGGAAACCCAAATTGGTCTCACGGACAAGTTCTGGCCTGGTTTAGATCCTACCTGTCGGAAAGATATCAGTTTGTCTCTGTGAATGGTCTGTCCTCCGACAAATCAACTGTACATTTCGGTGTTCCTCAAGGTTCCGTTTTAGGACCACTATTGTTTTCACTATATATTTTACCTCTTGGGGATGTTATTCGAAAACATAATGTTAACTTTCACTGCTATGCGGATGACACACAGCTGTACATTTCAATGAAACATGGTGAAGCCCCAAAATTGCCCTCGCTAGAAGCCTGTGTTTCAGACATAAGGAAGTGGATGGCTGAAAACTTTTTACTTTTAAACTCGGACAAAACAGAGATGCTTGTTCTAGGTCCCAAGAAACAAAGAGATCTTCTGTTAAATCTGACAATTCATCTAGATGGTTGTAAAGTCGTCTCAAATAAAACTGTGAAGGACCTCTGTGTTACTCTTGACCCTGATCTCTCTTTTGACGAACATATCAAGACTGTTTCAAGGACAGCTTTTTTCCATCTACGTAACATTGCAAAAATCAGAAATGTTCTGTCCAAAAATGATGCAGAAAAATTAATCCATGCATTTGTTACTTCTAGGTTAGACTACTGCAATGCTCTATTTTCCGGCTACCGGATAAAGCACTAAATAAACTTCAGTTAGTGCTAAATACGGCTGCTAGAATCCTGACTAGAACCAAGAAATTTGATCATATTACTCCAGTGCTAGCTTCCCTACACTGGCTTCCTGTTAAGGCAAGGGCTGATTTCAAGGTTTTACTGTTAACCTATAAAGCGTTACATGGGCTTGCTCCTACCTATCTTTCCGAGTTGGTCCTGCCGTACATACCAATACGTACGCTACGGTCACAAGACGCAGGCCTCCTAATTGTCCCTAGAATTTCTAAGCAAACAGCGGGAGGCAGGGCTTTCTCCTATAGATCTCCATTTTTTATGGAACAGTCTGCCTACCCATGTGAGAGACGCAGACTCGGTCTCAACCTTTAAGTCTTTACTGAAGACTTATCTCTTCAGTAGGTCATATGATTGAGTGTAGTCTGGCCCAGGAGTGTGAAGGTGAACGGAAAGGCTGGAGCAACGAACAGCCCTTGCTGTCTCTGCCGGGCCGGTTCCCCTCTCCACTGGGGTTCTCTGCCTCTAACCCTGTTGCAGGGGCTGAGTCACTGGCTTGCTGGTGCTCTTTCATGCCGTCCCTGGGAGGGGTGCGTCACTTGAGTGGGTTGAGTTACTGACGTGATCTTCCTGTCTGGGTTGGCGCCCCCCCTTGGTTTGTGCTGTGGTGGAGACCTCTGTGGGCTATACTCGGCCTTGTCTCAGGATTGTAAGTTGGTGGTTGGGGATATCCCTCTAGTGGTGCGGGGGCTGTGCTTTGGCGGAGTGGGTGGGGTTATATCCTTCCTGTTTGGCCCTGTCCGGGGTTTCTTCGGATGGGGCCACAGTGTCTCCGGACCGCTCCTGTCTCAGCCTCCAGTATTTATGCTGCAGTAGTTTATGTGTCGGGGGCTGGGGTTAGTTGGTTATACCTGGAGTACTTCTCCTGTCTTATCCAGTGTCCTGTGTGAATTTAAGTATGCTCTCTCTAATTCTCTCGTTTCTCTCTTTCTCTCTGAGAACCTGAGCCCTAGGACCATACGTCAGGACTACCGGGCATGATGACACCTTGCTGTCCCCAGTCCGCCTGGCCTTGCTGCTATTCCAGTTTCAACTGTTCTGCCTGCGGCTCACGAAACCCCTACCTGTCCCAGACCTGCTGTTTTCAACTCTTTAATGATCGGCTATGAAAAGCCAACTGAGAGACCTGAGCCCCTAGGACCATACGTCGGGACTACCGTCCGTGGTGACTCCTTGCTGTCCCCAGTCCGCCTGGCCTTGCTGCTATTCCAGTTTCAACTGTTCTGCCTGCGGTTATGGAACCCCTACCTGTCCCAGACCTGCTGTTTTCAACTCTTAATGATCGGCATGAAAAGCCAACTGAGATTTATTCCTGATTATTATTTGACCATGCTTGTCACTTATGAACATTTTTGAACATCTTGGCATGGTTCTGTTATAATCTCCACCCGGCACAGCCAGAAGAGGACTGGCCACCCCTCATAGCCTGGTTCCTCTCTAGGTTTCTTCCTAGGCTTTCGCCTTTCTAGGGAGTTTTCCTAGCCACCGTGCTTCTACACCTGCATTACTAGCTGTTTGGGGTTTTAGGCTGGGTTTCTGTACAGCACTTCGAGATATTAGCTGATGTAAGAAGGGCTATATAAAATAAAATTGATTGATTGATTGATTGAGATGTGTCATATGTAAAGTGTAGGCTAGCAGACACCTGAGAAAGATTTGTTTGGCTTTCCTCTCATATGTAGCTTTTGAATGCCAATGTTGCAGCATTACGCCTTGTCATAGCATTACGACTTGTCATAGCATTACGACTTGTCATAGCTTTACGCCTTGTCATAGATTTATGAATTGTCATAGCATTACGACATGTCATAGCATTAAATCAAATCAAATTGTATTTGTCACAATGCTTCATTAACAACAGGTGTAGACTAACAGTGAAATGCTTACTTACGGGCCCGTCCCAACAATGCAGAGAGGAAAAAGAAAAAGAATATAATGAGGAATAAATCCACAATGAGTAATGATAACATGACTATATACACGGGGTACCAGTACCAAGTGGATGTGCAGGGGTACGAGGTAATTGAGGTAGATATGTACATATAACTAGGAATAAAGGGACAGATAGTAAACAGCAGCAGCAGCGTATGTGATGAGTCAAAAGATACAGTATGCAGATATTCCATGTAGCTATTGGTTAACTATTTAATTAACTATTTAGCGGTCTTATAGCTTGGGGGTAGAAGCTATTCAGCATAGCATTACAACTAGTCCTGGACATTCCTGATTCATAGAAAAGCATTTTGACAGTCACAGAACGTTGTCAGGCACTTTGTAGCTCAGCATGTATTATGAAGTCAGACTTTGGCACCATGCTGCAGTGGCTTCCATCCATATCCATGGTCCCTTTATCCTCCTCTGCTCTCTCTCTCTCTGCTTATATGGTGCACATACAGGACCCTGTGACTTCAAACAGTCTGGGGAATCCAATGCATGTTGAAGTCATTCCCCTCAATCGGCACTGGAAGCCGTGTGTAGTTGTGTGTGTGCTGCAGGATAATTTATCTGGCCATCTCTCCTGGCCAGGCTGTAGATTCAGAACGGGCCTGGGTTTGTCCAGCAGTGCTTGTGGGGACTTTGAGGCACAACGTGTGCTCTCAGGGTCTACCCTGAATCAGCCCCTATTAAAAACATACAAAGAGACCCTTTCAGGTGCTGGCTAGCCGCAGCCGTCAGACCGCCAGCCTACAGCCCCCTAGTCCTCAGCCACAACACAGGCCAGCCAGAGGAGAGGAACATCAAAGGCCCCCATCATCCTGTCACTTAGCCATGTGGAGGTCACTGGGGTCAGACCACTACCTCTCCACCTCTCTACACAGTGACGTTCTGTCTGTCTGGTAATGTGGCGGAGAATGTGGAGAATTTGATTTGAATGTGTTTTTGAGGGAAGGAAAGATCTTGAGAGAATGAAATTGTGAAATAAAGTTGTTTGATAAAGCAGGTTAAAACAAAATACCTTTGTAATGCAATATCAATGTAAATATTGGGTAAATAATGCCTTTGCTCTCCTATTCATCTAGTGGATCAAAGTAAGGGTCAGGAGGTTTACCTTACGACATCATCTGACCAGTAAAAAACTCCTGACCCTGGTCATGCTGTAGACACAGGTACTTTTGTGATGAGGATGACTGAATCCCACTGTATTTCAGCTCTGCCATATTTGTTACCCAACTAATGTAAAGTCAATAAACTCTGAATGAGTCAGTTACCCCATGTTGGTTCAGTCACAAAGTCCTTGACCTGGCCTGACTACAATGTCCTAGTCCCACACCCCATATCCCTGACCATAACGATTAAGGACAGTGTACTAAGCGGCAGGCTACAGCAATCTGCCATAGACCTGACCACTCACTCAGCCTGTCAATCAATCAATAGCTCAGTCAGTCAGTCAGTCAGTCAGTCAGCTAGCTAGGCCTGATTATAGCCAGCTTTTCTCTGGCTTCCAACTCAGCCTGCCAGATGGTGTGGCTACTACAATGGCAGAGCACAGCCCTGCCTACGCTAAAGCCGTGGCTTAGCCGGTCGTGCAACAGTTCAGCTATGAAAACCGCAGTGGGAAAACAGGCAAAATGTCACTGAGCTCAGCTGTAAGAACAAACAACAAACGTGGCTGATTTGTCTTCTCCAGAGTGTGTTAAGCCTAAACAGTTAATAGTGTTGAGATGGGGACTGTCACTGTTGAAAGGATGATCAGAAGTGTCACCACTTAAAGGTGACTGACACTGACAGGGAATTCAGTTAGACACAAGTAGGTTTCTTAATGCTGTTTACTGCAACATCAAGTTATCTGGTGTTGCGTCATTTTGCTCTCTTTACTCTTAGGAACGGCATTTTAAAATGCAAATGACACACCCATCTGTCCATCCATGGCTAGGTCCTTGTCTATGTCCCTGTCTATGTCCCTGGCTATGTCCTTGGCTTTGTCCCTGGCTCGGTCCCTGTCTATGTCCCTGGCTAGGTCCCTGGCTATGTCCCTGGCTATGTCCCTGTCTATGTCCCTGGCTATGTCCCTGTCTATGTCCCTATCTATTTCCCTGGCTATGTCCCTGACTAGGTCCCTGGCTATGTCCATGGCTTTGTCCCTGGCTAGGTCCCTGGCTGTGACCCTGGCTTTGTCCATTGCTATGTCCCTGGGTATGTCCCTGGCTATGTCCCTGGCTATGTCCCTTGCTATGTCCCTGGCTATGTCCCTGGCTAGGTCCCTGGCTAGGTCACTGGGTAGGTCCCTGGCTATGTCCCTGGCTATGTCCATGGCTTTGTCCCTGGCTTTGTCCCTGGCTTTGTCCCTGGCTTTGTCCCTGGCTATGTCCATGGCTTTGTCCCTGGCTTTGTCCCTGGCTTTGTCCCTGGCTATGTCCATGGCTTTGTCCCTGGCTTTGTCCCTAGCTATATCCCTGTCTATGTCCCTGGCTTTGTCCCCGGCTATGTCCATGTGATGATTTGGAATTCGCCTTCGTTTATCAAAGTCTGGGCTTCTCTCCCCTGCTCCACAATGGTATTCCTCTCCTGAAATGTCACAGTGGTTTCCATCGCTCCATCTCTTTGTACTCTGACGTGTAGGCCTATTTTCCGCTGGGTCAATGGAGGGAGCCCTATCCTACACAATCTCCCTAAAGGTCCAACTCTCAGTGGATGTGCTTTTTACCCGGAATAGGCCAGGGAGGTAATGCCATTGTAGTGATTCATTTGGAAATCAGGATTGAGTAGTAGCATATTGATGTAGGCTATGGGGTAAAAGTCTCTGGTTTACATTGAGAGAAATCCTTATTTGGGACAAAAATCGAGGCACAACCGTATCACAAGTCCCATAGAGACATTGAAGCAGAGGCAGTCAGTCAATACTCTGCCTCAGTGGATGCACTTCTGAACCTCCCCAGCGCCATATGTACCCATTCAGTACCACAGTGTGTGGTGTACCACATGCTGTAGTGGGAAGGGACTGGGGTATGATCCAAAACCCACTGCGTCTCCTCTTGTGTCGCTGGCTCTAAACCAACCCCCCTTCTTCTTCCCCCCTCTATTTGTGTGTGTGCGTGCGTGTGCAGGATGGAAGAGACGGTGCGGACGCTGCTGCAGAACCAGGGGGTGCTGGAGCAGACAGCCGTGGACACTGTGGACATCATGAAGGCCTACAAGGTAACACCGCACTGCCCAGCACTCCTCCAACATGGGCTCTCCTTCCTGCTCTTTATAAAGCCAAAACGTAGAGGCTTGTGTAGGAGAAATGCTTTGTTTAGTAACACATAGGCCATGCATTAGGATAAGTTGTTGTTATTGACCATCAATTAGGATCGGCCTTATTATTATTATATATACAGTATATATATATATATATATATATATATATATATATATATATATATATATATATATATATATATATTTTTTTTAGGGGCTAGATCAGTTTTAATATTGCAGCTATATTGTAGCTTCCATCAATGTAATTGTCTGCATAATTTCCAATCCCCCATATACATATATTTTTTAAAATATATATAAAATATATATTTTTTTATATATATTTTCCTTTATTATTTTCCCCTAACCCTACCAACCCTCCCCTAATTGGAGTAAACTAATGGACAACAACACTTACGCTTCTACTTCCAGCTTATACATACTATATATATTTTATGGATACAGTATATTTTACAATAGTTATATTTTGTTTGTTTTTAGTCCCATCCTTCAGCTCCACTTATTACTTAGGTTCTGTTCTTGGCAACCAAACTGGTTGCTATAATTAGACTTCTTAGCGATAGGCCTATAGTAGCCTGAAACTTTGTGTGTTTGTGTGTTATGTGTACAGCTACTGTATATTCTTGTGTGGATTTTTGTTTGTGCTGTTCCTTAGATACTCAAGGTATCTCACATAACTCTTATTGACACAGAGTGTCCTTTAATTGTCCATGTGTAATTAAATTCATTTAATTATGCCAAAGTGACCTTTCAAACAACATCGTAGGAAAAAAGTGGAACTGTGTGGGCTAGAAGTAGTCAGGTTGTGTTACTGTTAGGTAAGGTTGATAAAGGTCATGTAATTACAGTTCATGGAGATCATGTCTTATACTCATATGATTCATACCACATTTAAAAAGTCATTTATCTTAAACTTTTTCATTTCCAAATGTGTTAACAATAAGTAAGTGAATTCACCGAAGTGCATTGCACATATCTCTCAAATGCAAAACTTTATACTGACTTCTTGACATCAGTGATGAATATGCTACATCATTATAAAAGATAAAGCCACTCATTAGCATGGTGGGCATGCTATGCCTTTATAAACCAATCATAAATGGTCATGTGTAACAAATAGGCAGGAAGAGTAAAATATGTGCGTCATAACAGGAAATGGAGGTATGGCGGTATGCATTCCAATGAGCCTAATACATGCATTAGCTACACTTATTCGGGGTAACCGTAGGGAGTATAACTCTATGTCTGAATCCCAAATGGCACCCTATTCCTTATATAGAGCACTACTTTTAACCAAGGCCCATAGAGTATATAGCACTAGGCATAACATTAATAGGGTTCCTTTTGCAGTGCAGCCTCCCTCTCAGTTGTGGGCCATATTTCCACATAGCCACATACCCTGTGATTATTCAAATGATGGGTATTTTACAGAATAACAGCAGCCCCAGAATTAATCAACCTGAGTGGATTATTAAACATGGAATTAGAATCTGTCGACGTGTGCCAGTGGAGGGGATCAATGTTGCTCTAACTTGTGTGAACGGATGCAGCAAACATTCACGTATGGAGAGAGACACATGTTAGGTTACTGAGATGACTGTACCTACTGTAACCAGATGTTCAGCAAGCAACCAGACATAACAGGACTTTGGTAATAAGAACAAGCTCTCAATGAATGGTACCATTACTGGGGAGAGATATTGATCATATTCATTATGCACCAAACGGAAGAAAACTGACTCAAATAGGGAGGGACGACCTGGACTTGTGAAACAAGAAATGCTTAAAACTCTTTACTACAGTGTGCCCAAATGAATACGACCCTGGTATCAATGCGCCTGCAAAACAAAAGAATCAAACAAAGTAAGATTGGGAAACCACCGGTATGTTTTAGCCAAGACTGGAATAGTCCTTTAAAGTTCAAAACAAAACGTAATGCTAGTTGTTGCCAAGGACACCATTTCCAATTTATGTTCAGGAGGGAGGGACGACTTGTTTTGGATGCATTTGGATATGGCGGCGCTAGCGAAAACTCAACCTCATCTATCAATGTCTCCAGCCATGGCTGCCTCGCCACCGCGCTACCCTGAAAGCCTATCATCAGACTTGACAATCAACTATCAAGGGGGGAGAGAAGGATTGAATGAAAAATGTAACAAAGGTGCACAGCCATTCATCCGGCGATAACGACTGAAGGCTTTGGGGAGATTTTAAGGAAAAAATTGAGGGGGAAAGTCCATTTACTTGCATTGCAAAGCTCATTGGCTGGCTATAGGCTTGTGTTGAGGTTTGCACGACATCTAACTCCCAGCTCAGTTGTAGTTTCATCCCCCTCTGGTCCTTGATCAGATTTGGAATAGGATGGAGATAAGAGTGTTTGTGAAATGGATGTTGCAAATTAAAGGGTGGTGACCTCCTCGATCGGACTAAAGCCATGCATGCCGAGTATTTAAAGGTGTCTCAATCTCTCCTATTGAAATGTACCTACATTTAGGATTCATGGCAACTACCGTATATCACCCCAGGAGCAGCGTTGGTTTTTAAAGCACATTCAATGCATAAAGATAAATGCCCAGTTTAGTCCAGTGAGGATTAAGCGTTTCATATTATCGGAATATCGCTTTGTTTTGGATGCAGGAAATACATCATAAATCCCCATTGGTAGGGTTTTTGTATTAAATTGTAAGGAAAATGGTGTTTGGTGTAAATACAGTATATTAGCTTTAACAACATTAGCAGCCTATGCTATGATTCTCATATGTCTCAATATCACATACAAAACAACATGGTGTACTAATTTAAGACCAATAATAATTTATTTGAATAGTAACATCCGAGTGAACAAAAATTCCCTCCTTGACTTCTAGGATAGTGTGAAAATACTTAGAATAACTGACAGACGACACATGACATATCCTCCTTTACCAGTACTCTGTATCCTGTGTTGAATGTACAGTACCTAATTAGCTAGTCAATGTCAGGATGCTGTCTCGTCTGTGAATCTCCTGGTGAGCCATGCCCAGCGGGCCTGGGGATATCAGGGACCCCATCATTTTATTGTGTTCGCTTTTAATTTCCGCCTCTGTATATTAGTGTCACAGCTAGAGACTGAGGCAGGGGGAGAAAAGGGGATGTGGGGTCCCCTATCGGCAGACAAGATGGAGAGGTCTCAAGGTCACTGCCACTCTTTGGAAATACAAGTGAAATGCGATTAGGGATTAGGGGATGTTTTGGAGTCGTGTTGTTGAATCGTTTTATTTTTCTCTTCCCCTCTCTCGCTCCTCTCTGTTCTCTCGGTCTTTCTGTTTATTTTTCTCTCTCTCTCTTCTTCTTCTCCCACCTTTGTCTTTCTCTCTTTCTTTCTCTCTTTCTCCTTCTCACACTCTCTCTCTCTCCCTTTCTCTCGCTCTCTATCGCTCTCTCTCCCTCTTTCCTCTCATCTGTCTATCAGGATAAACTCTCGGAGGAGGTGCAGAAGACGCGTGACAGCCTGGAGCAGAACGGCGGCGGTAGCGGCCCACTGCCGTCTTCTGGAGACCCTTCGCTGGCCGACATCGGCAGCATCAGCGGAGCGGAGGAGTTTCAGGACCAAACAAAGCTCCTTCTGGAGCGTCTGCGCACCCTAGAGGTACGGTTCAAAAAATGGCTCCGCCTCTGTTCTCTTCTCCTCCCTCCTCTTCTTCTCCCTCTGCGACCAGGCTCTCCGTTCTGCTGGTTGCAGTCTGGAGCATAATGGTCTTATCAAAGTCTCGTGTGCTCTGCTGTTTGAAGAGCAAAGCACTCCACGAGGGCCCAGGTTTTGGGTCTTTGTTAGTTTCCACATCGCTCCACCATTGTTCCAGTGTGTGTTCTGTTCTCAGCATTAGCAACAGTTGAGTCAGAAATCCATTTTGAGTAATCCTTCTGATTCTGATTGTTTCCGACCATACAGTACACCCACTAGACTGACACACCAGGCTTTCAGATCTCCTCAGCAATTAAAGGGGCTAAGACTATTAAGACTTAATCGAATTACGCTCGGAGACCCACCTAATCATTTATGAAGTGGCCCTGGCTGATGCCGCGAGGGTCTGTGGCTAATGTTAAAATACTTTGAGCGTTTGATCGAGCCCCCCCCCGGAGTGCCCAATCGGAAGGGTTTGGTTTTGCACTTTTAGGACTACTCCATTGGCCCATTGCGGCCAGCCAAGCTCAACCAAGCTCAATCAAGTGCAGAGAAAGTATTTGAAAAAAAAATAAAAATACTACTTGAACCCAGGTCTTCTCCTCAGCCACTATGGACAGCTCAGACATGAGAAAACCTGCCAGAGACACAAAGACCCAAGAAACTGGCACGTTCTACAGACATTATTAACGGTGACACTAACTCCACACTGACAGAAATTGCAGTTAAGGCTAATTACAACAAAATGCAGTGTAATTGCTTGTTGCTTTATGGCTCCTCTATCACTGTACAAGTTATCTTCCCTGCAGTCAAAGAAAATAATGGCTGGCCTGTCTCGCGATTTGTCGCATTACCGCAAAAAGCTACATTCTAAATGAGTTTATCGAAAGTTATCTGCCATTTTCTTCCATCCACCCGCATCTGTGATGGATGCTCCTCCAGAAGAGAACCGGCTAAAACAACGGCGAGGCAATACATCACTGGCCTTTATTATGTGTAAACGGTGGTGACACTAAGTAAGGGCGCCCATTTCTATTCCCCCCCCACCAGCCAAGCCCAACTGATATCATTAATTATCATGGTGGGCATGTTACGCCTTTATAAATGGTGCTTATTTTAAGCTTAGATTGAATCCTTTTGAAAAAATCCATCTTGGAGAAAAAAATGGGTATTCTTTTCACAGATGCTTGAAAGATCGGTTAAAGGTTGTTGAGTGAGTAGACATTCGGTCAAAGGACAAAATGAGTTGGGATTCATCTCGAGTGGACATAGGATGGAATACAAGTTACCGCTACAAATTATATACCTATAACGAACTCATCCATTCCAGCTCAACTCTCAATGCTTCTAGCTTTCCACACAAGCAAGTGTTGTAGAGACTCCATGGTAAGACAGAGCACCAGAGCAAGCAAGTGACTGGGTCTTGGGTAACTGTCTGCAGTTTGAGCAAGTGTGCATGCCCATTGCCCAGCCTTGTGCTCATGCAGCTTGGTTGGCACAGTTGGCACCCGGGTGCCAGGGAAAGTAGGCCTGGTGTACAGGCGTCACAGAAGGACAGCTGGCACTCTGGTCTCAGTGCAGGGTTGGCTCTAACTCCTGTTCAATTACAGACAGAGTGAGAACTGACTGAGGTGCAGCCAGCTCTACCCCTTTCCATACATCCCCTCCTCACCCCAATTCAAACCTACTGTGAGCCAGAAGCAAAAACTCCTGTTGTCTATAACTCTGTTCTCTAGCTAGTTACCTTCCATTGAAGTTTTAAAGTAAAATGCATTTATGATTCTAGTCGCTAATCATGGGGACTCTGCAGGAAAAAACTACCTGGATCATCAAGCATGTATTCTATTCTATAAAAAGCAACTTATAATGGCATGCATCATTTATATGTTTCAAAATCTATGGCAATAGCAGTTGTAGTTGCTATACTGTAATTGTAGCAGCTGCAGGAGCAATACATTGACAGGATGTGCTAATATAAATACATGTTTATTATGTGATTTAGTTGCTATTTTCCTCCCCAATCAAAATGTTTTTTCTGACATGGGATATTTATTTAGTTTAGCATTTGTTGATAATGTATCGCAGCCGAGCACTGCATTCATTCACACTAATATTGATTATGCCTACCTATTTTTCTGCCAGGTTCAAATAATATTTGTATTGTTAGATTATGTCTGCAATGTCAAACTTTCTCCATGATGTTTTGCAATACAGGATGGTAAAATAACACTATAATGAAAGTATTTCAAATGCTTTTAGTGCAAGCAGAAAACGTTCAGCATTCATCATGCATGCTTTTTGATGTGTGTTTATCAGGTACTGATAGGTTCAGTTTGATGGAACTAGACATATTTTTCACATACTACCCAAATCAACAATGTTGTCAATATAGCACGACACTTCCCCTTTCACCAACCCCTTGTTCCATAGAGAAAGATGATTCAACCTGTTACTACCCACACAAAGAATATGATAAAAACATCAGAAAACATGTTTATATGCAACCTTTGGGTAATTATGTGCCTTCACTAAAAACTTTTACTTTACTAATATTAATACTTACTAATAATACTTTTTATTTGTAAAGGGCTTTTCATGTACATCTCAAAGTTGCTCTTTTGTTATAGCTCTGTGCCATTTCGATTAAGGCAGTGGAATATGTTAGGTGCAATTATTTGGCCTGGGTTTTAATCAAAGGCTGGCTGTTTGTACTAAAGGGGCATGTGGCGAGAGAGGCGAGCTAGCCGGAGCGATGTTGACAGCTTCTAATATGGCCTGCCTGGCCCGCCTGCATTTGACAAACTAGAAAAAGAGGAGATCAATAGCCCCTCTCCCTTAAAAGGTGAAGCAATATTCACGCCCCCCCCAAAACAAGAACATATTCACATTAGCCCATTCTAGCCCATTCTACGTAACTTCTTACTTGTACCTTTAAAGTTCAAGATCATAACTTCAATCCCCTTGACCTTTCATTGTGAGATACTTCTGCAGGTTTTTATTAGTTGGCCCCGGTCTTATGGTTGACACCTGACCTTTTCCACCTCGGCGAATCCTCTCTTGTTGTTATCTTGTTCTGTGGCAGCGTAGTCTTGCGGTACAACACACAGATACAGTGGGGGAAAAAAGTATTTAGTCAGCCACCAATTGTGCAAGTTCTCCCACTTAAAAGATGAGAGAGGCCTGTAATTGTCATCATAGGTACACGTCAACTATGACAGACAAAATGAGATTTTTTTTCTCCAGAAAATCACATTGTAGGATTTTTTATGAATGTATTTGCAAATTATGGTGGAAAATAAGTATTTGGTCAATAACAAAGTTTCTCAATACTTTGTTATATACCCTTTGTTGGCAATGACACAGGTCAAACGTTTTCTGTAAGTCTTCACAAGGTTTTCACACACTGTTGCTGGTATTTTGGCCCATTCCTCCATGCAGACCTCCTCTAGAGCAGTGATGTTTTGGGGCTGTCGCTGGGCAACACAGACTTTCAACTCCCTCCAAAGATTTTCTATGGGGTTGAGATCTGGGGACTGGCTAGGCCACTCCAGGACCTTGAAATGCTTCTTACGAAGCCACTCCTTCGTTGCCCGGGCGGTGTGTTTGGGATCATTGTCATGCTGAAAGACCCAGCCACGTTTCATCTTCAATGCCCTTGCTGATGGAAGGAGGTTTTCACTCAAAATCTCACGATACATGGCCCCATTCATTCTTTCCTTTACACGGATCAGTCGTCCTGGTCCCTTTGCAGAAAAAACAGCCCCCAAAGCATGATGTTTCCACCCCCATGCTTCACAGTAGGTATGGTGTTCTTTGGATGCAACTCAGCATTCTTTGTCCTCCAAACACGACGAGTTGAGTTTTTACCAAAAAGTTATATTTTGGTTTCATCTGACCATATGACATTCTCCCAATCCTCTTCTGGATCATCCAAATGCACTCTAGCAAACTTCAGACGGGCCTGGACATGTACTGGCTTAAGCAGAGGGACACGTCTGGCACTGCAGGATTTGAGTCCCTGTCGGCGTAGTGTGTTACTGATGGTAGGCTTTGTTACTTTGGTCCCAGCTCTCTGCAGGTCATTCACTAGGTCCCCCCGTGTGGTTATGGGAGTTTTGCTCACCGTTCTTGTGATCATTTTGACCCCACGGGGTGAGATCTTGCGTGGAGCCCCAGATCGAGGGAGATTATCAGTGGTCTTGTATGTCTTCCATTTCCTAATAATTGCTCCCACAGTTGATTTCTTCAAACCAAGCTGCTTACCTATTGCAGATTCAGTCTTCCCAGCCTGGTGCAGGTCTACAATTTTGTTTCTGGTGTCCTTTGACAGCTCTTTGGTCTTGGCCATAGTGGAGTTTGGAGTGTGACTGTTTGAGGTTGTGGACAGGTGTCTTTTATACTGATAACAAGTTCAAACAGGTGCCATTAATACAGGTAACGAGTGGAGGACAGAGGAGCCTCTTAAAGAAGTTACAGGTCTGTGAGAGCCAGAAATCTTGCTTGTTTGTAGGTGACCAAATACTTATTTTCCACCATAATTTGCAAATAAATTCATTAAAAATCCTACAATGTGATTTTCTGGATTTTTTTTCTCTCAATTTGTCTGTCATAGTTGACGTTTACCTATGATGGAAATTACAGGCCTCTCTCATCTTTTTAAGTGGGAAAACTTGCACAATTGGTGGCTGACTAAATACTTTTTTTCCCCACTGTATGATTTGTTGCATCAATAATCTTTCATATGAAAACAAAGATTGGAGAGACTACAAATACCTTTGGAATTATTTTCATTGGCCACATATGCAGTATCATTTCACATCTACACTGAACAAAAATATAAACGCAACATGTAAAGGGTTGGTCCCATGTTTCATGAGCTGAAATAAAAGATCCCAGAAATGTTCAATACGCACAAAAAGCTTATTTCTCTAAAATGTTGTGCACAAATTAGTTTACATCCCTGTTGGTGAGCATTTCTCCTTTTACCAAGATAATCCATCCACCTGACAGGTTTGGCATATTTAGAAGCTGATTAAACAGCATGATCATTACACAGGTGCACCTTGGACAATAAAAGGCCACTCTAAAATGTGCAGTTTTGTCACACAACACAATGCCACAGATGTCTCAAGTTTTGAGGGAGAGTGTAATTGGCATGCTGACCGTAGGAATGGCCACCAGAGTTGTTGACAGAGAAATTGATGTTAATTTCTCTACCATAAACCACCTCCAACGTCGTTTTAGAGAATTTGGCTGTATGTCCATCCGGCCTCACAACTGCAGACCACGTGTATGGCGTTGTGTGGGCGAGCGATTTGCTGATGTCAACGTTGTGAACAGAGTGCCCCATGGTGACGGTGGGGGTTATGGTATGGTCAGGCATAAGCTACGGACAATGAACACAATTGCATTTTATCGTTGGCAATTTGAATGCACAGAGATACCGTGACGAGATCCTGAGGCCCATTGTCGTGCCATTCATCCGCCGCCATCACCTCATGTTTCAGGATGATAATGCATGGCCCCATGTTGTAAGGATCTGTACACAATTCCTGGAAACTGAAAATGTCCCAGTTCTTCCATGGCCTGCATACTCAACAGACATGTCACCCATTGAGCATGTTTGGGATGCTCTGGATCGACGTGTATGACAGCGTGTTCCAGTTCCCGCCAATATCCAGCAACTTCGCACAGCCATTGAAGAGGAGTGGGACAACATTCCACAGGCCACAATCAACAGCCTGATCAACTCTATGCAAAGGAGATGTGTCGCGCTGCATGAGGCAAATGGTGGTCACACCAGATACAGTACTGACTGGTTTTCTGATCCATGCCCCTACCTTTTCTTTATCTGTGACCAACAGATGCATATCTGTATTCCCAGTCACGTGAAATCCATAGATTACGGCCTAATGAATTCATTTCAATTTACTGATTTCCTCATATGAACTGTAACTCAGTAAAATCGTTGAAATTGTTGCATGTTGCATTTATATTTTTGTTTAGTGTATGTCAATCAACGTAGATAATTATATGTTGATTGTTCTATAACCGAAAAAATTTATGCACTCACTAACTGTAAGTCGCTCTGGATATGAGCGTCTGCTAAATGACTAAAATGTAAAAATGTAAAATTACTGTTTGGTAAGTTACTCATAAACAAGTCTGATGCATACAAACTGTCTGAATTGCTTTTAATGACAAGCTCTCAATGGATTTCAGTTGTCACTAAGTGTGTTTTATTTTGCTGTACAGGAGGAAAACTCAGCCTTGGCCATGGAGAATGAGAGCCAGAGGGAGCAGTATGAGCATTGTCTGGATGAGGTGAGTAGTCCAACCCTCACTCTATTCACCCAGCCCTGAACCTCAGTGAGGGAATCCTATTTTTCACCACACTAATGATAGCCTACATTTGACATTTTAGTCATTTAGCAGACGCTCTTATCCAGAGCGACTTACAATTAGTGAGTGCATACATTTTTCATACTCGCCCCCCATATGAAAAACTATTGTTATATTCTGTTCTTTCCTATTCGGTGACTTATTATGAGTTGTATTCTTTTCCAGCTACCTTTAGCGACTATCTCTAAGATCTCACTCACGGTATTGATCAAACAGGTTACAAACACTGCACTATTTTCCAGTATCCTTCTCTACCTTTATTGACTTTCTTTGAGATCTTTCTCAATGCACAAATGTCCTGCTGTCAAATTCTATCAATGCAATTCCAAAGTAATTCCTCTCCAAAGGAAATGTGATTATGGAGAAAAAGGTACTTGGCGTCCGAAAGGTGAACTGTGTTGTGGGAGAAGCTGGGTAAATGGTGGCTTGAGGGATCCGAATGACAGCAATTAATGAGCTTGTTGGCTCGGCCCGCACGCTGAGTCACCCTGAGGGAAGGCTGGAGGCCCACGGGTGCCAGAAGGGACAGACTGGTTTAATACACTGTGGTGCCAGCTACTGGAGCTTATATGACCTGAGATCTGGGCTCTGGTGCCAGAGGGGGTGGGGAGGGGGAGACGTAGATGGATGGTGGGACAGAGAAAGACCGAGAGAATGAAAGAAAGAAAAGGAGAAAGAAAGAGAGAGAAAGGGATAGAGAGATGAAAGGAGAGTTAGCAATACTTTAGCTCTGTTGTTAACAGTCCAACCGTGGTAGGCAATTGCTTTGCAATGCTCCAAGCATACTGTATGAAACTCTACACCGTGCTGTAGCTTTGGAGGTTAACGCCTGGGGTGGGCCCAGACCAAATCCCTTTTCCACTTGTGTGCCCTCAAAAAGCCAGAGCTGTTCTGTTGTCTGGTCTGGTGTTGTGTTGCCCTCTGTGGGCTCTTCTGACGGGAGCTAGCTCACTAATGAGCATGTTGTGATGTGGGAGTCTCCACAGCTCTAACAACTCTGCCGATGGGCTCAGGGCCATTGGAAACTGTAGAGAACGCAGGGCTTGTTTCGTAATGATACAAAAATAAAATAAAAACATTGTGGAAAATTATCTCTATATAAGAAGAGTGGTGGTTGTTTGGTATGCTATTTGGGCTGGCCACTCACGTTAGGATATCTTTTAGGGTTCCACTTGGTAAACATGGGCAAATGTCATGCTATTGAAAGGCTGGTAAAGGAGTCATGCCACATGTGGCAATGCATCAGATGTAATGGACTGTTATGCCATGACTTGAACTATGAATGCTCTATAAAGCCTTTATAAGTTGTTGTTTCATTTATCAGTTGTTGTAATTTTGATTCTAACTTGAAGATCATTAAATATTCTTGGAATTAGTGCCCTTCAGTTTTACAGGAGCAGCTCTGTATCACTCCCCACAGGGCTCAATCACTTCATCATATCTCCCGTTATTCAATAGAGGGAGAGAGGACACCTCTGAGAAAAAGCAAATGAATGCGTACAGTGAATTAACGAGCAATCAATGGGCTGTAATCAGAGTAGAAGTCGATGGGGCATTGCGGTCTAAACTCAGAGAGTGGTAGGGGTGTGAGACACTCTGCGGCCAAAGCCCAGGCACAACAGTGCTTTAGCCCGTCACTTCTTCTCTTAGACTGCCCGCTGTGTCACAAATGACACCCTATTCCCTATATAGTGCACTACTTTGACCAGGGCCCATAGGGTCATGTAGTGCAGTATATAAGGGATAGGGTGTCATTCAGGACACAGTCCCCTACCCTCCAAGCCACTACATCAGCCATGACACTGCTGTCAATACTGGATCAACAGAAGACAATTAAACATCATGAAGACATGCAGCGCGTCAGGCTCCAAACTGTTCTGCTTCACCGGGCCGCTACTGGCCTTCTCTGCCACCCTGCGTCAGATGTATGATGATTGGGCCCATTAGGAATCAACACACTCCTCCAAGGGAAGGCAGACGGGGGGACAATGCTGTAATGTATTGGGACATCGTGTTCACTAAAGCCTGTAATAATTTTGTAAGCGGTCGGAGTGAGATAGTGCAGCGTCGGCATGCACAGGGCAGGGGCAGTTTAGAGTTGAGGGCGTGGGTCAATTGGGACCATTTTCTTTCTTTCTTTCTTTCTTTCTTTCTTTCTTTCTTTCTTTCTTTCTTTCTTTCTTTCTTTCTTTCTTTCTTTCTTTCTTTCTTTCTTTCTCACTCGTCTGGGTGCCATAACAGCCACCATATTATAGTCAGTCACTAAACAGCTTGCATAAAACGTTTGGATAATTCTTGTTTATTTTTTTTCACTCTGTTTTAGGTTGCCAATCAAGTTGTGCAGGCACTGCTCACACAAAAGGTAGGAGTCTGGTTTCCATAGCAACTGTGGGATAAAAATGTCTCAGAATGAGACTATTATTAGATCCAATTATGTTGTTAGACATGTATGCAATACAGTAGCTCAAAACTTAATCTTAACATTCACTTTTTGTGAGACACTTCTCACTATCTCCTGTTAACTAATCAACTTTTATGGTGTCCATATTAGGACAGTCACACATGACTGGAAGTTCACACCTCTGTTTGTAATAACTCTCTCTCTCTGTTGTTCTTCCCCTTGCAGGATCTGAGGGAGGAGTGTCTGAAGTTGCGGACCAGAGTGTTTGACCTGGAGCAACAAAACCGGACCATGAGTGTCCTCTTCCAGCAGCGAGTCCGACCCGCATCAGACCTGCTCCTGCAGGTAGGGACCTGTCCACTCATCTAGTCCCAGAACCACTATAGAACCTCCTTGTCCCAGAACCACTACAGAACCTCATTGCCCAGAACCACTATAGAACCTCATTGTCCCAGAACCACGATAGAACCCTACAGAGCAACTATTGACCATGACTCAGAGGTGCCCGACTGATGGAGTTAAAATAGCATTTCACTGTTATTAGTTTCAGTATTAGAACTATGTTGTTTCTTGTATTCAATATCGTTGAAGGCAACAGTGTGGGTGTAAGGACAATTTGCTCACTTCAAACTTCTGAAGAGCAGCGATATTAGATCATCCATCTTTTTGTGATGGCGATGTGATCCTGAGTCCGGGGTCTGTGATGTCATCATCACTAAAAAACTATGTGCTCATGAACCATCCAGCCTCCACGGGGCTGCGGGGCTCAGACAAGATCATTTGAGAAAGTACCCAGACTCGCGTCATCCATCCTGGGCTCTCTCGGGGGACGGTAAACCTCTCAACCAAATTACCTCTAGCGCACCAGACCTTGTGGCACGTTACACAGATATAGATGCTAGAGAGAGGAGGGGGGGTGGGTGTGTGCCCGTGTGTGTGTGTAGTCTGCCGTGAGTAGGAATGCACACTTACTGTAACTCTCAGAAATAATTTACTCCAGTCACTGCAGAGAGAGACAGAGAGAGAAATATTGACAACAATGTCTGCTATAAAATGGCCTCATGGATTTTCCTTAATCTCATTTCCCGCAATGGCTGTCCAGCTCTCGTTACCTTAACTCCTTTCAGAGTGGTGGGTGGAGGCTCTCAGACTGCCACAGTGTAAGGGAGGGAGATGTGGGGTGTGAGAGTGAGCACAGGGGGATGGGGTACATGGGACCAGGGCACAGACAGATAATGAAACTCAGACTGGTCTTAATGAGAACATGTGGCACAGAAAGGATGGATGAGAGGAGCTCAGGGGAGAGCTGAGTGCAGGTACTATACAAGTCAACACATCCAGGTACAGAAACAAAGAAAGTTATAGTTGAAGAATAACTTTTTTATTGTTGACAAAATCTGAAAAACAAAAGCCTCCAGCACATTGGTATTCTTGAATAGTCCACAGACCATTTTAATGGATCTCATTTAAGCAATGTTTCGATCAATAGACCTTCATCCCAGTTTGTTCAGTTGTTGACAAAATATATAAATGAGAATGGCAAAGAGCGCGCTGACGACAATCCTTTATCTACTTCAAGTTCAGGAGAGAGTATGCCCTCTGTCAGTCGCCCTCCGCTAGCAACTGATGTGGACATATGGATAATTGAAAGTCACAGTCCACATTGTCCAGTGAAGGGTGCAATTTTGTGGCGGAAGGGAGGCATTTTCATCGTCCCAACAGATTGAGCAAAGCTGTGGATGCACTATTTTTGTCCCAACTAAACCAGGGCATGGATAAAGTGAAATGTGTAATTGTTTATTAACTATTTGTAACTATTTAATAATATTTCGATTTAATAAACCAATATGTATGTTCTGGTTATAAGAGTAAATGTTAGCGTATTCAGTCTTTTCAGTAGAGCATTTGTTTTCAATATAGAATGTGATCAACAGGACTTTGAAGAGAGCAATATACCGTACATCTATTTGCTTGTGTAGCAGGAGCCTCGGTCTATGTCCCAAATGGCATCCTATTCCCTGTATAGTGCACTACTTTTGACCAGAGCCCATAGCGCTCTGGTCAAAAGAAGTGCACTATGTAGAAAATAGGGTACCATTTGGGATACAGCCTCTGGCTTTTCACAAGGGAGTATGCCAGGAATGAGGATTTGTAGCAAGACACTTTTTCAGCGGTGAGGAAGTGAGATTTTATTGTGTAGGAGGCGGAGAGATTTGAAAGATTGATTTCCAACTTTATGTCCAACTGATGTCTGCCAGCATATTAAACAACAAGAAAATAATTGACAGTTGTGTAAGCGATAGCTAAATCATACGTTATAGGATGCTCTTTTGTATTTTTACATTGATTCCTCGAACAGTCATTCATTTTATTGAAAAGCTCATGATTCTTTCACGGTTGTGGTTTTGTCAATATGTTTCAGGTTGTAAACCTTGTTTCTGTTTCTGAAATTAATTTCTCTATAAAGGTGGCTGTGACAAAGGTGACTAGTAATACAAGTGCTGAAAGAGTATATGATTGATTGAGTCAATTAAAACATGGGTTTGAAATCAGTATGCTCAACCCTTTCCCCTGCTACTTATTGTGGATAATTTCTCTTGAAGTAGCCTAATATTTTGCCCTCTAAAATGGCTGCGGGTAACCTTCTGGTTTGCATGAATTACCTTTATACCATAACCTACCATCAAATAATCATTAGCGACAGTAGAGCTACACTTATTAATATTTCCTTTCAGTCAGAGAGTGTCAGGTGTTTGGCTGTTTTTATCACCCGCATTGGTATTTAATTTCTACTGTTCTGGGAGTCGGTAATTAAATGTGTTATTGGCCCCTGGGGCCATCTTGAATTTCCCTGATAACAAATCACTGCTCTCTATTGAGATTGTGATTAGGAATACTGGGAATATGCTTGACCTACTGTCGCTTCATGTAATGTGGCATTTCATACGCTTCAAGGCTCTGTTTGCTGCAGTTCGGCCAGGTGTTTAGTAAGGTGTGTAAGTAGTGAATAATAATTCCCTCCTTCCACTTATGCAGCCTTATCAAAAGTGACAGGCGAGTGGTAATTGAGTTGTCAATTATCCGTAAAAGTAGGTTCTGGTTACCGTGGAAACTTCCCAGGCCCCTCCGGCAGGACATAGTAGCTACGCAGTACCATTCAGTCATTTTTGCCGTCTGAATTTTGATGGACTTTTGCACTATGGTTCCCCTCAGTGTTGCCTTTGCTGGGGTTTTGTTAACTGCATTGTCTGTACAGTATTCCTATTCTGGTTAATTTCTCAGTGTAGTACAAGACACATGTTTTGTCATAGCTTAGCCAATTCACTGTTATACGTTACCTGTATCCTCTGACTAAGGGAAGACCAAGCCTTGAGTGCAGCATCAAACGTAGATCAGGTAATAGGCAGTAACAGAGAAGGTGAACTCCCTCAGTGCGCCTCCGTCCTTGGCTAGATCACACTTCCACACGGTCAGGTACAGTGAGGCTAGGCTAGCCCGGAGAGACACAGAGATGGGGGAGCTGTCCGCCCCCATGTCCCCCTCCCTCTCCACACCCCTCCCCATCAGGGGCCTTGTGACACTATTGACTGAATCATTGATGACTGTGCTGAGGAGGTGTAATCCTGCACCCCTACGATAACATCAGCCCCCCCTTCTCTTCTCCTGACACTCAACCACTCCCATCCCCCTGTGTGGACAGCCTATACCCTGGAGAGGAGCGATATGGCTTCAGAGAGAAATACATTTATATTATGGGCTTTATGGTGAGAGAGACGCCATCTGGCATGTAAAGTCCACTGTAAAGGACAACCTGGACTGAGTCAGCTACAGGGGAAGAATTCTCATCTACATATAAACTGTAGGTCATAATGGCAAGTTAAGCGGTATTCAAGAAAATACTTGGTTTAGAACAACCTGTAGTAGGTATATTTTGCTCCATTAATTCACAGTAATGTACATGATATGAATATGATATGCATATTCAACTACAAATAAGCAGAACATGTGATTTAAACCTTTTCATTTAATTGCTGTCACTTACCTTTAATTCTCAATTTTAAGTCTTTGCATAAATGTGTAAGCAATAAACAATAATATATTTTATATAAAAATGTGATTATACCTAACAAACAAATTTAAAACTATTTAGCATCAAATGTGCATCAACTGTGCAAAAAAGTATTAAATAAAATCGATTAGTCTCAACATGCTGTTTATATACTGTACTACGTTCCCATTTAATCCAGTTTAAACAGCTCTATCATTATTTCTATATTTCATAAATTAACTCACGATGGAGAACAAGAGAGCACATTGAGTCTAATCCTTTTCCACATCCCCATCGATCGCGACCGCTCTTGACCAAATCGACTTGGACCAAGTTATAAAATATGGAGCATTCCACCGAGATGACCTCAAAGGTTCAGAATTTCCCAAAAATAGTCCAACTAGACTATCTGCTGTGAAAGAGAGTATTGATGCCATATCCCTCCAGGTCCCTGCTAGCACACAATATGCTGTACAATACGACAGAACCAGACAAGATGTAATGAGAACATTACATGGTCACCATTTATGAAAATAAAATAAAATATATACTGTCGAAATTGAGTGTATTATTTGAAACAATTTAAAAAAAAAATGTTTTTCTCCAGTTGCTGCAGATATACAGCACTGCACGATGGGTTGAGAAATTTCAACTCAATTGAAATTGCACATACTCACACACACAGACACACACACACATTTTGTTCTTCTATCCTCATGGGGATGTAAAATTGATTTCCTTTTATAATCCTATTTTCCCTTAACCCTTACCCTTACCCTAACCCTAATTGTAAACCTAACCCTAAACTAAACCCCTAAACTTAAAATAGTCTTTGTCCTCATGGGGGAGAATATTCCTCATTTTACTATCCTTGAGGGGACTTAATGGGATGTTAGGTCCCCACAAGGTTAGAAGAACCAACCCACACACACACACACACACACACACACATCAAAATACTAACCAATTACTTGTACAAAAAGCCATTGGAAATCAATATCATTTAATTCATTGGAATATTGCCATTATAGCCTATCATTGTTTAGCTGGTCTGTAGGATAGAGTCACAGTGTCCCCTTAAGCTCAGTCTAAATGGGGCTGAGATTACGGAAAGAGAAACAAGAGGGAGGATTCATTTGGGACTCTAGGGAGATAAAGTGATCATCTAAATGTGATTTATTTCACATCTCCAGTTTACATCCATGTTCCCTTAAACTAGTTCCAATTTGCACTAATTTGCACATATACAGTGCCTTCAGAAAGTATTAAGACGCCTTGACTTTTTTCACATTTTGTTACGGTACAGCCTTATTCTAAAATGTATTAAATTGTGTTTTTTTTCTACACACAATACCCCATAATGACAAAGCAAAAATGAGTTTTTAGACATTTTTGCTAATTTATTACAAATGAAAAACGGAAATATCCAATTTACATAAGTATTCAGACCCTTTACTCAGTACTTTGTTAAAGCACCTTTAGCAGCGATTACAGCATTGAGTCTTCTTGGGTATGACGCTACAAGCTTCGCATACCTGTATTTGGGGAGTTTCTCCCATTCTTCCCTGCAGATCCTCTCAAGCTCTGTCAGGTTGGATGGGGAGCGATGCTGCACAGCTATTTTCAGGTCTCTCCAGAGATGTTCGATCGGGTTCAAGTCCGGGCTCTGTCTGGACCACTCAAGGACATTCAGAGACTTGTCCCGAAGCCACTCCTGCGTTGTCTTGGCTGTGTGCTTAGGGTTGTTGTCCTGTTGGAATGTGACCCTTCGCCCCAGTCTGAGTTCCTGAGCACTCTGGAGCAGGTTTTCATCAAGGATCTCTCTGTACTTTGCTCCGTTCATCTTTCCCTCGATCCTGACTAGTCTCCCAGTCCCTGCCGCTGAAAAACATCCCCACAGCATGATGCTGCCACCACCATGCTTCACCGTAGCGATGGTGCCAGGTTTCCTCCAGACGTGACGCTTGGCATTTAGGTCAAAGAGTTCAATTTTGGTTTCATCAGACCAGAGCATCCTGTTTCTCATGGTCTGAGAGTCTTTAGGTGCCTTTGGCAAACTCCAAGCGGGCTGTCATGTGCCTTTTACTGAGGAGTGGCTTCCATATGGCTCTTTACTATAAGGAATTGATTGGTGGAGTGCTGTAGAGATGGTTGTCCTTCTGGAAGGTTCTCCCATCTCCACAGAGGAACTCTAGAGCTCTGTCAGAGTGACCATCAGGTTCTTGGTCACCTCCCTGACCATGGCCCTTCTCCCCCGATTGCTCAGTTTGTCCAGGCGGCCAGCTCTAGGAAGAGTCTTGGTGGTTCCAAACTTCTTCCATTTAAGAATGATGGAGGCCACTGTGTTCTTGGGGACCTTCAATGCTGCAGACATGTTTTGGTACCCTTCCCCAGATCTATGCCTCGACACAATCCTGTCTCGGAGCTCTACGGACAATTGCTTCGTCCTCATGGCTTGGTTTTTGCTCTGACATGCACTGTCAACTGTGGGACCTTATATAGACAGGTGTGTGCCTTTCCAAATCATGTCCAATCAATTGAATGTACCACAGATGGACTCCAATCAATTTATAGAAACATCTTGAGGATGATCAATGGAAACAGGATGCACCTGAGCTCAATTTCAAGTCATAGGAAATGGGCTGAATACTTATGTAAATAAGGTATTTCTGTTTAATAAATGTGCAAACATTTCGCTTCGTCTTTATGGGGTATTGTGTGTAGATTGCTGAGGATTCTTTTTTATTTAATCAATTTTAGAATAAGGCTGTAACGTAACAAAAAAAAGTAAAGGGGTCTGAATACCTTCCAAAGGCACTGTAAATGCATTTACAATTAGCAGCACCACTTGGAACTATTTCTATTCATTCTCTGTGTTTCGCAGAGGGTGGCTCACACACAAGCAAGCCTTTGCAGCTTTTCAAACTTTTTTTTGATCGATTTAAATTCAATGCATTGAGATTCGATGTCAAGTCAACCAAAATGAATGTGCTTTTATGTCCTTGGAAGTGTTTCTTTAGCCTAAGGAACACCATATGGTGAACATACATGTATTAGCTAGTGTTCTTTCAGCCTACTAAAGCCTCACTTCACATTGCATGATTTGTATTACACTAGTGCAGCAGTCATCACAAATGTTATATAACATATTGAGCCTTATAAGGAAGGAGACCTGTAGATACCTGGTAGGTCTATAGGTATCTTTCAGGTGGCCTTGGTTAGTTTCCTGCTTTCAGTGAGATTGTGACTATTGATCCTTTGACACTAGTCCATGGATGTTCTGAACACAATGTTCAAGTGGCCATTGTCATTGCCCAAGGCTGGGATTATGAAACCAAGGACTAGGATTGTTATCCATCTTATCATGAATACATTTTTTCTTGGAGATTCAAAAGAAAACTGGTTACAAGGGGCTGTCATCCCAAGTAAAAGGAATATGGCTTCCTGAAATACGGTTTCCACCGTAGATGTAAATACAATGCAATAGTGTATCTACATGTATCTCTATGGCTTTCACACTGCGTTTGCAGGAAGGCTTGTTAGCTCGAAGCCTCTGGGACCCCAGGGCTCGGCCGGTGTGTTGATCACTAGCACAGAGACTGATTTCAAGCTTTTCAACTTATTGTCTGGCTCTCTGTTTCTTTGTTGGATAAGTGGACTCATGTAGTGAGCCAGTGTCTTCATGCTAAAGGCTATTTTCACCTCGTTACTGTAGCTCTGTCCCTGTTACTCAGTGTAATGGTAGATAGCACAAAATCTCGCATCGGAGTCTCACACTTAAACAGGTGGTAACATGGATGTTTGTATGAAATAATGGATCATGTGATACTATGGTTTGGCCTTGGGCAAGGAGTTTGAGATCAGTGCTTCCTGAATGACACAGCTGTGCGGCGGAGTGTTTACGAGGTGTGAAACTGTTGTTTAATAAACATGTTCTGAGTGTCGTCTGTGATTTAGTAGAGGAGTAGCTTTATACTCAAGCCATCTGGGTAGTCTGAGTAGTCGAACAGAGATGACGTGAGGTAGAAATTGCATTTCTATTGTTGTACTGAGTAAGAAATGGAGTAACCATATATTACGTTAGGCCTGTATTGTATACCCTCTCCTTTTATTTTTTAATCAGATATACTTTTTTTATGTTAAAGGAACATTGTGGGATGTCGCATGCATCTCCAACTAATGATGTAATGAGATTATGCAAGCAAATAATCATTTTCATAATTTAAAAATGATTGGGATTAATTGTGTAAAACACTGAAGGAAGACTATAGATGGACTAAAGCTCATATACCTCACACTAAAAGTTCCACAAGGTGACTCTCACAGCGGCGTGAAATCCTTCTGACGGTTATGTTCATCTACAGTGGGCGTACAGAGCACGGGAAGGAAAGTAAGTGCAGTGTACAGCAATCTGGCAATTGTATTGCATTATCGAGATGGAGAAATTAAAAATAGATATGAGCGCAGCAGAAAATATCCTCCCTAAACGAGCATTAAAGTTGCCCTTGGAGGGGAATGTGGCATAAATGGAGTGTTTTGTTACAGCACGTTTGCCGTTAAGTAGATCCGAGCACGGGGAACCGGGTGGTAATTAGATTGGAGGATTAATATGTGAAAATGTAGTTGGTTTTGTATCCTTCCCCTATGAACGGAAACCAAAGAAAAGAATGGATCGCAAAATAATGTTTGAATATGAATAAAAAAATCAAAGGAATCCCTCGCTCCCCAATGCAATTAATTCCCATTCACATGAATTATTCTTAACAGATGACATTAATGACATTGAGTCTAAGACTATTGAAGAGTGCCCTGCTTAGGATCTCAGTGGAGGCAGAAAGAGGGTTACTTTCAAACCCTGGGAAAGTGCGGCTGAACCAAAGCGTTTTGAGACCCGCTCAAATGTGAATTTTCTTGTTTTCGTTGTGAGATTTTTTTCTAGGATCTTTGTATGAAAATGATTTATGTTTGATGGTAGACTTTCTATTGTATATTCATTAATCTACTACTGGAAAGGTGTGATTGATACAGAACACCAATATTAAAGGCAAAACAGCATGCAATATAATATAGTTGTTTGATTGCCACATTCTTCTGTTCAGTTGAATGTGTTAAATGCCTTCTCTATGTAGTTGATATATTTCTGTATGTAGTGGAGACGTTCATTAAGACCTTGGCCTTCCTTATCCTTTCAGAAACTCCACTCTCGGATCATGGATTTGTCTGCCGCTGATCTCCTCCTGGAGCCTGAGAGAAGCAAAAGCTTCCTGCTATCCAGGAACACTGACTCTCCACCTCATGTAAGACTGATTGAAAACAAACCAATGGCATATTCTTTTCGCCCCAGCCTCACCCATATGTATTGTCCAGGCATCATAACTGACGTATAGCCCAGAGAAATCATTCGAGAGGATTAAAATACCAGCCCTAACTATTTGGGGATTTGATCCGCTGTTCTCGGCAAGCCGAGTTGGCAGTATCACTTTGCTCTAAAAGGTATAAATACTTGTCATATTACCAAAGGACCATCGATTGAGGCTCGTATTCAGTAAAAATGAGTCCGCGGGACAGTGTTGTACATTAGTCATCTTATATATTATGTATTAAGGTCTTAAAATGAATTCACTCTGGTCTCATGTCCTTTTACTCATTGAGGACACAACCTGATAAACCTTCATTTATAGTATAGAAATGTGGCAGAAAAGAAGGAAGTGAATAAGTGATGGTGTAATAATGTTGAAATCTGATAATGTATTCATGTCTTTGCGACAAGATAATGAGTTTGGGAAAAGAAGACGCACAAATGTGATATACTTGCAGTGCAGATCGGGACAGATTTCCTGGGCCAATTAGTTTGCTTCCTATTATCTCTCTGACTGAACAGTTGATTAGAATTCTGAATCGACATTTGTTTGGACAGAATTGTGGAATAGGACTGATGCAGAAAACATCTGTTGGGGAGATTGCTTCTGAAAGTATGATGGATCATTTGTATCTCACTGGCTAATTATAGAGTCGAAGCAGTAGCTATCGCAACACTTTACAGGAATACTGAGAACCCCAAAAAGTGAAAGTACACACATAAAATATCAGCCACCGGTAAAGCAGTCAACAGACATGCAAAAGACCCCGTTTTTTATGAGAGATGCAAAAAAGCGGTGTGTTTTTGGACAGCCTTGTAAAATGCACCAGTGATTCGACATTGCATAGTCATAGATTCCCTGATTAACAAGCTGAAATATGGTTTGTTAATCAGAGTTTTTGTAGCGTTATCCTGCATCGCTCATCATTTTCTCTACCTTCTCAACCTTAATCCCCTTTATCCAGACTCATGAATGTATGTGGCACTAAATCATGACTAATGGTGTCTTTGGAATCCGTCCTGCAGGATGTCCAACTGAACGGAAAGGCGGGACTTCCTGTGGCCAAGTGTTTGAGCCAGCTGAGTCTGACGGTGCAAGCGCCTGTCTACCCACGCAGCAGCTGTAGCAGCAGCGAGCTGTCCCTGTCTAGTGCCTGCAGTGAATACTCCAGTGGCTCCTACACCTGGAACGATGGACGCTCCTGTGGGAAAATAGTATGATGACCAGACCAACCTCTCCTCACTCTGTCTCTCTCTATTTTTATTTGTCTCTGTCTCTCTCATTTATAGACTTTATCAATGTGGGGTTTCAATCAGCTTTAAAAATAAATAAAAAATTGACGTAACACATAGCTGAACTAAAATGTCTCTTATGAAGAAATCTGTCTCACCAGATTACACGTTTCACAAACCGAGACCGTGGAAATGTGATATGCAATATTTTAACATTAGCTAAACCTCAATTCACTGGCAGAAACCAATAAAATGAAATTATATAGAATCCTGATAGGCTGCAATAGGAAAAAATTATAATTAATCAAAGCATTAAATATTTAGCTTGAGCCATACCCCAAAGTGCTTAGTATCTCCATTAGAACATTTGAAAGGGAGTCAAACAAATTGCAGACTGAGTAACAGCTTGACAAAGTAATCATCTGACTCCACAATCAACTCTGTTGTAGAGAATGAGAGTGGGCCACAATCACCAATCCTCTGAGAAGTACTACATGTGCTTGAATGCCCTTATATTCATCCTGGGATTGCTGTTGCACAGCTCAATTTAGCTGACTTTTTGAATGACGTGTCTATGTATTTTCGAATGATGTGTCTGTGTGTCTGTCTCTCAATCACCTACTGTCCTCTCTGAGTTTTCTAATAACTTCTGTCTCTCTGTATTTCTCCTGCAGTCATCTCTGACGTGGGAGAAGAGGTTGAGCCTGGGTTCCTCAGCCCCCGGAAACGTCTGCGCCCCCCTGGAGGAGCAGCTCCCAACAAGGAGGAAGGAGAGCCACATCCTAGAAGGCGCCTGGAAGCTCCAGAGGAGAAAACCCAAAGGCTCCTCATCCTCCGGGGTCTCCAAGTCGGGCGACAAGGACTGCATGAACTCTAATGAGGGTATCTACTCTCTGGGGATTAAGAGTGGGAGCAAGGGAATCTCCAAGCCCACTTATGTGGGAAGGACCACTGTCTCAGGGGTGGGGTGCAAAAGGTTTGTGTACGACTCTGACGATGCGGATGACGAGTCACTACATTCGGCGTACTGCAGACGAGACAGCGTCCCCAGTAAGGACGGAGGCTGGATGTACTTCAGGAAGCTGTCGCACAGCGTCTCGGACAGTCTGTGTAGCTGGGACGGGCTGCAGGACAGTGGCGTAGTAGAGGATATTAACTGCAGCATGGGTACGAAGCACCCGTCCGGCTATAACTCCAAGGAGCGGCCGGAAAAACTCAAGAGCTTCATCAACAGTTTCCTCTCTGGGGGACGGACCTCAGCTGTTCTAAACCCCTCCCTGTTGCACTTTGATGTCAGCCCCACAGAGGCTGAATGCCCCCTCCACCTCTCAGACACCGATCCTGAGGATCTGCACTCTGAGGTCAGTGACCACCGGCTGCCTGTTAGCCGGACAGCTGAGCAACTACAGAAGGACATCAAGAGGCTCTCGAGGGATGCTGACAAGCTGCTTCCGTACATTGCTTGAGGAGGGAACCTGGCCGAACCCAGTCTGCTGACGGAAGACCCAGGCCCTTCTGCCTAATCAAGGAACACAAGGGGGCCAAAACCCAGTCTGAGGAGAGTATCATGTCTATATTCGATGCAGACGGACAGCCCATTGAACTCAGTGCTCAGCAGTCCTCCGTTGGTGCTGGGGCTCGGAAAGAGATTCCTGGGAGGAAGGGGAATGGGGTTGCTGAGTATGCAGCACTGTCGCCTCATGATAGGCCCATTCGTCATAAAGTAGGCAACAATGGAAGGAACTACACTGTACTAGAATCTCCTGAAAAGTGTCATAGTAAGGCTAGCAGCAGAGAAAGCAGCAATAGCAGGGAGGGAAGCCCAGAGAGGCTACAAACGCACGTCATTCCACTGCGGAAATTGATAAAGCCGTCTTCCAATCGATCCAACAAAGGCCAGTCTGTCCCTCCCATGAACAATGCTTCCCCCAGCCTCAAGGCCATCAGCTCAAAGATCCCCAGCAGCCAGGGGAAAGGATCTCCAATTAAGGTTTCTAAGGGCTCCACCACGGAAACCAGCAACAGTGGACCAACCTCAGGTTTCACAGCTCAGGAGTCAAAGTCCCCTTCTTCTCCTCCGGTCAAGATGTCCAGGTTCATCAAAGCTCCAGGCTGCACTACAAGCCCCAAGGCAGTGAGCAACAAGCTTCCAGGCAGGAATGACTGGACAAAGGGCTCCTCATCTAGTGTTCCAACCGGCTCCCCACACTTTCCAAGAAGGCATTTGGACCACATGGACTACAGGGAACAGCCTACCAGAGACAGACACTGTGAAGCCAGCAGCAAAACTGAACTCAGGTCCCCGTCTCCTCCCCTGCCCCCTGGCCGCACCACCTCCTTACTTATCAGACCAAACTACGATGGGTCACCTCAAGCACTTAAACCAGGGGCACAACCATCCACGCCTACAACTGTGAGGGGGCCACCCCCGAGTTACCACCCCCCGCCTGTACCAAATATGCAACATTCATTACCACCACCACCCTACAAGGGCCAAGATACCATAGACCTGGACGCAGGCTACGGTACCGCAATCGCACCTCAGAAACTGTTGGACAAATCGAGCCAGCAGCACCCTGCTTCAAATGAGACCCCCTCTAAAGGCACTTCGAAACGGGTCCCCACAAAACTCTACCTCCCTCCTCAGCCTCAGGGCATGTGCCTGATCACCCTGTAAATGCACCTAAAAGCTCAAAGAATGTCCCTCCTCCCTCATACAACTCTCAACGTGGCTCTTCGCTTCAAAGCACATTTACTAGTAAGAAAGGTACCAATGACAATAGGCATCCTATGTTGTATAAGACCTCTAGTAGTTTTCCTGTAACTCTGCAGGGCCACCCTCAGTCTCCAACAGAACCTCACGGTAGTATGACTCCTCAAGCTGTAGCGAACCCACCTGTCTCTGGAACTAGCACTCAAAATTCCACTGAAAAAGCGTCAAAGACACGCATTTCTATGGGCTTCAAAGCTTTTGTGAAATCACCCCCCTCACTGCAGAAAGGCTCCACCACAATACCAGGAAAGCAAGAGAAGGAACACATCAACTCGGTCTCCAAAGAGACTGTGACTTCAAATGCTTTCGCCCCATGTGACAGTTTTCAGGCAGTGTATGTTGATTCGTTAGCCATGACTTCCATCATGGAGACTAAGGGTGAGGTCCAGTGCATCCTTCAGGAAGAGGAGGCACACACCTCTGAGTTGGCAGAGCAAGGGGAGGTTGGTGACAAGTCGGACTGCGACAGTAGACTGTTCAAGAGGTCCATATCTGTCACGACCAAACCTCACCTAAAGCCCGCCCCCTGGGGATGAACGGGCGAAAGCGCGCAGCCAGAGTTTCAGCACCCACTACATGGAAAAACCCAACATCAACGTGTTGGACGGACATGTGAAGATTCGAACCCAGATCATCACCAACTCTGGAGAGAGGGGGAACTCATTAACAAGGCAGAGCTCATTTGTTGAGGGCCTACAGATGAAACCCAGTAGCGGATCTGGGGAAAGTCCGGTCCGTTGCCCTAGCCACAGGTTGAGCCACTACGGAGGTATGACAGGCTCTAACAGCCACCAGGGCCTTCCGGAGAGAGCCTCCAAATCGGGCTCCACCGGTGATGGGCCACGGAACACTGCAAAGGGGGAGAGCATCACAGCTCCACCTCAGAAAGAAGTGCGTAGCTTACCCCTTGCCGACCGGATCGGCTTGAAGAACTCCCGAAATCCCAAGAAGGTCGCATCTCATCCTCAGTTTGAGTCACCGGCCTCTCCTGTCTATAGCCCAGAGGCCACAACAAAGGGTGGGAAAGTGCTCAGCCCCGGCAAACTAGACCTCCCGAAGAGCGTCAAAGTCCAGGCAGGCTGTTCTCAAGGGGCGCTTGATGAGGAAGAGCAACCAGTGAGCCCCACAGTCTGCACCATCGAGGAGAAGGTCATGATGGGGATCGAGGAGAATATCCAGAAAGGTCAGGGTCAAGAGAAGGTAACAGCATCGGAGACCAAGCAGAAGACCGGCCCTTCTCTGGCCAACTGGTTCGGCCTACGTAAAAGCAAGCTGCCAGCCTTGAATGGGAAGAAATCAGACGCCACCTCCCGAAAGAGAAAGATGAGAAAAAAAGATCTGAAGATCGGATCCGTGCTGGGAGGCAAACAGATGAAATCGGACAAAAAGAAGGACAAGAAGAAAAATGACAGCCAGTTCGAAAAGAGTCCAGAGCTGACGTTGTCGGAGAACAAGCTGAGCTCGATCATGGATCATTGCAATATTCAGATGGGACAAATAGCCAATCAGATCCAGTGTTCTACAACCTACACCGGGAAAGACCAGTTCATGAAAGAGCTTCTTGGCAGGTTGGTATTAACGGAGCAACATTCGTAAACCTGATTTGTCAAATACTTCAAGAACATTTGCATAATTAGTCATAGGTAAAAACCTAAAAAAAGTTACAGTGAATTGATCAGGAAAAAGAACACTCATTAGATAACTTGTCTCCTGCTGATATGATTGCAGATTGTAGTTTTAACATTTCTCCCAGTGTTCATGCTGCAGTAAAACACAAGTCTTGCTACATTATGCATGCATGTAAAGAGACAAAAGCACACACAGCTAAACAACAGCAACGCCAGCTGTCTCTTTGAGTTATGTTCTACTTGAGTGAACATAAGCACTTCCTAACCTGGAATCTAGAGACACTGTCAGCCCTGAACTATCTCAGCTGGAAGAGTACAGCATTCATTACCCCTCCTCCCATAAATTGATATAATACCTAAAATCTCAGCTGACAGATTTTATCAAGAGTAGTTACAAACATTTATCACTCAATAAGACTTGAGTCGGGAAGAGCAGTTAAAAATAGGTTATTTCAGATCCTATGGTAGGGGGATAGCTATACTGCACAAAAATATAAACGCAACATGCAACAATTTCAACGATTTTACTGAGTTACATAAGGAAATCAGTCAATTTAAATAAATGAATTAGGCCCTAATCTATGGATTTCACGACTGGGCAGGGGCGCAGCCATGGGTGAGCCTGGGAGGGCATAGGCCCACCCACTTGGGAGCCAGGCCCATCCACTGGGGAGCCAGGCCCAGCCAATCAGAATCAGTTTATCTAAAACGACGTTGGAGGCGGCTAATGGTAGAGAAATGAACATTCAATTCTCTGGCAACAGCTCTGGTGGACATTCCTGCAGTCAGCATGTCAATTGCATGCTCCCTCAAAACTTGAGACATCTGTGGCATTGTGCTGTGTGACAAAACTACACATTTTAGAGTGTCTTTTTATTGTCCCCAGCACAAGGTGCACCTGTGTAATGATCATGCTGTTTAATCAGCTTCTTGATATGCCACACCTGTCAGGTGGATGGATTATCTTTGTAAAGGAGAAATGCTCACTAACAGGGATGTCAACAAATTTGTGCACAATATTTTTGTGCATATGGAAAATGTCTGGGATTTTTTATTTCAGCTCATGAAACTTGGGACCAACACTTTACATGTTGCGTTTATATTTTTGTTCAGCGTATATGGAGGTCGTATTGTGGGAGAACAATGGAATTTATCAGCCGGGATCTCTTTCCACCTGCACAGTTCATATGAAATCGGTTAAGCAGACAGACAGAAAATGAATCAAATCATGTTTCCTATACAGGAGTGTAAGGAAGGGCGACTCCATCGCTGAATCTCTCCCTGGCATCTCCATCCCCAAGAGAAACAGCGATATGAGGGGAGATATGGAGATCTGCTCCGATACAGCTGTGAGTGAGCAAGGGGTCCTGTAATGAAACGTTGCTAGGCTTCTAGGATATAGCATGTGTCTCTCACTCTACTGCGCCCTCTCTCTCTCTCTCTTTCTCTCTCTATTATCTGTCCATCTTTCCTCATAATCTCACCATTTTATCACTATTTCCTCTAACCTCAGTATCCATTTCCTCCATACCATCATGCTAGTCAATTGCTTATTGGATTGTATGTATACTCAATATAATTTTCTGTTGCAATAACATTTTCCATGTCGTGTGTCTAGTTTGTGTACAAACCTGCAAATTCCGCCAACCTTCACACAGACACACACATACAGACAGACTCAAAATACAGACAGACACACATATGAGAGCACACTAAAGCACTTCATCTTGGGAGATACAGTATGCTACCAATGTTGAACCACATACTAAGCGTTGGATAGAAAAAAAATGTTTCTTTAAGACTTAGAATGCCACGGAATTCTGACCTTGTAGAAGGTATTCCTTGTTCTTTGTCAGGGACAGAAAGAGAGCAAGGAAGGGAGGGGGAGAGAAAGAAAAGAGAGAGAGAAAGAGAGAGAGTCCACATGCAATATGCAGGAAATTCAATCCAGCTGATGGGGAATTTTGATAGTGAAGAGGAGGCTCTTATCGCAGACACTCAATTCAAAAAAGGCCTGTTTAATACTATCCGTGCAGCTTCATCTCTATCTCCCCCTCTACAGAAACACAACTATAGAAAATAAGTGTTTATGACCTGCAAATCCCCTTTATACCTTCGGATAACACTTTTTTGACATCACACTCTGTTAGCCCACCTGCATATTAGATCAATTACCTTGTTTTATCCCCTGACAGAACTACCTGTTATGAAAGAGGCTCTGAAAATGTAATGGTAATTTCTGTAAATCCAAGGTGTTTGTCGATTCTGTTTTGAGTCATCTCTTGACTAATTGATGAATCGCCTTCCACTCTTGTTTTGTTTGAGCGCTAAAGGGATAAATGGGTATGCAGCGTGTGATGGAAATCTTGACAAATACAGAATATATATAAATCATGTTCTATCTGTATTATGCCAGCGATTGCATCTGTCTTAGCTGTGTTTGTCATTTTGGATGTCTGGCTTCGTAGAAGTATATAAGGTATTATCACGTTGTAGAAAAGTGTACTTTGCTTGTTTGGAGTTTATGACTCATACCAGACGTATCCTTGAACTTTGTTCTGTTCTTATCTGTGCAGATGATATTCAAGGAATGTTAAGGCCACAATACAACAGATTGAATTCACACACAAGCAGCAAAGCAATGATGAATTCAATACTATGCACATTACAAAGATGTAGGGGAAACAATGGGTCTGTTGTAACAGCTTAATAACTCAAATTAGAAACCACTTAGAAAGCTGGTATGCAATGTCCTAATGCTTGGTTAGTCAATCAATAATTGTTTTTTTTTATTGAGATAATTTTTTGTTTTGATGCCCTAAAGTAAATATACTTGCCGCCTCTCTTTTTTTTTATTTATTGACCTGTGGAACATTCTCCATGAATCTAAACATATAGTATTTTCATCAGTAAGATGGGGTCTTTTGATTGGTGTAGTTGATGACAATAATTATTGTTGTATTTTCTCACAAGATTCAGATTAGTATAGGCTCCTATGTGGGGGGGTTAGTTGTAACGCAGTACCTTATAAGGTATTTACATATTCACATAATTATATAAAATGTCACTTCTTTACATCAAGTTTAGCAGTACAACTAAGATAATACAAACAAATACAATTGTAACATTTCACTCCTGCCACTTTTGGTTGAATTGTAAACGACTGGTATGTTCTAGAAACGTAGTTACAGTGTTTAATGGTAGCTGAGATATGTATGTTTGTATAACAATATTATTTTCGTAGTAAACATTTTTCACACAAATGATGTACCATCTGTTGATGATATTGTGAGGCACATTTGATAACACTTTATTTCAATGTTCTGTCATTATGCCTAAACACAGTTGTCATAAACATGATTTAGAACTTGATATTATATGTTGGGTGAACTCAAGTTTAGTTAAATGCGTACCGACTTAATCCTTCATTTTTTCCACCAGACCATCATTGTGACACAGAAGATCAGCCTGCAAGGAGAGAATGAGGAGGACCCCACCCCCGAGACATCATGTCAGGATCATATGATAGGTAAGGGTGTTTACTGTAGCAGTGAGCCTACTGTACTTTGAGCTATTGTCTGAAAACAATTAGTGCTAATAAGCAACATTAAAATACATTTTTCAACATAGGCATTTTCAGTAGTCACCAGCAATACATCTCCAACTTTTGCTCTCTGTGTAAAGTATTTCTGTAATAGATTATACAAACGGTCTCTTGTTTTAGGTTTCTGTAGCGTACAGAAATAACTGTTGCCATCCATCACCTAATGGCAAATGCATGTGGGACTTGCATATGGAACACTTTCTCATACCAGTGAAAAACTGTAAGCTTATAGCCTATATAATATTTCCTGCATCTTTGCAGGACTGATTCGTCTTGTCACTGGAGAGTGAGTCTTTATTATCACGCCACTCTCCCACTACATATTGAGGTCATCAACAAAATGGTTACTGTCTCCAGCGTTCAAAAATCATTTTAGCGTTGCTAGCGCACATTGTTATTTACGTGGCTAAGACATGGAGGGTTGTCACGGCAGCTGCTGTTCTGAGAGCATACAATGTGTGATAGGAAAATTATATGCAACAACACCCACTTACTATTTCAATGACAAGGCGATCTTTACTCGCTGGGCAGTTTGTCATTCATTGGCAGGTGGAAGGCATTCTTAGGGAGCGGGACAAGGACAGGGTAATCAATGTTTATTAGAGCTGTATAACGCTAGGTGCCTATCAGTCTGTTGGAATGTTTTAGGCAGTTAATGTGCCACTCAATAGTCTATCTTTGTGATGATGACTGTTGTCCTTTCATAAATGGGGTCTTCTCTCACTTAGTCTGATGTTGCTTTGGCATTACAGGAGAGCAGTAAAACAGTCATTTACAACATGTGCAAAAGGTGTTTGTGATGCCTTGACTTGAACTATAGTGGTCTTTTATTTATATTTGAAGTGTGTCCTTATTTTCGCATAAGATTATGACCTCCATTGCTTGATTTTGATTGACTGATTTATTTCCATGCACATAATATGTCTATGCAGATAATATGGCTGCTGGTACGCAGTATTTCAGTAACTCATTTAAGTTGACTATCATAATGACTATCTAAATCAAGGATAGCCTATCTATCAAAAGGATAGACATTATGGACCTAGATTTTCAGGTTATTTTGGACATCATTTACATCCAACATGGAAACCATAGGCCTACATACCGTTACTTATAAAAGCTGCTCTCTTTGGCGTTAAGTCATTTTTATATGCTAGCCTCTGTATTGATGGGGTCTACCACACAAATATTGTGAGAAATTGTTTTGACATGGGCAAATTTCCAGGATGTATGAACATTTTCTTGATTCAACTAAGCCCCCTATTGTGGAACAGAGCCCAAAATAAGATTATTAATCGTTTCTGTATTCTAATTAACTGAATGGCATATTTAATTCTACCAGCTAAGCACATCTATCCAACCTCCCCTCAGTATGAATTAAAGGTCTCATAAAGATTTAAGCAGAGTCCACTTATAGCTCCTGAAGTCCTGTCTAGCATATCATTTTACACTGGGCTTTTATGGGTAAAATATATAAGTCACAAGTTTGACTGAATACAATTACTTATTTTCTCTGAACACAAGAAACTAGAAACAAAATTGTATTTTATTTTGACATAATGTGATATAGTAGCAGGGATTAAAACTAGAAACTAGAAAAGGATGCAGATGGACTCATGAGTCTATGAGGTGTGGCTTTGTCTTGGTTCAAATCAAATCAAATTGTATTTGTCACATGCGCCGAATACAACAGGGGTAGACCTTATTGTGAAATGCTTACTTACCGTTATCAACAACGCAGTTTTAAGAATTAAGAAATAATATTTATTTAATAAACTAAAGTAAAAAAAATACAAGAGCAACAATAAAATAACAACAACGAGGCTATATACAGGGGGTACAGGTACCGATTCTATGTGCGGGGGTACAGGTTAATCGAGGTAATTGAGGTAATATCTACATGTAGGAAGGGGTAAAGTGACTATGCATAGATAATAGATAATAAACAGCTCATGTTTTGACCTTGGACTTGCTGAATTTAACGGTTTGAGGTCTTGGTCATGTGACGATAGCCATGGTCTCTGGTTGTAATTCCCATGCAGTTATGATGGTGGTTAATGTCTGGGTTTTACATGAGTCCTCATCATAACATGTCATTACGTCTGCAGAGCTTGCTCTCTATCACCTGGTGTTTAATTAATATAGAAGTGATTGGGATCACAGGAAACACAATTTCAGCCCCTCTCTGATACTTTTTCCTTTGCTTTTAGATAGTATTACCCTAGGTTATTAAAAAACGTACCCTACGAGGTCCGGAGTACTGCTGGTTTTCTGTTCTACCTGATAATTAATATGCACCCACCTGGTGTACCAGGTCTAAACCAGTCCCTGAATAGAAGGGAATAATGAGGAAAAAAAAGCAGTGGAACTGGCTTCTGGTACATATTTCAATTTGGTGGCCTTAGACCTTGTTATTGTGTGAGTGTAACGGGCATATTGAAAACAACTGCCAAATCAACTCCTTTGATTATTAAGCTTTGTGCGGTATGGATGTCTCCCTCTTTTATTTCGCTTTCTCTCTTTTATTTCTCTTTCTCTATTTCTCTTCTTCTTTATCTTCTCTCTCTCTTCTTCCTTGTCAATATGAACATGAATGTGAGACGTTCTGAACAGGTCGACATTTGATGCATCATGCAGAACTCTGTAGTAATTGATCAGCTGCTTGCCACAACCGCCCCGTGATGACTCATTGCAGATTAATCTGAGCAACATAACAGGCCATCTGTCCATCGAGGTGGTTTATGACCACCTCAGCTACAACTCATTCTCACACATTACTGCAGAGTAGGAGGTGCAAGGGAGGCAGAAGAGGACATGTATGCCTACAATATGACTAACTGTGTACTAATACCATTATTAAGTTGGCTGTATTTACTCCCAGTCATCCAGTGGGACGTTTCTGATGCATAATTGAATTAATTATTGTTTTGATGCACTGTTGATTTAATGGAATGTCTGTGGTTGCAAATTTAGAGGGGACTGTAAATATTGCTTTATTAGGTTAATAATGTATTTTACAACGGCAGTGCATTGCCTCTGATAAAGAGCTTTGGTTTTAATTATGAGGGTTTGATGCAGCAAGTAAGAGATGATGTTGAGTGAGCACTATGTTTATATGGGCATTTGTACCAAAGCATATCCATGGACGTTATGAGGGCTACAGTGCCTTGCAAAAGTATTCACCCGCCTTGGCGTTTTTCCTATTTTGTTGCATTACAACCTGTCATTTAAATTGATTTTTATTTGGATTTCATGTAATGGACATACACAAAATAGTCCAACTTGGTGAAGTGAAATGAAAAAAATAACTTGTTTCAAAAAATTCTAAACAATAAATAATGGAAAAGTGGTGCGTGCATATGTATTCACCCCCTTTGCTATGAAGCCCCTAAATAAGATCTGGTGCAACCAATTAGTTAAATGAAGTCCACCTGTGTGCAATGTAAGTGTCACATGATTTGTCACATGATCTCAGTATATATACACCTGTTCTGAAAGGCCCCAGAGTCTGCAACACCACTAAGCAAGGGGCATCACCAAGCAAGCGGCACCATGAAGACCAAGGAGCTCTCCAAACAGGTCAGCGACTAAGTTGTGGAGAAGTACAGATCAGGGTTGGGTTATAAAAAAATATCCGAAACTTTGAACATCGCACGGAGCACCATTAAATCCATTATTTTAAAAATGTTAAGAATATGGCACCACAACAAACCTGCCAAGAGAGGGCCGCCCACCAAAACTCATGGACCAGGCAAGGAGGACATAAATCAGAGAGGCAACAAAGAGACCAACGATAACCCTGAAGGAGCTGCAAAGCTCCACAGCGGAGATTGGAGTATCTGTCCATAGGACCACTTTAAGCCATACAGTCCACAGAGCTGGGCTTTACGGAAGAGTGGCCTAAAAAAAGCCATTGCTTAAAGAAAGAAATAAGCAAACACGTTTGGTGTTCGCCAAAAGGCATGTGGGAGACTCCCCAAACATATGGAAGAAGGTACTTTGGTCAGATGAGACTAAAATTGAGCTTTTTGGCCATCAAGGAAAACGCTATGTCTGGCGCAAACCCAACACCTCTCATCACCCCGAGAACACCACCCCCACAGTGAAGCATGGTGGTGGCAGCATCATGCTGTGGGGATGTTTTTCATCGGCAGGGACTGGAAACTGGTCAGAATTAAAGGAATGATGGATGGATGTTTCAGTCTTCCAGAGATTGGAGATGGAGGTTCACCTTCCAGCAGGACAATGACCCTAAGCATACTGCTAAAGCAACACTTCAGTGGTTTAAGGGTAAACATTTAAATGTCTTGGAATGTTTCCCCTCAATACAATTGAGAATCTGTGGTTTGACTTAAAGATTGCTGTACACCAGCGGAACCCATCCAACTTGAAGGACTGGAGCAGTTTTGCCTTGAAGAATGGGCAAAAATCCCAGTGGCTAGATGTGCCAAGCTTATAGAGACATACCCCAAGAGACTTGTAGCTTTAATTGCTGCAAAAGGTGGCTCTATAAAGTATTGACTTTGGGGGGGTGAATAGTTATGCATGCTCAAGTTCTGTTTTATTCTTATTTCTTGTTTGTTTCACAATAAAAAAATATTTTGCATCTTCAAAGTGGTAGGCATGTTGTGTAAATCAAATGATACAACCCCCCCCCCCCCAAATCAATTTTAATTCCAGGTTGTAAGGCAACAAATTAGGAAAAATGCCAAGGGGGGTGAATACTTTTGCAAGCCAAGAACTCCTTCAGGGGAAATAGTTAATTCATTCATTCATCCATACATCTGTTTATTCATTCAGTTCTAGTAGTTTGGGCTGAACGTCCAGAGACTGTATGAAAACAATGGAGGGATGTGTTAGGGCATATAGAAGAAGTGGATGTTTATGGTCTGGGCGTTACAAGACAAAGCTCCAAGGATGAAGGGCATAGCTAGCAGAAATCGACACAACTCTAAAAAATAGGTCCTGTGCTTGACCATGAAAGGCAAGAACAAAATCAGAACTTACCGATTGTTCTATGGGGAAAGTTATCTTCCAAAACAACTGCCTACTCAAAGGATAAATAATTTCCAAGGTTTTTCCATCCTCAACTAGTCTATAATGTTTATAACGCTAGATTTATATTTTCTACTTTTGCGGTACAGCAACAAACTGTGGAACCTAGAATGAGAACAGAACAATGTCAAAGTTAGTCATATCAGTCATATGACCTTTCCCCCTCTTTTGTCTTTAAACTTAATCAATGTTAGAACTAGTTCAACATTCTCTTTATTTTTTTTACCCAAATTGTTGCAATTAAGTAATGAGCACAGAATGATTAGCCAACATCATTCACAGTTACATGGAATTGGATCATGCCAAACAGCCATCCATCTGTCTCGCTCTGAGACGTAGGCTTTGCAAAACGGGGTATTTTAAACGCTGTCCATCTGTTGCGACAATGTTCTTAGATCACTGCGCAGTGTGGAACATATCAAGTTCGGCGAATGTGTGTAAATCAACATAATGCTGATATAGGAGTTAGGGAGAAAAATCACGCTGGGCTCCAAATGGGTGAAATTAGATTGGGAACGCAGAGAGACTTAGGAGTTACATGCGGCCGTTCATTTTAGATCCTTTTCAAGATTAGTCAAATACCTTTATTAATATTATGAAGAAGTGCTAAAGATTTGATCATAGAGGGCTGATAACCACTTATAGGAATAAACCTGATGAATTACACACACAACAGATCGTATCACACATATTACTGGACAAAGTAATACGAAAAGGCCAGACCTTTCTCCTGTATTACATTTCTACAGTTTCTCATAAGGATTTGACTTTGGATTGTACCCAGGTCACCGTATGTGAAGTAATGCTCCTGTTTCTCTTGTTTTTGCCTCCATTCGTTCTCCTATCTTATTGAACCTACCCAAGATGCCCTTTTTACCCATAACCCCTTCCGTTGCTTGTGAATCCAATCCAGTGGCTCCTCCTGCTTTTCCATTGCTCCCCCACCCCGCCATCACACGCTGCTTCTCCTGTCCCTCCCCCAGGCTCCAGCTGCCAGATGAGAACCCTGGACAGCGGGATTGGCACCTTCCCCCTCCCCGACTCCATCACCCGGGTCAACGGGCGCCACATTCCCAGATCCGAGTCCAGCCCAGACCAGATGATGGCGAAGCATTCCCAGTCCCACTGATCCTGACCAGGATCCTGACCTGCTCTCGGCCTCTGCTGCTCATTCCCATTCCATGTGAAAGTGCCTTCCCTGTCTGAGACCCACCCGCATGCACCACCCACCAGTGCCCTGGGCCACTCCCGTCTGACCCTACAGTTACTGGACCGAGGTTGTGGACAGGACGCCCTGAGCCGCCTCCCCAGACCATCCACCTCAGGTAAGACTGGGGGTTCACCTCATATCAACATCCGCGTTACGTCCCCATTCTATACCCTTTACCCATAGTGTGCACTTCCACACTCTGCTTCATGGATTAAGAAGCATTGGACTGCCATAAGCATTGGCTGGACAATGTCCACACCATTGTTCTAATACCAGTCCCATCATGTGAGGTGGTGTGTTCAAGTGCACACTTCAGGGAGAAAGGTCGATGATAGGGACACAACCACTGTTACAGGCTCTGTGTTGTCTCTGTCTCATGCCAGTGGTTTTATGTTAGGTAAACCAATGATCCACAGCTGCATATAAAAGCTAGAATAGCTGGGCTGGCTCAGAGGATATTTGGCCACTATCATGAAACCCAATTTGGTGTTAACCCATCTATAAACTGTGTATAAAATGAGAGAGGATAAAATTCAGATCTTCGCTGGCTCAATTTGATTGTGAAATGAGGGTGGCAGTGTTTTACTTCAATACACATCATTATGATCATTGTTGAACCTTAAATTGCTCTCAAGAATTCAATACATGTTCCACCCTCTCAATCTCAACAGAGGATCCATTCTCCACTTGAAGGTATTCAGTGAAAGGAAAACCTTGTACCTTTGTTAATCAGTCTCCTATGCATTTTGAATGCTGTACTAGATGGACAAGCCTATCAGGCTTGATTGGTATTCTGAGTGATATTCTGTAGCTCTGCTTAACAAAGGACCCTGCGTCCCCCACCCACCTTCACAAAACCCTCCAGATAATACGGCCCACAGACCATGTCCCAAGGATAAGTCGCTAATACAATTAGACATGAAAACTCACTAGCGACAATTAGCGACATAGATCATAAACCACCTTCTGCCTGTTTGTTTACCGCAGCAACACAACAGCATGGCGGTGGGTGGAAGGGAGGGAAGGATGGAGAGAGGGATCATATGGGCTGAGGGAAGTATCACTAACAATGTACTCGTATAGGGATGAGTGATCCCAGAGATCACGCCTAGGGATTTATGCAATCAGGGAATTAGTGTCTATCTGTGTGACCTCGGTACTGCAGTGGCACTGCAGAGAAGGTAGGTATGACCAGCAACTGTCATTATAACGAATAGAGAAGGAGCCTAATCACCACCACAGATTCCCTCACAGGTAATCAAGAAGATGAAAGGACTATTTTGTCCTCGGTGCGGTACAAATTATTCCGCTGATGTTCCCGCGGCGCCTCCCGGTTAATTATATTGTCAGGAGAAGGTAGAAAGTTGTAGAGGGAAAAATAAGAAAAAAGAGAGGAGGAAGGGGTAGGTAGTCATTACAATTCAAACTGACTCAGCTGTGACTATCATTGGGTGCTTTGTCATTGGGGGCGACAGTTTGAAGCTGGTATTTCGGAGCTGCTTCAAGTGAGAGATGCAGCAGTGTAGTCACCGTAGGGAGGATGCCAATGACTATTAATAGATGAAATGCCAAACTATCCTCACACTTAAAGAAATTGTAGCATCATGCTCTTGTTGTACAGCGTGTGCTTTCACAGGTTAACAACTATATTGGCATAGCTTTAGCTATGGAATGCGTCCCAAATGGCAACCTGTGGCCCTGGTCAAACGTAGTGCACTATAAAGGGAATAGGGTGCCATTTGGGACGCAACTATGAGTCTTGCTGTAGCTCCAGGACCTACATGTAAAAGCTTTGACATTTTATTTCTAATTCCGTCCTCTATGTACGTAATGCGTAGGCTCTCTTCCTGGTGTGAGTGTATGGGTTGGGTTGTTGTCTGTGTCTCATGATTTGTTTCTCTTTACTTTTGAATGATAGATGTGATCAGAAGGAAGCGACTGAGTCAGATACAGTTGCGCAGCACCAGCCACACAGTCACTACAGAGGCCCACGAGGAAAAAGTGGAGAAGAAGAGGAACACCAAGGACCTAAACTCACCCAGTGTAAGGAACTTCCCCTACACTATTAGACCTATGTCAAAGGGGTGGTGTTTTGAGAGCAAAATAGACTGCAATAGCATAGTAGCATAAACTCATTTTTTTTGCATGAAATACAGTAAATGTTGCTAGTAGTAGAGGGATGTGGTTCAGTTATTCTCTGACTGAACCAGTCATGAACCTTTCCATGCAATTAAAACAAAATAAGAGAAGAGAAATCTGCTAAACTGACAAATCTACTTAAAATGCCTAATGGTTGTGTTTTTGTGTACCATACAAGATTCATTATCATCTGTAATTGTGGCTTCCGTACTTACAATCCCTATACAATTGCACATCTCCAGGAAGCATTATCATTATGAAAGAGTATCTCCGTAATCTGTTGCGGAAAGAGTGATATTAAAGGGATGTTATCTACTTCCCCAGAGTCAGATGAACTTGTGGAAACCATTTTTATGTATCTGCGTCCAGTATCAATGAAGTTAGAGGTAGTTTCGCGAGCCAATACTAACTAGCATTAGCACAATGACTGGAAGTCTATGTGTATCTGCTAGCATGTTAGTAGATCTAGGGCCTCATTGCCAAAATCCAAAAGTATCCCTTTAAGAAAGCAATTACTAACTAGCGTTAGCACAATGACTGGACATCTATGGTAACAGCCAGTGTCCTATAGACGTCCAGTCATTGTGCTAACACTAATTAGCATTGGCTCGCGAAACGACTAACTTCCTTCATACTGGACGCTGAGACATAAAAATGGTATCCACAAGTTAATCTGACTCCGGGAAGTAGTCTTTAAAGGGATACTTGATCTATCTTCTCATTCTGTTCTGATGTCCCTCTCTTTCCTGAACAGGACAGAGTCCTGAGAGTGTGCACATACTCTGGCAGCAGCAGTGACACAGAGACAGAGTCTGAAGGGAACACGCTAGGCTCCACCCAAAGCACTCTTACCAACAGAGCAAAGACAAGCAACCAAGGTCAGAATCACATCTGCATCCCACATCCACAGACACAATAATGATGTTATTTAGATGTAGGCCTACAGCATTTGATTTGAGCCAGTTTATCTTAGGTCTATTTTACACATGATTTGTTTGAAACAACAGTACATCTCCTTGCATTTTGTTATTGCAGTTCCAAAATAATTGAAGTTGATTGAGTGATAGATATATTGGTTGATTGAAACTTGCTCTCCACAGTTGTCTACGAAGAGGAGACGATGAAGAGGAGCAGTGTGGGAAAGTTCCCGTCAATCATGGACTACTATCAACATGACATGTTCTCTCACATAGAGAAGGACGACCACAGGAGGAGTTTCTCCCAATACAACTTGTTGCACAACCAATCATCGCTAGAGGGAAAAGCACGAGACAGACTAAGCGTAAGTACTTCTTGTTGACCTATGACAAACACTGAAAAAAATATCAACGCAACATGCAACAATTGCAAAGATTTTACTGAGTTACAGTTCATATAAGGAAATCAGTCAATTGAAATAAATGCATTAGGCCCTAATCCATGGATTTCACATGAATGGGCAAGGGTGAAGCCATAGGTGGGCCTGGGAGGGCATAGGCCCACAGACAGAAATACTCCTCAACTCCTTTCTGGGATTTTCTATTTCAGCTCATGAAACATGGGACCAACAGTTTACATGTTGTGTTTATATTTTGGTTCAGTATATTACCTTTGACATATCCTTTTGTAGCTCGGTTGTTTTCACATATACTCAACTAGATGATCATGATCTTTTGATGTTGCTTCAGGAGGATCTATTGCACGGACCACTTTACCTCGACCTCGGAAAAGTATTATGCTTACAATACAGTGTTTGACACTAAGGATGTAGTCAAACTTTCCCTCTAAATTTTATGTGAGATCATGCATTAGCTCAAGGCAAACTGTTTCCATGGTAACTTGCAGTCCAACTCATGTGAAAACAAATCAATGTTTTAAGGCAAATTGGTCCTTCTCCAGCTTCTCCAGCTTTCTCAAAGTGCGTACAAAGTCCACAAAGCTTGATGTCTTTCACCCTCCTATAAAGCGCTGTGGTTGGATTGTTCTGACATTTTCATAAAATAAAAAAACTGAAAGTCGCCTAATTGCTTTCGATCGGCTTGCCCTCTCGTGTCACGGGGTATTTGCCTAACGGTATTTAACTTCACTGAATGACAAATGAGGAGCAGTGACCATGAAATGGCCCTCGCCCCACTCCCCTCAGCCCCCACTTCCCATTGGATCAGTGCAGTAGAATAACCTAACACACACACACACACACACACACACACACACACACACAGAGACCTGACAGAAAAATCCATAATCTGCAAAAGGATCTGACTCAACACAAGTTCAGAGAGAGAGAGAGAGAGAGAGAGAGAGAGAGAGAGAGAGAGAGAGAGAGAGAGAGAGAGAGAGAGAGAGAGAGAGAGAGAGAGAGAGAGAGAGAGAGAGAGGAAAAATACATTAATTTGTTTTATGTTGTTGACCTATGGTTCTTACTGTTGGCCTATAGAGGCATTGTACTATGAAAGAGGAGCAGTATTGAAACTTGCAGCTACTCTGCTAAAGCGAAATACAACTTTGCAGGGCTCAGGGTGCTTTGTATGCCTTTTTATTAAACTTACAATATCAACCTTGCCAGTCGCTTTTTGTGCTCAAATATTTCTAAGATTCAATAAGTAAAGATCTATTCCATTCTGCATTGACTGAACAATTGACTGCTCAAATTGAATGTGGAAAATGAATGTCCTTGGCGTATGCTTTGACCCTGACGAAGGCACTGCATACAGAAACATTGGTTCATCTATTCATTGAATAACTGGGAGTAAAATAGAGTTTGCAGCTTTTTGTCTTCTCGGCTGTTAGTCTACACTAAATGAAACAATTTTGGATGAGTCTTCCGCTCCCACTCTACAAAGACGTTTTTGTGCTAAAATGGCCAGGATTTGACCATTTTAATGTCTGTGTGAAATAAAGTGAAGTGTGGTTGCTGGTTGCGGAGGTGGGGTTGTAACTGAGGTTTTTCTAACAAGGTTTATGTGTGGTTGGCTGCTGCGGTGGTGAGCCGGGGGTTTGAAAGCATGGCTCGGATTGTGATGAGACTCCCTACAGAAATGCAGTGTGTCCGACAGAGACCATGTGCATCCAACCTGCACAGAGATCACCCAAACAACGATAACAAATACACCAAAGACAGAGCAACACTATGGATTTAATCCTACCATCTATTGCTGTCCAGTAATTGGTCTTGGAAAGACCTCACAAGAAAATATCTTTATAAATAAAATAAAACTAAGGAACTTTGAAAATACATCTAACCAACACAATTAAGACCTATGAGGACTATTGGCATTGTTTTGTCGCATAGCCCTAGGCTATTCGAAATTCATCCGTTAATAATTACATTTTCAAGGTAAAGGTATACAGATATTTTGGCATGAGCCAAAAATAAATATGGTGGTGGGACCCCACTGTATATGTGACCATTCCCTTTAAGTCAGTCAGGTAAGTTCATGGTATCTTTATGGAAGATTCGTTTGGGAAGTGGGAAGTGTGTGGAAGGTGCGGGTGCGGGTGCAGTGTGAGATTGGGTGATTTAAGTGCCTTTAATAACCTTTCACAAACACTCAGGAGAGTGATGTAAAGCTCGGCAGCTCCCATCAGAGACCTCATGGCCCAGCCTGGCCCCCATTCATCATCCTGACACTGCCTGACAGCAACGCTGCCTGCCTGCCCCTCTGCCTGCCTTGCTACACCCCCTCTTCCCTCTGCCTCCTTCAACCCCCCACACCCCTTTCTTTCTCTATCTTTTGCTCTCTCAGTTTAGCTCTCATCCTCTCTTTCTTTCCCTCTCTTTCTTTCTTATTTCCTTCTCTCCCTCATTTTCTCTCTCTCTCTCTCTCTCTCTCTCTCTCTCTCTCTCTCTCTCTCTCTCTCTCTCTCTCTCTCTCTCTCTCTCTCTCTCCTGATGGGTAATATAGATTTCTGCAGGCCTTTCCGACAGGGGGAAAACAGCATAAGATGCTGTGCTGGGGCTGGGCAGGGCCTAAGGAGCCTGACCAGAGAGGGCCAGGTTACACAGCCATATGCCTCATAACTATATAATATCTGTGGTCACACGTTCTCCCCAGCTGCTTGTAACAGCTTGTTACCTGGAGCACTAATGTAATGGGGAGAGAGAGGGATGTTTTTGGTCTTGGACATGCAATTGGAAATAGAAGTACAGACATGTAAGAAGTGCTTCAGATGACAGACTTTTGAATCAAATATTGGGGCAGAATGTTTCCAACGTATATATCCTTTCAGAATCCCAATTACCCAAGGCATTCCCATTGAAATGAAATATCTTAGCAGTTGACAAGCTCTTTTTCTACCTGAAGTGCCCCTGAGGCGATGTTTTCCTGTGTGTTCGGTTGTAAAGGATACACTTCAACTGGCTCCTTAGGTGCCAGCAGATGGTCAAGGTCTGCACGGAGGTTGGTTTCGACCCACAGACAAGAGTGGTAATTGTGTTTCACCAAATCAAATTCAATCACAGATAAGAATCCCTCCTACCGAGATAGAGAGCTCAGTGCTGTTAGGAGAAGAGCAGGACCATGATTGCTGTTCCTCACTGTCAAAGGCACTGAACGAAAGGCCACCCCAATTCCAATCACTGATCACAATCAAGTCATACACCCTCTGCTCTGTTCTCATGATCTTCCACATCCATGCACCTGTAGACTACACTGCACTGGAACATACTATAGGGTTGGTTTCCCGGACCCAGATTGAGCCTAGTCCTGGACTAAAAATAATTTTCGATGTAGCACTTTTGGATTCTCCAGTAACTTTGCTAGAATGGAGATATGCGTCATTGTGCAGATTTGAATCCCATTTGTTTTTATCACCAACCCTTGAATTACCGTTGTACCTCAAAAGTTATATTTTTCAGAACTCTAGGGTATTTCTGATTTTCTTAGTGCTGATTTAGTACATGAAGAATATCTAACCCGCTGTGCCTGTGTGTTGAATGCATTAGTGTAAACCACCAGATTGTTAGCGGAGTGGTTCTGGGTTGGAGTTCCTGGGAGGAAAGCCATTTCTAAGGGCCACCTGTCAGTGAACACTTAATGATGAGGAGTTGGTGAAACCCTGAGGGCGGTCTATACCCCTGGTAATACAGTAACAACTCTGTGTACGCTCCACCCGGGAAGTGTGTGGATGTCTTGGCCCCTTCGGTAGATTGGCTAGAGGTAAATCCAGTTACCCAGAGAATTGTGTTTACCTTTACCACAGATAAAATGTAGCCAGAGAGGCCAGGCTCCTTCTAATGATTCCTCAAATTATTTCAAGATTCCTCAGTGCATGTTGCATAAATAGTTCTGTTAAGATATTCTAATAGCTATTGACCAAGGTTGAATTACACAACAGATTTTTTTTCTATTGAAGATGTGTTTTGTACTCACTGTGGTTAGATTTATGACTGTATGTGGGAAAAATGCATTATGCATGATTTCTGTGATTATGCTAGATTGAGATGCAGAGGTTGATATATATATATATATATATATATATATATATATATATATATATATATATATATATATATATCTCACTGGGGACCTTTCCTATTGTTGTGTTGCCAATTTACTCAAGGGTGGTGGAATGGCTTGGAGGCGTTTTCCATGGAAGAAGGCAATGAGTTCAGCGACCACACACGATAAAAGTGTAGATACCAAAGATATTTCTCAAAAGTACATAAACAGGGCCTAGAGGGCTCTAGTGATTCATCATGAAACTGCAACATTAAAGCTGCAATCTGGGATTGATTTCTTAGCAAAATGGCAGCCCCAAACCTGTTGTGGTATATTCTTCAAGAATCAATGGATTGAAATCTCCATTGAACAGATACCCAGATCCCACATTATACCTTTAAGTGAGATTCTCTGTGCATACCAAAACACCTATCAATATGCAAAATGATATTCAATAGATGTTTGCTCTACAGTATATTTAAGGTTAAGCCATTTGCGTTACTTTATAGCGAGAAGAAGCCGGCCGCCTTTGACTCGTTTCTTTTTTAACAACATGGGCTGCTGACAAAAAAATAATACATTGTGTCAAAACAGCTACGAAGGAGAATCTCTCCCTCTCCCTCTCCCTCTCCCTCTCCCTCCTCTCCCTCTCCTCTCCTCTCCCTCTCCCTCTCCCTCTCCCTCCCTGTGGAAAGGTTGATATCTCACGGCAGATTCCCCCAGACAGACTTATTGGGCCTTAAGCATGGGAGGAGAATGAACAAAGCTCTCAATAAATCAATGCGATACTCAGGAATGACAGTAGTCAAAGTGCTTTGTAGTGTTGCGTTACGCTGAAGTAGATATACACTGAGTGTACAAAACATTTCCATCACATAGACTGACCTCATGAGTCAACATGGGCCAGCATCCCTGTGGAACACTTTCGACACCTTGTAGAGTCCATGCCTCGACGAATTGAGGCTGTTCTGAGGGCAAAAGGTGTTCCTAATGTTTCGTACACTCAGTGTAAATTCAGCATGACAGCCTTGTTTTTCTTGTTTCTGGATATTCTTTGTTGAGAGACCGAGTGACAGATTACTTATATGAAATTATATGTAGAAAGGGGCAATCTGGGACTGCTTTATTGTTGTTTGAATACCAGATTGACACTTTAAAGTATGATAATAATGTGCTGCAGTGTGGACTCATTGTGGGCAGATGACAAAACACCCCTCATCTCATTTTCTCCTCTCTTGTTTGTCTTGTTTTTGCTGTAGAAAGGGAATCAAGTGGACATGACGACAGGCGGCTGCGGCGGAGTGGTCCAGGCCGGCTCTAGAGACGTGTCCTTGGAGTCCCTGAACAAGCTGAACAGCAGTGGGCTGGGGCTGTACCCGGAGACAGAGCAAAGGCCAAGTAGCGGTGACTGCTCCTGTTCCGCAGGGGAGAGAGAGGAGGACTGCTGCAGCAGGGCTGACAACGAGCCCTCGTCGTCCAGCTACGGCTCCAACAAGCCCGGGGCGGAGCGTGTGGGTTCTCTCAGTGATTCGCTTACGACAGCTTCTCCTCGTGCACCAGTCAAGGCTCCAACAATGTGTAGAGTAAGAAAGTGGAGGCCGGGGACGATTCTGTGGAGTCCTCTGCTACTCCCCACCAACCGAAGCACTTAGGTCATAAGGAAGGAAGTGATGTCATAGGTGATGTCATAAGATAAGGACGTGAACCCAGACTGTACAGTATGCATGACCTCTGACCTGGACAATTAAACTATAGGCTACAACAGTACCACCGTTCAAGGTGTGGAAAGCAATATTAGAAATAGTCTTCTTGCATTATATATTTTTTCCCAAAGGGGGAATGTTTTTTATCATTGCACTGTAACAAATACTGTACAAAGTTTTTAAGGAATTTAAAAAGTGAAATTCAACTTGAAGACAAAACTAGAGTAAATACCACCAAAACAAACCAATCAGAAATATCATCAGGAGCAACTGATGATGCCTAGTAGTGTGAAGCAATACCTTAGGAATCATCAAATGTGAAAAAAAACTATTACGGTTGTTGGATGTGGATGTGGATAGATGGTTTTCTCACTGATCATTATTTCTCAAGTTTGAATTGGAGCAATGTTTTACTGCCACAGTGTTGTATGCCATAATGGCAGGTCTACACACCACAACTCCCATCATGCAATACACTGCAACCCATACCATACAATCACAGCCCCTAAAGCCATTGGCTCAAACGTGTACGATTTCCAGACTGCTGTGGTATCTTGAAAGTTGCATGGTGAACGAAAATGTGACACACACACATTAGAACAAATACAAGAACAAATATTGTATTTTATTTTTAAAGTGGTGTGATTTATACTTTATATTAAGTGACCTAAATACATGCATGTGCACATTTAATTGAACCACCAGTACTGTGGAATCTTAAAGAATAATATCCTGCATATTGAATGTACTGGAGTCAGTATTGACTTTGAATTGTATTATAAATTAGGAATACATGATCAATCATTTCTACCAGCAAGTCAAAACTGTCAAGCTGAACTTCAACTGATGTGTAGTAGCTTAAAGGGATAGTTCGGGATTTTGGCAACAAAGCCCTTTATCATTTTCCCGAGTCAGATGGACTCATGAATGCCATTATTATGTCTCTGCATCCAGTATGAAGGAAGTTAGAGTTAGTTTTGCGAGCCAATGCTAACTAGCGTTAGCAGCTAATGACTGGAAGTGTATGGTATCTACTAGCATGCTAGCAGTTACCATAGACTTCCAGTCATTATGCTAACACTATTTAGCAACTTCCTTCAAACTGCACGCAGACACATAAAAATGGTATCCACGAATTCAAGTTTAATAAATCCTGAAGTATCCCTTTAAGCAATTACTGTGCCATCACCATTGTCTTTGGGTCACTCAGTATTTGATGTAAACATAGAACTGAATTAGTGTCTGAATGGTACTTATGAATCAGACACTTCTGCTGGCTTCAATAACACATTTGCGGAGCAAGGTCTATGCTAGTAGCTCAGGGAAAATGCAACGCTTATACCTAGTTACCTTGAATATAAGGTTACAACTCATGGAAAATACTGTCATTTAAAAAAAGTAAAAGCTTCATGAACTGCAGGATAACATAACTGTTGAAATTGGGTCTCTTGTAGCATCATAAAACACTCTTTTTTTTTGTATATGTTGTCTCTGTGTTAAAAACTGCTATTAAGTTAATATCAGAATGAGCATTGCTGACTGGTATATGCAATTTTAAATGTAAATCATTTTGTTGTGTTTGCCAATCATTCAAGCTTGTCTATAAGTCTACTGATTGAAAACAGCTCAACTTTTCTCGAAAATGTCCTCGTTTTGTGACTTCCTGTAGGTTTTGTCGATACAAAATGTTTTCTTTTGTCGAATAAAAGCTACTACTGCTACCTTTTATCACTTTATCCAAAACACATTTGAAACGTAGTAGGAATAAATCATCATGCCAAACGTGTGTAATTTGATTCTGGTGCTAATCAAAAACAGACTGTAAGTTTCATTGTTTGAATTTTTTTCCATGAAACTGTTAATAATATGTAAGGAGTCTTGCTAAGACCATAATCTGTATTTTTCTAGCTGACAAGTATTTATATCCCACTTTTTGTACATGGAACTGTATAGTAGTGTTTAATTGTCCTACTTCACATCTTCTCTCCTTGATTGTTCCTTTGTAAGAGAACCTGTTACCAGCAGTGTTACTTTGGTAATTACGTGTGCAATTTTGGCTGTTACATTAGACTTGTAATGCTATATTTTATGTAATAATTTCCTATACAAATAAAAAGAAATTATTTCCTATTTCAAATTTGGTGCCGCTTCCGTAACTGTTTGAGGTTGACGTGTGCGTGCGTGTGTGTGTGTGTGCGTGTGCGTGCGTGAAGTCATACACGTGTGCGTTCAGTATCATATACTACTGTAGTCAAATGTAAGGTACCATAGTCATAAGGAACAGTGAGATCTTCACTGATCTTTGCCATTGCGCTCATAAATGTGTACCTGAAATATCTGTAAGTAGTCTACCGCAGGGAATTGTTAATAATGGCAAGGGAAGGTTTGAGCCAAGGCCTGTCTTCAAATGCTTGCCATAAAGCTCATGTCATATCCTTCAACTACAATACGTGTTAAACCTATAGCCTGTGTCCACTGAGCTTTACTCTCCGAGACAGTGCTTATAAAGCAGGGGGATTTATAACAATTAGAGTCTCTTGATGGGTAATTATGTGACTATAAATAAAAGTAATTAATTCAGCCACCCAAGAGTGATTTCCAAACATTCTCTCTCGCTCTCTCTAAAATTATTATTATTATTTTTTTAATTATCCCCCTAACTTAAACATACACTATCCATACAGACACACTTGAACCATAAAATGATCTCAACAAATGTATTTAATGAATAGTAGCCTTTCTAAATCTGGTTAAATTTGCATGCCTGCCAACGGTGCACTCCATACCAAATAGCCTATCCAAAAGTGACCATTTCATATTTGGACGCAATTAACAGTCACGGATCTGCGTGTGTAGGATATGAGTGACTGATGAATTGCTTCCATATGGCGAGCTTTCATCACGTGGTACGTTTTATGATTTATCCTAATCCAATTTCACTGGAATTCCTCAACGTAGTCTCTCGAACCGCAGAGCTCGCCCTCGTCCTGTGCTGAGCATTACATTCCTCGCAGCATAATGTGCTCTCACACATTGATGCCACGGTTCCATCTAAGGGTTTTGCTTTCGTTTTAAGTTCACCTGGTCTGATGTGTTCCTCTAAAGTGTCATTTGGGAGAGGATGTTGCTTCTAATTTATGCAACTTTGCTTGGAATTTTCCTCAAAACAGGTATGCAAACTTTGGGGACTGTGTAATCTTACATGTGTTGGCTAGCTGCGTTGTATTCTGTTGCTGAGAGTGGTGTCAACGTTTCCAGGTATTCCAATCTAATTCAAGTTTGGATTATGGTTAAATGATTTGGGGAGCTGTTTTTTGTCGGATGAAAACAATTAAATCGTTTTCATAAATCCAGGAGAGGTCTTAATGCTAACAGTGAGGCGCGCAGGAGGTTACCGGTGCGGATCAAATAATCTTGTTAAATGCATGTATAACTGTCTTGGAATAAGAAATTGTGAAACAGATTCTTGGATTTTACATTTTTAATGACACACCTGCGCTCCAGCTACTGAAAATATATCACCTTAGGTCATAATTGCATCTGTAAAACCATTGCGCATGTCACCTCTGCAAAGGCATATCTTTTCAAAATGTGATTTAGGCTATTATTTTCCATATCTTTGCTTCAATTTAATAATATTGTTTAAAAATGTAAATGCTAAATAATAGATCGTCACATTCTGAAACATTGAACATTATTCCATATTTGGAGCATCTTTCTGCTCTTACAATTTCCCTACATGGCATGCTAATTAGGCTATTAAGTATTCAGATTAATTGCTATTAAACATGACTAGACACCATTACAGGTGAAGAATGTATTCACTCATTTTATAAAGCAGAGGGAAATGTATAGGCCACTCATTATCAATAGCTAATTAATAGCTCTATAATTGACAACACAAATGCAATTCAACATTTTATTTTACAGGTGTAGGCATTCCATCAAGCTCAAATGATAAGGAACATGATTGATCAACAGTTGTCAGCTCAGGTGACTGTAATAAACTAAAAAAAAACATTTTTTTAGTGGGTGTTAAATGAGCTGATCTATCACTCCATGCACACCTGTGATGAATATTAATATCAATAAATATGCAGAGAATAACAACCCTGTCTCTCTTCAGATGACGGTGGAAGGGGAAATATACAATTTAAGATAGATGAAGGCAAATAAACTGAATTCTCAATCTACATGGGTCACCTTATAGCAATGATATGGTTATAATGTATACAAACCGTGGTAAATGTAGTTGTTAAAAAAGGGATCAGGTAAAATGACAATGATAATCTATGTCAATGGAGCAGTCCACATTCTCATTCCAACATACATCCACTGATCATATCATCAGAATGATATAACAATCAGAAGCTGAGAGCTTTTCCAGTCCATATTTCCAGTAGAACCCCTTGCACATGAATATATGGGTAGATGAACAGTGGCGTGTAAGAACTTGATCTCACCAAAAATGCCTCTGTGGTAAATAACATACAAATGTTCTGTCTGTTCTGCGTTGGATGTGCTGGATTTGGTTCACGTACCCACTCCTTAAACATCATGTTCATTGTTAGCAGAAATTACATCTAAATAATTTGATGATGTTTTTACCTCAGTGAAAAGGGTATAGAGGAACAATATGAACCGTATAGACAATATGTACATAACTATATGCTTGGCTAAATGTTATGTACATATGTGGTTTATAGAGGACAGATACAGTACAGTCTATGATGTGTTTAGGCACTTTATGAGACTCTATTGCTCGGTTGATGGATGGAGTTTTGAAGCATTTATCTTTATAAATTAATTACACTCAGATCTTTGTTTTGGATCCTTTTCAATTGAATTTGTGCTTGATGGCGCTGTCAGACTGGGAGATGAATGACTGTCGCCATTTCAATAATTAGAACACAGTAATATCTGTCACGGAGAACAAATGACCTGAAACTGTGGCGCCTGAGAACATTTTGAATTGTTGTTTAACATAGCACAGTCATGCATGTTTCTGCAAAACTCCATACCCTGAATCAGATTTTGCTATCCATCCGGTATCCTCGATTAAATTATTACGATTTTTCCTCCCTGTGAAACAATTTTGGATGAATAGCCAACCATCTGTCATTCTTTGTTAATTTCCATTTAATTCCAATCAGTCAAGTGACAATGGAATTGTGGCGAGTGGTCTAAGGCACTGCATCGCAGTGCTAGCTGTGCTACTAGAGAGCCTGGTTCAAATCCAGGCTCTGTCGTTGCGGCCGCGACCGGGAGACCCATGGGGCGGCGCACAATTGGTCCAGGGTAGGAGAGAGGGAATGGCCGGCAGGGATGTAGCTCAGTTGGTAGAGCATGTGGGTTTGATTCCCACGGGGCCAGTATGAAAAAATAAATAAATAATGTATGCACTCACTAACTGTAAGTCGCTCTGGATAAGAGCATCTGCTAAATAAATTAATCTAATTTTAAGTCAGTGCTGGAGCAACAGCTTCATTGAGTGTGTGGATAAAGCACTTTGTTTGCAACACTCTAGCTTAATTGTTTTCAACTATAAAAGTCAGAATGGCAATTATTATTTTAGTGGGTAAGTTGAATGGCCTTTTTCCCTGCACAGATATGCCCAGCTTCCACACACAATTGTGTCTGAGGGCACTGTATTAAGTTTAGTTGGCAAATAAGTGAGGTATGGATTTATATTGTTGAAACATATTTGTTCATTATTGTCGGTCAAAATCCCTTTATCCTGACTCCAGATCTGTTTGTGCATTAAACAACTCCTCTCTGCTGTGTTTCTTCGTTGTCACGACAAATGTGTATGTAGTCAGAGGAAGTATGTGTTTTGTGTGACTCATCAGTGCTTTCTGTGGTGTGGTACAGAAATGTTATTATATTAGCTCAAATTTATATTGTCTGATATTTGTAACATGTCCACATATGTGATAGCATCAACATCGTCTCTCCCACATGAAATGCTCTTTGAGATAATCTTCATGTTTGTTATTCTTCGAGGAGATCCAGTCTTTTTTTCAGTCCACCCCTTGTCCTCTGATCATTGCAAATATGGACCAAGTTGACTTTCAAAATGCCAACAAAGAGACTTTTTCATTTCAAAGATGAATTTGTCTCTCCTCAGTACAGTTCCTGGTCTGTGGTAATGGCAATAGATCACCGAAAACACTTATTGTTGATTAGCTGGGAGGAATATGGGGGCTGAAAGGCCCCAGATGAACAAAGGATAATACTAATGACTGAACTGCAGACCTGGGTGCACAAAATACAATTTTAAAATCTTTCAAATAAGATTTTAGGCCTAATCTTTTAAATACTTTCTGAATTTTGATCGAGCCTGCCTGCAGTGCCAGTTGGGCAGAGTTGCTTTGCACTTTTCTGACTACTCCATTGGTTCCATTGTGCCAGGCAAGCTCAATCAAGCACAGCTAAACACATTTGAAAGAATTTGCCTGTAGTCTCTCTTGAACATCATTCATAGACTAATGAGATGACTATATGCCAGATACTAGTGAACTGTTCTTGTGGGCTTTTTTTTTAACCCTTGTGGTTCTTCCTGTCTCTCTTGTACAGGTTATGCTCTCCAGATCCAGTGTTACCAGTGTGAGGAGGTGAAAAACGATGAATGCTCCACGGCAGAGTTCATCGTCAACTGCACTGTCAACGTGCAGGACATGTGTCAGAAGGAGGTACTGGTGAAGGAGGATGGTAAGAAAACAGCGTCTCCTGGGCAGTTCCATTCCTTTCATACTTTGTTCTTTATAGGATAGAGATAGTGGAGAGTAGTCCTTCTCACAGCCACTGTATCTCCGCCACAGCAGAGTGTGAGCTTGAGTCTGACCAGAGAGACTAGTAAGGGAGACAGGGAAGGTTGTGGGCCGGTTCGAACCCACGCCGACACAATATAAATGTGTTCTGCAGCTAGACCACCCCAGGCCACCCCAGGCCACTCTGCCTTCTCTGACACCTACTATGCCATGTAAACCAAGCCACACCGGACTGTGCCACTTTTAACATGACCTAAATAAGGTATATTTTCCTCTTTCATGTACTTCCTCTCTACCTCTGAATTCAGTGGAACTGATCTATAGGGTCTCCAACAAATGAGATCATAAACTAGGCCTATACGTATGCCCACTACATCAATTGGGACCTATCAAAAAGAATCTCCATAGATCAAGAGGCCATTACCATAGTTAATTCATGGATTATGGCTCATATTCTTTTAATGGGATTATCCCAAAGGGTGGTTACCTTGGTTGCTGGCTGCTGTGCTCCAGTTGAACCATGCATTATTTATTTATTATAAACCGGGTGGTTCGAACCCTGAATGCTGATTGGCTAACAGCTGTGGTATATCAGACCGTGTACCACGGGTATGTCAAAACATTTATTTTACTGCTCTAATTACGTTGTTAACCAGTTTATAATAGCAATAAGGCACCTCGGGTGTTTGTGGTATATGGCCAATATACCATGGCTAAGGGGCTGTATCCAGGCACTCCCGTTGCGTCGTGCCAAAAACAGCCCTTAGCAGTGGTATATTGGCCTATATCACACTACTTCATGCCTTATTGCTTAATGAGAGAACACCCTTCAAATACACTAGGCCTGTTGATCCTACCACATCCAATGTTATTACATGTACAGTTGTCACTTGTGATCAAATGTATACTTCCAATTACCAGAGTATTCCAAAAATTTACCAAGAACTCCATAGCTAGATTGTCTTTAGCGAGTGCTTTATGCCCAAACTATGTTTCTGAACATGATGGTTGACAAGCTTCATCACTCAAAGGCAATGCTCTATGGCAATAATGTCATTAACAAATGTACACTATATGTAATGTTGTGTAATGGTTTGAATAACCTTGAGATAAGGATTCACTTTTGTGTGAAATGCACATGCTTACAGTATATTCACAAATCTTTGCCAGTCTCTGCACTCTCCAGAAAGGTTTTCTGAGTCATTTGATTCAAATGCGATGTTGGCAAAGGATTCTTATGTGCTCCTGTAAGCAGATAAACTGAAAAACTTGTATTCTATCATAAAACCTTCTAGCAATGTTGGGTAATGAATGTGTTCCTTAATTATATCATTTCAGATAATGTCAGCCTGAGACCAGGATCCTAACTAATTATCTTTATATGCAGCAACCACAATTTATCACAAATAATGAATTTGCGAATTACCCCAACATTATCGGTGGAAGGAAACACTTGCATAATGTGTTTATGATATATGAAGACATCTGTAACATAATCCTCAGGGAAAGTTGGCTTTTGCACGTGATTTGTTCTCTACCCATTCCTCCCCCCAACAAAGGTTTGGGGACTTGGTTTGATAGACTGTCAGTTCTAAATGTGCCTAGTGATGTAGTATGGAACAAAGAAGAGAGGGTTGATTAAGCTAAAGTTGTATTGTTAGTTCTGTCAAACTTTATAGCAGTAATCAGGGGCTGATGCAGACTGCAATTGTCTACTTTTGTCTTGAAGGCTTGTCTGACGTCTTTGAGACAAAACAAGAATATTGTATTGCATTTACAAATTGCCACTCTGTCTAACAGCTCATCTGTCATTATTTCAAGAGAAAGACAAGTAAAGTAGAGCAGTAAAGTTTGATTGAACTTTTAACGTGACTCTTCCTCCCTTTCATCAACCTCTTTCATCTATTTCCTCTCTACGCCTTAATTAGAACTTTTGGTAACACTTTACTTAACGTCGACAGGTATAACGCATTATGCCACAGTTATAATGCAATGTAAGACTTGTCGTAGGCACTTATGAACCTCTTCTCATCATAATAACAGTTCTTTGCAGTCTGTTGACAAATTTCAGCAGAGAACACATAAACCTTGTATTAAGACATGATAAGCATCCATATATGCTTATAACAAGTACTAATGCTTATAGATTCAGTGGAGCTTGAGTCACATCTCCAGGGTCACCTTGGATTTGTTTGTATCCAAAAGCCCAGTGTCTATTTCCTAGGAAGGGGTAGGGAGAAGTGGGAGTTGAGTCCCTGCAAGGTGGTCATTTATCAGGCAGTGAGACGCGGCTTTCTTACCACCGCCTGTGGTAAGACTAATGGCACAACAATATTTCCATGAAATCAAAACACTCTTATTGTGGTCCTCTGTAGCTCAATTGGTAGAGCATGGCGCTTGTAACGCCAGGGTAGTGGGTTCGATCCCTGGGACCACCCATAAGTAAAAATGCATGCACACATGACTGTAAGTCAGCTTTGGATAAAAGCGTCTGCTAAATGGCTTATTATTATTCATGTGCATTCTCTCATCACCATATAAATCAAAGCATAGTTTTGTTGCAATTGTTCCATAGTTTGAGAGCATTATATTCTTTGTCGGTGACATTCTCAATGTTTTATTTGTTATAATGGCTCTATATAGGTTCTAGGCACTTAGAGGACCACCTCCCAGTAATATGAACCACTCCAGTATTGATCAGGATAAAGTCCTGTTAACCTCTTAAGGATCGGACCCTTTTTTTCAATTTTCTCCTAAAATGACATACCCAAATCTAACTGCCTGTAGCTCAGCACCTGAAGCAAGGATATGCATATTCTTGATACCATTTCAAAGGAAACACTTTGAAGTTTGTTGAAATGTGAAATTAATGTAGGATAATATAACACAATAGATCTGGTAAAAGATAATACAAACAAAAAAACATGTGTTTTTTTGGGGGTTTTTGTTCCATCATCTTTGAAATGCAAGATAAAGGCCACAATATAATATTGCAGTTTAGGCACAATTTAGATTTTGGCCACTAGATGGGAGCAGTGTGTGCAAAGTTTCAGATTGATCCAGTGAAGCATTGCAATACTCGACTACTTTATATCAAGTCTGCCCAAATGTGCCAAAACATTTTCAAGTACATAACTATAGAGAACATACAAAAATGATATGGTAATACAAAATGTAAGTTTACACACTCCAGGAATGTCATATATGATGGATCATTAGCTTATACACTAACTTTCACACATCTAGATGGCCGGGTGGGGTGGGTGTGGAGCCAGAGACAGCAGGGGTTCAAACTGTAGAACCCAGTTCCTACATTTGAATATAAAAATGGATTTTATCAAACAAAACTATGCTACATTCTCTGGGACCCTCAGGATGACAAATCAGAGCAAGATTACTGAATGTAAGTACATTATTTACCTTCAGAGGTGAATGTATCAAACCAGTTGCCGTGATAAGTTGTTGTGCACTCTCCTTAAACAATAGCATGGCATTTTTTCACTGTAATAGCTACTGTAAATTGGACAGGGCAGTTAGATTAACAAGAATGTAAGCTTTCTGCCCATGTAAGACATGTCTATGTCCTGTAAAGTTTGCTGTTACTTACAACAGTCATGCTAATCACATTAGTGCACATTAGCTCAACCGTCCCGTATCACGGGACACCGTACCTTCCCCAGATCTGTGCCTCGACACAATACTGTCTCGGAGCTCTACAGACAATTCCTTTGACCTCATGGCTTGGTTTTTTGCTCTGACATGCACTGTCAACTGTGGGACCTTGTATAGACAGGTGTGTGCCTTTCCAAATCATGTCCAATCAATTGAATTTAGCACAGGTGGACTCCAATCAAGTTGTAGAAACATCTCAAGGATGATCAATGGAAACAGGATGCACCTGAGCTGAATTTTGAGTCTCATAGCAAAGTGTCTGAATACTTATGTAAACAAGGCATTTCTGTTTATTTTTAATACATTTGCCAAAATTCCTAAAAACCTGTTTTCACTTTGTCATTATGGGGTATTGTGTGTAGATTGATGAGGATTTTAAAAAAATAATCAATTTTAGAATAAGGCTGTAACATAACAAAATGTGGAAAAGTCAAGGGGTCTGAATACTTTCTGAAGGCACTGTAACGTCAAACATTCATGAAAAACTAAACAAAAACGAAAGCTTAAGGACTTTTACCCCTCCCTTCCCCAGTGTTTGTGCTACCTCAGTTTGCTATGAGACTTGGCTCAGTTTCACCAAGGGTCTCAATATCACATATAGCTTGACCTGGACTTCCTGTATAGCTTTGCACTATCCCTGACCGCTTCTCTCTCTCCCTCTTCAGGCATATTTTACCGCAAGTCCTGCGCCTCGTCCGGGGCATGCCTCATATCCTCGTCAGGCTACCAGCAGTTCTGCACTGGAAGGATCAACTCTGTGTGCATCTCCTGCTGTAACACACCGCTCTGCAATGGGCCACGGAAGAAGAACCGGTCCGGTTCCGTCGGCCGCCACCTCTTCATTTTCCTCCCTTCTTTTTCTGCTGGTCTCCCTCACGCTGGTCTCCCTCTCTCTGACATAGACCTAGAGGCGTCCACTTGTCCCGTCCTCTACCTGAAGATAACACTAGAGTATTATGAGGCTACAAATAGGCTACAGTATACATTACACTACGTAGTCTATAGGCTACATCAGACTCTAGTGTCGTCTTTGGAGAGGAATCCTATACATAAGAGACTATCACAGGAGGTTGGTAGAATGAGTGCAATGGTATCAAATACATCAAACACATGGTTTCCAGGTGTTTGATGGCATTCCATTTGTTCCGTTCCAGCCATTATTATGCACCGTTCTCCCCTCAGCAGCCTCCTGTGGACTCTACAGCGTCATCTTTAGATTGGATACTCAAGAGCTTAAGACTCTTTGGAAGGATCCCCTTTTATAATCCTGGTGTTTAGAGTTTTTGGAGAGAACTGAATGCTTGCCATTTCCTCCTTCTTCTTCGTCCTTCCCTTGCCCTCAATCACCGCCACTCGTAAGGTCCCTATTGAGGGCAGTGGGCACTGACCTCATCAACGTCGACATTCTCCTGTTTATAGGAAGATCGAACGCTTCAGATCAATACTCCCAATGATTAGGAGTCAGACGTGACCATAGTCAGTGAGTACTCAGCAACCGTTTAGCTATGAGAATTGTGTTAACTCATCATGGATCTTAGTGTAGAGATGGCACTGACAGCTGAGGACATTGAGCAGTGAGTTGTAGGGATTTGGAGATATACTGAGATGTCTGCATCATTTACTACTGGTACAAGTTCTTGTTACAGTAAGTACTAAATGCTGGAGCTCATGTCTTATATCATTTGTAAGTACAGATGTGTGATCTTGATTTGACCAGTTTCTCACAGCAGGAAAATAATCCTACAGAAATGTGAATTATTGTGTTTATTATAATTAATGGACATTTTTGTAAGGTTGATACATCTTTAGTTAGGCCAAACCAAGTCCGACATTTTAAAGTGGAAATTACAAACTTTAGAAGCCTTTAAAAACCTTGACTACACTACAAGTTTGCTTTTCCTGCCATGCAGGAAATTCCTTGCAACAACAGGGTGATCAAATTAAGATCCTACATCTGTATATACCCAATTACTTTCTTAAACTTCAAATATTGCTGAAAGGGAAATTTGTTTTTTTAAACTTATCAATTTAGACATTATATAAATCAACATATTCAATAACCTGTTATTAGCTGTAGTCATTTACAGTATGATAATAATCTGTATCAACATCCAGTTCCAACTTCAAAAACCTTTTGGGGGTGTCATTCTTCAAGTATATTTTAAGTCATTCAACAGTCCTTATAGTATATTTCAGCTTTTTAGTTGTAGCGCTTATAAGTTCACAATAAGGACATTTCAATGCAGGGATGCATATTATACCATTTTCTGTACAGACATGAGATATGTGGCTGTCATTGCGGCAAGGTCGGATATAAGTATTGGTTATTGTAGCTACCTGCTAAAACTGCTTAGAGGAGTTTTATAGTGTCGCTGCTCATCTGGCATTATTTATGACGTTAGTATAATGCTCATTCAGCAGCATATGTCCTTTGCAACACATTGACTCACGGAAGTGGAAACAACTGCAAAACGATCAGCGATCTGGAATACTCACCACGTGCAGCGTGTTGTGGAATGGATCACTTAGCTATAGGTGGATGGGCATAGTTGACGGATACATTTACTCAACAATGCATCATGTACAAATACTGCTCATACATTTATGTCTTACTGAAATCATATTCTCTCTTTTTCTATTGATGTTTCCTATCTGATTGATTGCCACTTGAATGTACCAGAGAGAGCATAAACACAACTATTTTGAATTGTCTAAAATGATCAACATAAAACATTGTAGTGACTGGGCAAAATGTTTCTGTTGACCCCTAAAACTGACGTCCCTCACTGAGTTTATATGACTACTGAATGTTGAAGTGACAATGTGGAGTTAATTTGGGAGGGAATTGTACAGACAAAGAGTAAAGGACAACAGTACAGTAGGACATTTTATTTATTTACGTTGGCTAGTGTTTCTTTCTTGGTTCTTGTGCCATGGGGTTTTGCCAGTTATGCTCAGTATTAGCTTAACAGTCACCTACTTTGTCTTTCTTATCAGCTGGGTCTATTGTCAATTGATTATTTATTTATTCTTCTGAAAAGGCAGCACAGAGACTGAAGGGAAGACCATTCTTTTTAAAATACAGCATTTATGAAATGTCAATAGATTTCAGAAACATATCTAATAACTTACTCTCATTATCCATTGGCCATTATAATTATTGAAAGGCTTTGTAAAGAGGATAATGTAAGAATTATATCATAATTCATCTTTCAAATTAAAGATAATGATAAATTAAATTAAACGATAGTGATAATGATATAGCTTTTTTTTCTCCTTCTGATTTGATGTTTATCTTGAACATGTAAGGCATTAAACGAACAGGTAGACAAATTCAACAGAATTTGGGGATTATAGGTAAAAAAAATGATGGTCTACCTTTATTGGTCTTCTGTGAAGAGTGATTGTATATTCTGCCCATGTGAAATTCAAATAAAGAGTTGTGACAAAAAACAGTGCATCTGAAACAGCTGAATCACCATTCTGTTTTCAATTGACCTAAATATGTAATAGACAAATAAAATATTTATAATAAGATTTTTTATTTTATTTTTCTCAAAAGCAGTTTAATGACCTCAGGAGTCTTAAAATGGCAACCCTTTTTGTTGGGGAGTTGAGGCTTGTCTGTAAGTGAGACATGGGTCTAGTTAGGTCAGCCCCACACTGGGAGCTGAGAGATGGAGGAAGGGAGTGAGGCAGAGAGGGATGCCCGACACAGCCGTGCCTCACGTTTAAATGACAGACCCAGGGTGCCGGAGGCTATGAAATATCCTGTCTCGGAGCCTAGCTTGAAATTTCAGTGACCTCCAGTGGCTAGGGTTTATCTTATTATTCACCACCAGGTACTTACTATGTGGACCTTGCTCAACTTATTCCACCATCTGGAAAATGGAAATCACAGGAGATGTCCCTGCATTTCATATTTCTATAACTTCCACACAGCTAGATGTAGGCTAAGGCAGAAAGGAAAATATTGAAGGGGTTTCATCGATAAATGTTGACATCTAAGTGGACAAAGCACCCACCCACGCACCTGTTTTGTTATAATTCTGCCACTCTCAATTTCCAATGACCACCAACTGTTGTAATTTCATTATTACAAAATATACTAATGCAAAAGTTTGCGTTATCAGGTTTCTCTAATGACAACTATAATTGCGTTGGAATATGACAACCCATTCGTGACCACTATTAACCATGTCTCCAGAACACTCTCACTGTTTCGCTGTCTAGCCTTGTACAAACTAGTATGACCATTATAATGTCTGTTCATTTAATAATAATAATTCATTTAAATTTCACACCCAAGATGCTACATTTCCAACCACAGTAGGTGAGGGACTAAATTAATTGTACCGTATATTGCTACTTTCTGCCCACCACTTTGCATACCACACTACCATACACTTCACATTGTCACCACCTTCAATTATCATGCTATGAAAGGCAATAAGGAGTTAGGTGCAGAGACCAATGATAACCAAGCTGCTTCTTGCCATTCATTCAAGCATACACGTAAAAGTACACGTTTCAGTGCAGTCAGTGATGAACAAGCAGGTGCTAACAAGCACAATGATAATTTGCTTCAGGCAGGAAAGAAGGTGGAGGATGGTGCAGTATGTGGGTTTCTCCATGGTATAAGAAACTACTGATTAAACCTTTGACGGTGATACTGCTCACATCCGTGTACTAGAGAGGTCAGCTGTGTCAGGGTCGTCCCCTGCCTTTTTGGTGTGTTCAGTGACAAACAACCCAGTGCTGTTGTAATGTAGGCAGTGGGCAAGTCTTACACAATAGTCTTTCCTTTACATAGCACTGTTTTTGCCATTTAGAGGCAACACAGACGGATGTGGCTCTAAGCAATGGAGTGACATGCTATCAGACGTCTTCAAATATACCTTAATGGAGCATTTCAACACATTGCATGTGCAACATACAGTGCCTTCGGAAAGTATTCAGACCCCTTTACTTTTTCCACATTTTGTTAGGTTACAGCCTTATTTTAAAATTGATTAATTTGTTTATTTCCCCCTCATCAATCTACACACAATACCCCATAATGACAAAGCAAAAACTGGTTATACAAAAAAACGGAAATATCACATTTACATAAGTATTCAGACCCTTTACTCAGTACTTTGTTGAAGCACCTTTGGCAGCGATTACAGCCTCGAGTCTTCTTGGGTATGACGGTACAAGCTTGGCACACCTGTATTTGGGGAGTTTCTCCCATTCTTCTCTGCAGATCCTCTCAAGCTCTGCCAGGTTGGATGGGGAGCGTTGGTGCACAGCTATTTTCAGGTCTCTCCAGAGATGTTCGATCACGTTCAAATCCAGGCTCTGGCTGGGCCACTCAAGGACATTTAGAGACTTGTCCCGAAGCCACTCCTGCGTTGTCTTGGCTGTGTGCTTAGGGTCATTGTCCTGTTGGAAGGTGAACCTTCGCCCCCAGTCTAAGGTCCTGAGCGCTCTGGAGCACGTTTTCATCAAGGAACTTTCTGTACTTTGCTCCGTTCATCTTTGCCTCGATCCTGACTAGTCTCCCAGTCCCTGCCGCTGAAAAACATCCCCACAGCATGATGCTGCCACCACTGTGTTTCACTGTAGGGATGGTGGCAGGTTTCCTCCAGATGTGATGCTTGGCATTCAGGCTAAAGAGTTAAATCTTGGTTACATCAGACCAGAGAATCTGGTTTCTCATGTTCTGAAGGTTTTTAGGTGCCTTTTGGCAAACTCCAAGCAGGCTGTCATGTGCCTTTTACTGAGCAATGGCTTCCGTCTGGCCACTCTAGCATAAAGGCCTGATTGGTGGAGTGCTGCAGAGATGGTTGTCCTTCTGGAAGGTTCTCCCATATCCACAGAGGGACCATCAGGTTCTTGGTTACCTCCCTTACCAAGGCCCTTCTCCCCCGATTGCTCAGTTTGGCTGGGCGGCCAGCTCTAGGAAGAGTCTTAGTGGTTCCAAACTTCTTCTATTTAAGAATGATGGAGGCCACTGTGTTCTTGGGGACATTGAATGCTGCAGAAATTTTTTGGTACCCTTCCCCAGATCTGTGCCTCGACACAATCCTGTCTCGGAGCTCTACGGACAATTCCTTCAACCTCATGGCTTGGTTTTTGCACTGTCAACTGTGGGACCTTATATAGACAGGTGTGTGCCTTTCCAAATCATTTACCACAGGTGGACTCCAATCAAGTTGTAGAAACATTTCAAGGATGATCAATGGGAACAGGATGCACCTGAGCTCAATTTCGAATCTCATAGCAAAGGGTCTGAATACTTACGAAAATGATTTATGTTTTTTCATTTTTAATACATTTGCAAAAAATTCTAAAAACCTGTTTTCACTTTGTCATTATGGGGTATTGTGTGTAGATTGCTGAGAGAATTGTTTTATTTAATCCATTATAGAATAAGGCTGTAACGTAACAACATTTGGAAAAAGGCAAGGGGTCTGAATACTTTCAAGGCACTGTATGTTTAAAATGGAGCCTTTAGCTTTCTCCCACTATGCATCTGTCTGGGGAGAGAGGACCAGCCTGGCTCTCACATAAAAGAGGAGAATGAAGTATAGATGACATAAATGTTATAACAAGGCTGGTGGAAAATGTCAGCGAAATAAGTATCTTTGGTCAACAGTCAGCAGAAAGTCTGATATGTCCTCTGCAAGCATGATTTGGCTTCTCCTGGAGTTAGCAATATCTCTGTGTGTGTGCTTCTAATATCATATACAAAAGCACAGACTGCCCACTTTAGAGATTGTCACCGCTGGTTTTCATTGTGACCTGATATAGCCTGGCAAAGAAAATAAGAGATTATACATTTAAAGCCCATTAATAAAAATACCCAGAGAGCAGTATGAATACAAAGCGGCCATGATTGAAAACCTCCTCTTAAATGTTACTCTACACTGTTTCTCACAATGAGTCTTGCTGCTTATTTCAAGCGTCTTGGAGGGGAATGCAATTACACTAAAACACATTGAAGATGTGATTGTTATGGCTTCTCAATAAATAAACGTTTAGGCAAATAGTTTTTTGTGTTAAACAAGGCAACATGCACTTCAGAAGGGGCTGCTACAGGCGTAAGTGATTTAGAATCCAAGGCTGCGTTTAGATTTATTTTTTTGTGTAATTGGTCTTTTGTCCAATCAGATCAGCTCTGAAAAAGAAAAGGCCAATCAGTGGAGAAAAGATCAGAATTGGGCTGCCTGTGTAAATGCAGCCAAAATGACATTGTCTGTCAGTCTCTCATTGAATGCTGATTCACCAGGCCTAAAAGCCCCTTCAGTGAGACATAAAGCCCCATGGTTTCATTACAAGTTCTGGCAAGGACAATGGTGCCCCATGTTCCTATCAACGTATAAAGCCATTCCCACAGAGATATCAAATCAATGCATGGAAGGCTCCAGGTTTATCAGCAAACACCTGGCACGAGTTCCCAACAAAAACCTAACAACATATAGTCATAGCTTCCTGTGAGGTGTACTGGGCCTTGAGGTCTGCTTCTGCCCGGTGTGTTCGAGTAGCATTAATGCCTCATCAAACTCATTAGCTTTTAGATGATGTGCTTGAGGGGGTTGATGAGGAGTTGACTTTCACCTCCACCATTCTTTGTTGTTGTTGTCTACTCTCCTTTAGGAATACTATGGTAAGTGAAAGTGTCCAGTGAAAGTGTCCACTTTCATTCACATCAACTGTCATCCATGTCTTAAGTAAGGCTTACATGCTTCCCATTTGATTGTGCAATGAAGGACCAACAGTACATTTACAGTGTTAATAAGTCCCAGTAGTAATATTTCTAGTAAACACACACAATATCATAGGAGGAGGCACATGTGAGCCAGAAGCAAGTATGTACTCTTCGTACAGTAAGTGAAGAAGATTACGCCTCGGCCAATGGGATAAAAGTATGCAGTTGCAGACGCACAAGATCACAGAGAGACAGTGTTGAACACAAGCAAAGCGGACGCTCCTGTACCTTCACAAACAGGATCATTAACGCAGCGGCAAGTGCACCCTGCAGCAGAAAAAGTGTTGGCGACAGACAGAGCTATTAAGCAGAGAGACTGTGAGGAAAAGGAGAGAGACAAATGATTGAGATAGTAGGATAAGAGGGGGAACTAACTGCAGACTGCAGACCTCCTGGGTTTAAGAAACAGCAAAAAGAGAGAGATTATTAAAAATAATAGGGCTACCTCTGCTTCAGCCCTAATGATGTTTGTGCAAACATAGTCATATTAGGGGGTTCTGGTTGAAACACTCTAGTTGATGAGGGACTTCAACTCATGTTTGTTTTGTTTACTTTGTGTGTTAGCGATGATGGCAAAAGTATTCATATTTTGGGAAGGATTGAGTACAAGGTAGTTATTATGTTTTTGGGATGGGGTAGAGGAGGTGGGTCCAAAACCCTACGGACATTGTAATCCCCCTACTTCTAATACTGACTTGATAGGATTATTTTGGAGCCAGAGTTTCAATGTGATTGATCTGATTCATAATTTCACGTGTGTTAGTTTAAATCATTCATACAGTACCAGCCTTCAGCAGCAGACGTAAAAAAATAAAATGGCACTGTCAGGGCAGCGCACAGACCTTTTGGGGGGCAGGTGATCAAACAAAAAAAAGGGCACCTAAAAAGAAAAATCCATAACCGTGGTCACAGACTTGTTGAGCAATTATGGCTTTGATTATTTAGTTACGTAAAAGAAAAATATGGCCACATCTTAATGGCTAATTAAATGACACATATTTAACGAAAATGTAACGACGGCTTGCGGGCAGTGTGTTTAGAACCACAACGCCTAAACTGTATACATTTATAAATTTTTTACCCAAAACAAAAGGACACTTTAGAGACTGGAAGGGCAAAGAAAAGGAGCATGTGCTCTACGCAGGTAGAGACCTATAGGTGCATGTGCCTGCATGTGGTGTATATTTACCAGGGAAACACGGGCGTGCATTATACCCTATAGTGTCTTTACCTTGGTTGATTTTGTGCTCTCAGACATCCTGAGTTATGTCTAAACGTTCCAAATGATGAGGATCAACTATACAGCCAGCCTAATCAATACCAGCTAATTGATTAAAGTAAATGTTTGTTTCACTCCCACTCTAAAGTGATCTGAAGGAAATTAAAAAAGTGTCTCAACTTTGCTTTTTCTCAAGGGAGCTAATAAAGAAAACAAAACTTAATAACAAATCTGTTTTGATTGATTCAACTGTGTTATTGGGGATGGGGAGCAAGAGAGAATCTATATCATTAGGCAATGGGAAAACATTAACAAGCTTTGGGGCCTACACTAAATACATCAAGCCACCAGAAGAAGCCAGAAGATAAAAGAGACTGTATTAATCACAATAATGTCGGTCGGGGGAACCCTTGGTGCTATGTCCTGTCGTTTTAAACTGATTAAAATAGAAGCCAGCACTGGGAATCCAATAATAATGCTTTATCGATGGAGACATGCAGTGATGGAAATGGATGTCTTGTAAAAGTTCATCTTGTGTTCGTCCCCAAAGGGCACTCTATTACCTATATAGTGCACTACTTTTTGACCAGGGCCCATAGGGAATAGGGTGTAATTTGTGGCTCGCTTTAATCTAGTCCAGTCATTTAAAACCTAAAGTAAGATGCCATGGCTCAAAAGCTTTTTACAACTTTGGGATAATTAGAAATAAACAGATTCCCACTTTTTCAGAGTAAAACATTTAACCATCCCAGGATTGAGAATTGATAGACCCCTGACTATAGACCGAAATAAACATTTGAATTAGATAACAATACAAAAAATCATACATTTTACTGATGTAATTTCTGGTTTTTATTAGTATAACATGTATGTATTGTATTTGTGATGCTGTGGATATAATACAACAAATGTAATATCACAAATATTCCATGTGGTATGGTGAGTATATTCCCAGAATATTCCATTGTATAGTTATAACAACCTGTAATATAACCTCTCTTTGAGGGGAAAACCTCCCACTAAATGTAGTTTCAGGTTTATGACATCCATCAGCATGTTGAGCCTCTGTTGACCCACTGGAAGGTGATTCATCTTGACCAGGGGAGCTTCGCTCCATCACTAGTAAGTGTTTTCATGAGAGCCTCCAGATTGACTGTAACAGGTTAGTTTGTCACCCACAAATAATGGATGCTGTTGCACTTGAGGCAGACTAAACCAACCACCTACACTACCGGACAAAAGTTTTAGAACACCTACTCATTGAAGGGTTTTCTTTATTTTTTACTATTTTCTACATTGTAGAATAATAGTGAAGACATCAAAACTAAGAAATAACACAGTTGAAGTCGGAAGTTTACATACACTTAGGTTGGAGGCATTAAGACTCGATTTTCAACCACTCCACAAATTTCTTGTTAACAAACTATAGTTTTGGCAAGTCGGTTAGGACATCTACTTTGTGCATGACACAAGTAATTTTTCCAACAATTGTCTACAGACAGATTATTTCACTTATAATTCACTGTATCACAATTCCAGTGGGTCAGAAGTTTACATACACTAAGTTGACTGTAACTTTAAACAGCCTGGAAAAGTCCTGAAACTGATGTCATCGCTTTAGAAGCATCTGATAGGCTAATTGACATCATTTGAGTCCAATTGGAGGTGTACCTGTGGATGTATTTCAAGGCCTACCTTCAAACTCAGTGCCTCTTTGCTTGACATCATGGGAAAATCAAAGAAATCAGCCAAGACCTCAGAAAAGAAATTGTAGACCTCTACAAGTTTGGTTCATCCTTGGGAGCAATTTCCAAATGCCTGAAGGTACAACGTTCATCTGTACAAACAATAGTATACAAGTATAAACACCATGGGACTACGCAGCTGTCATACCGCTCAGGAAGGAGACGCGTTCTGTCTCCTAGAGATGAACATACTTTAGTTTGAAAAGTGCAAATCAATCCCAGAACAATCCTTGTGAAGATGCTGGAGGACAAAGGTACAAAAGTATCTATATCCACAGTAAAACTAGTCCTATATCGACATAACCTGGAAGATGGAAGATGCTACTGCTCCAAAACTGCCATAAAAAAGACAGACTACAGTTTGCAACTGCACATGGGGACAAAGATCGTACTTTTTGGAGAAATGTCCTCTTGTCTGATGAAACAAAAATAGAACTGTTTGGCCATAATGACCATTGTTATGTTTGGAGGAAAAAGGGGGTAGCTTGCAAGCCGAAGAACACCATCCCAACCGTGACGCACGGGGGTGGCAGCATCATGCTGTGGGGGTGCTTTGCTGCAGGAGGGACTGGTGCACTTCACAAAATAGATGGCATCATGAGGAAGGAAAACGATGTGGATATATTGAAGCAACATCTCAAGACATCAGTCAGAAGCTTGGTCACAAATGGGTCTTGGACAAATGGACAATGACCCCAAGCATACTTCCAAAGTTGTGGCAAAATGGCTTAAGGACAACAAAGTCAAGGTATTGGAGTGGCCATCACAAAGCCCTGACCTCAATCCTATAGAACATTTGTGGGCAGAACTGAAAAAGCGTGTGAGAGCAAGGAGGCCTACAAACCTGACTCAATTACACCAGCTCTGTCAGGAGGAATGGGCCAAGATTCACCCAACTTATTGTGGGAAGCTTGTGGAAGGCTACCCGAAACATTTGACCCAAGTTAAACAATTTAAAGGCAATGCTACCAAATACTAATTGAGTGTATGTAAACTTCTGACCCACTGGGAATGTGATGAAATAAATAAAATCTGAAAGAAATTATTCTCTACTATTATTCTGACATTTCACATTCTTAAAATAAAGTGGTGATCCTAACTGACCTAAGACAGAGAATTTTTACTAGGATTAAATGTCAGGAATTGTGAAAATCTGAGTTTAAATGTATTTGGCTAAGGTGCATGTAAACTTCCGACTTCAACTGTATATGGAATTATCTAGTAACCAAAATCAAATACATTTTATATTTGAGATTCTTCAAATAGCCACCCTTTGCCTTGATGACAGCTTTGCACACTCTTGGCATTCTCTCAACCAGCTTCACCTGGAATGCTTTTCCAACAGTCTTGAAGGAGTTCCCACATATGCTGAGCACTTGTTGGCTGCTTTTCCTTCACTCTGGGTCCGACTCATCCCAAACCATCTAAATTTGGTTGAGGTCGGGGGATTGTGGAGGGCAGGTCATCTGATCTAGCACTCCATCACTCTCCTTCTTGGTAAAGTAGCCCTTACACAGCCTGGAGGTGTGTTGGGTCATTGTCCTGTTGAAAAATAAATGATAGTCCCACTAAGCCCAAACCAGATGGGATGGCGTATCGCTGCAGAATGCTGTGGTAGCCATACTGGTCAAGACAGTGTCACCAGCAAAGCACCCCCACACCATAACACCTCGACCTCCATGCTTTACGGTGGGAAATACACATGCAGAGATCATCCGTTCACCTACACCGCGTCTCAAAAAGACACGGCGGTTGGAACCAAAAATCTCCAATTTGGACTCCAGACCAAATGACACATTTCCACTGGTCTAATGTCCATTGCTTGTGTTTCTTGGCCCAAGCAAGTCTCTTCTTATTATTGGTGTCCTTTAGTAGTGGTTTCTTTGCAGCAATTCGACCATGAAGGCCTGATTCACAGTCTCCTCTGAACAGTTGATGTTGAGATGTGTCTGTTACTTGAACTCTCTGAAGCATTTATTTGGGCTGCAATTTCTGAGGCTGGTAACTAATGAACTTATCCTCTGCAGCAGAGGTAATTCTGGGTCTTCCATTCCTGTGGCGGTCATCATGAGAGCCAGTTTCATCATAGAGTTTGATGGTTTTTGCGACTGCACTTGAAGAAAGTATTGATGATGGACTGTTGTTTCTCTTTGCTTATTTGAGCTGTTCTTGCCATAATATGAACTTGGTCTTTTACCAAATAGGGCTATCTTCTGTATACCACCCCTACCTTATCACATCACAACTGATTGTTGTGAAATAAATTCCACAAATTAACTTTTAAGAAGGCACACCTGTTAATTGAAATGCATTCCAGGTGACTACCTCATGAAGCTGGTTGAGAGAATGTCAAGAGTGTGCAAAGCTGTCATCAAGGAAAAGGGTGGCTATTTGAAGAATCTCAAATATAAAATATATTTTGATTTGTTTAACACTTTTTTGGTTACTACATGATTCCATATGTGTTATTTCATAGTTTTGATGTCAATGTAGAAAATAGTAAAAACCCTTGAATGAGTAGGTGTTCTAAAACTTTTGACCTTTAGGTGTAGGTATTGGGGTGGTATTGCTATTGTCTTATGTGAATGTTGCGGTTAGGTTTACTTTAGGTATCTCATCCAACTTGCCACACCTGAAGTGCCCTTTGGGTAAATTTTAATGTGAATAGATAACTTTGTTGCATCAGATTCATAACCATCACTTCATAATGCATTATGTCATCATCATGGAGTTGTCCATAGTCCCAAATCCTCAAATAAACATAAATATTGTAAATCAGGAAAAGATGCCTACAGCATTTTGATCTTGTTTTCCTGACGGACCACATATATTAACATTATTCATATTCATGTGTTTGTCCTTTGGCCTTGATATCTTTAAAACAAAAGTGAAACAAACGTTTGACATCTGTTTGGCAAAAGAGCTTGAATCCATCACCTCAAGGGAGTAAAACTGAATAAATAGTTGCATTTCTTTTCTCATGCACAGATTTAGACTATAAGTCAACACCAACTAAACAAACGTGTCTATTAATTAAGTCCATTAAATCTAGAATCATTAGTTACTTCATCCTTTTTTGGAATTACAGTATAAATTCATCATATATATATTGAATAATATAACTTATACAGTGCCTTCAGAAAGTATTAATACCCCCTTGATTTATTCCACATTTTGTTATGTTACAGCTTGAATTCAAAATGGATTAAATATTTTTTAAACAATCACACATCTACACACAATATCCATAATGACAAAGTGAAAACATGTTTTTAGAAATGTATTGAAAATGAAATACAGCAATATCTCATTTACATAAGTATTTACACCCCTGAGTCAATACTTTGTAGCAGCACCTTTGGATACTTTTGGGTAAGTCTCTAAGAGCTTTGAACACCTGGATTGTACAATAATTGCCCATTATTCTTTTGAAAATTCTTCAAGCTCTGTCAATTAGATTGTTGATCATTTTTAAAGTCTTCCCATACATTTTCAAGCCAATTTAAGCCAAAACTGTAACTAGGCCACTCAGGAACATTCAATGTCGTCTTGGTAAGCAACTCCAGTGTAGATTTGGCCTTGTGTTTTAGGTTATTGTCCTGCTGAAAGGTGAATTTGTCTCCCAGTGTCTGTTGGAAAGCTCATACAGTATCACAACCATTAAACCCTGTAACTGTTTTAAAATCACCATTGGCCTCATAGTGAAATCCCTGAGCAGTTTCCTTCCTCTCCGGCAACTGAGTTAGGAAGGACACCTGTATCTTTGTAGAGAATGGGTGTATTGATACACTATCCAAAGTGTAATTAATAACTTCACCATGCTCAGAGGGATATTCAGCGTCTGCTTTTTTTATTTTTACACATCTACCAAATCGGTGCCCTTGTTTGCGAGGCATTGAAAAATCTCCCTGGTCTTTATGGTTGAATCTGTGCTTGAAATTCACTACTCGATTGAGGGAGCTTACAGATCATTGTATGTGGGGTACAGAGATGAGGTAGTCATTCAAAAATCCTGTTAACCGCTTTTATTTAACACGGAATGAGTCCATGCAACTTATTATGCGATTTGTTAAGAACATTAACTCCTGAACTTATTTAGGCTTGCCTTAGCACAGGGGTAGACTACTTATTGACTCGAGACATTTCAGCTATTACTTTTTTATTAATGTAAAAAAAATGCCACTAATACAATTTTAACATTATGGAGTATTTTGTGCAGATCAGTGACACAAAATCTCAATTTAATCAATTTTAAATTCAGGCTGTAACAACAAAATGTGGAAAAAGTAAAGGGGTGTGAATACTTTTTGAAGCTTAGTTCAACTGTTGTACCACATTAGAAACTCAAATATAAGCTTGTTTTACTCCAACGTTTGTAAACAATGTAAATGTAAACTTGCACTGTATAGCCTCAAAACATGGTTAAAACTATAGTTTTAATATCATATATGGTCAGTCCTTGCATCCATAGCTCTGTCTATGAGTTTGAGAGTGGTTACATTTCTCTAGGCCCATCACTAAGCTTTTTACCAAAACAGAGGTGGGGTGTCCGCTTTGTTATTGTTTCAACTGCAGATTCTAGCTTTAAGAGCAGCGAGCTGTGACCTGACATTCTTTTCATTGATATATACAGTGCCTTGCAAAGGTATTCATCCCCCCTGCGCGTTTTTCCTATTTTGGTGCATTCCAACCTGTAATTTAAATGGATTTTTATTTGGATTTCATGTGATGGACACACAAAAAATAGCCCAAATTGGTGAAGCAAAATGAAAATAAGAAATAAATAACGGAAAAGTGATGCATACATACAGTTGAAGTCGGAAGTTTACATACACCTTAGCCAAATACATTTAAACTCAGATTTTCAAAATTCCTGACATTTAATCCTAGAAAAAATTCCCTGTTTTAGGTCAGTTAGGATCATCACTTTATTTTAAGAATGTGAAATGTCAGAATAATAGTAGAGAGAATGATTTATTTCAGCTTTTTCCCAGTGGGTCAGAAGTTTACATACACTCAATTAGTATTTGGTAGCATTGCCTTTAAATTGTTTAACTTGGGTCAAATGTTTCGGTAGCCTTCCACAAGCTTCCCACAATAAGTTGGGTACATTTTGGCCCATTCCTCCTGACAGAGCTTGTCAGTAACTAAGTCAGAACCCAGAAGCAGACCAGGAATACGTGAGACAAAGGTGAGTGTTTATTAATAGAGTCCGAGAGAAGCGGAATAATCCAGGGAACAGAGCGGGTGGCGGGATGGGTTGTTGAGGGTGCAGTGGTGGTCGGCACTGGCTCGGCAGCCGCCGACCATCAGGAGAGGTTGGGTGAAGGTTCGGAGAGAGACTGCAGACAGAACAAAACGGAGGTCAGTACACAGCAAGTAAAAAGGTGAAAACAACAAAACCCCAATACTACTGGGCTCAGAGACTGATACTGCTGACAACATACTGTTCATGGTAAGATCCGGCAGGAACTGGATGTTGGGCCAGAGCCTAAGAAGGGTGATGATAGGACCAGGTGCAGTAGATTGCTGATGGGATGCAGGTGCGGAGAAAAGAGCGAGTCCCGAACCCTCGGGAAACGGAGAATACGAGCAGGAACACTAGTAACAGACAGGAATAGACAGCCGGGATAAGCCACAGTACCCCTCCGATCGAACGCCGACCGGAGTGATTGGAGCGCTTAGGATGGAGGCGGTAGAAGTTACTGATGAGGTTGCATTAGATGTGCCGCGGAATCCAACTCCTCTCTTCAGGGCCATACCCCCCAGTCCACGAGATACTGGGAAACCCCGGCCCCGGGCCCGCCTGGAATCATGATGCGACGCACCAGGCGGACCACCTCGATCATCCGAGGAGAGGAGGAGGGAGGAGGCGGAGGAGGCAACAGAGGACTGAGGAAGACAGTGAGGAGGAGACATGAAAGGGGGATGGATCGAGATGACTGTTGAGTGAACTGCTACTGGATTGATCACCTTTCACCAAAACGGACCAATGAACTTCGGTAACAACTTCCTAGACTCAGTCCGTAACGGAAGATCCGGGTGGCCAACTAAACCCCATCTCCGAATGGTATAGGTGGGAGCGGAATCTGGCCACGATTCGCTTGGAGCTGATAAGTCGAAATCAAGAGTGTCTGGGCCCGATGCCAGGTCCGGTGGCAACGCTCGAACATGGGCCTGAACAGAAGGCACTGGAGAGCTCCTTCCCCTGGAGAAGGAAACAGGGAGGTTGGTGTGAGCATACAGGCACTGGAAGGGAGACATCCCAGTGGCAGAGATGTAGGAAGAGTATTGTGGGCATATCAACCCAAGGCAACTGGAGAGACCCAGGAGGTGGGGTTGGGAAGAGACCAGACAGGAAGGGATTATTTGGTTGGTCTTCCGCCTGACCATTGGATTGGGGGTGAAAACCAGAGTGAGACTGAGTAGAAGGCTAAACAGAAGGACTTCCAGAGTAGAGAGAGGTAAACCGAGGGCCACGGTGGAAACGAGATCACTGGGCAAACTGGGTGGACCCTGAAAAAAACCTCCCCTATCCACAGGATCTGGACGTTCCGAGGCAGAGGGAAGCTTGGCAATTGGCAAAAGTGGGGTAACTTGCTGAATCTGTCATGATAGTCAGGAACGAGACTAATGTGTTCCCCTCAGAAGGCAACGTGACGTCAGGGGTTGATGCGACATGGTCGCCGGGGAATAGGAAGGGGGTGAAGTAGTCCAGAGCTGGGCCGATTGGTACCTTATTCTGCGCACACACTGGACAGGCAGGCAACAAAACCCCAGGTATCCTCGGCCATGGCAGGCCATCAAAAACGTCTGCGAAGAAAACCATAGTCCGAGCCACGCCAGGGTGAACATCTTGGTGGCGTGGGACCATTTGAGGACAGCAGGACGAACGAAGGAAAACAAAGGGAATATAGGGCTGAGTTTGAAGGGGCAGCACCCCCCCTCAATCTTTCCACATAACTGCTCCCACGACGCAGTTCCGGAGGATTTCTCGGTTTGGACCCACCTCCTCCGTCTTGGAGAACATCCGGGACAAGCAAGGCCGACGTGCCGCTTTAGATCCAGGTCGGAACGTCAGGGCAAACTTGAACCGGCCCGAAAAAACGTCACCTGGCCGGAGGGAGTTGAGAGAGCGAAATTGCACGTAAGCAAGATTTTGTGGTCGGCCCAGACAAAAAACTTGTGCCGCCTCAACAGTGTGCGCAACCTCCAAGGCAAGTTACCCGCGAAGCTCCCACCACATCGAATCCTCTCCGCAGGCGAAAGGCGATCAGAGAGTAGTAGGGAGGGATGGAGTTTTATGTGTGGAGATCGTATAGATGGATGGGAACTCCCACATCAGAGGCCACTTCAACGCACGAACTGACGGGGGGGGAGAGAGAATCGGGGTGGTGAATCGATTTCAAATCCAGAAACATGCCCCGGATTCCACTTGAAGGTCTGATGTGGAAGTAAGGCATAAGAGCGGCACACGGCGTAATCCCGGATGAATCGGCGTAGAAATTGCAAACCCCCAAAAATCTCTGGAGCTGCAATCTCGCACCGTGGGCCCATTCAGAACCGCTCTAACCCCCCCCCTGGTCCATCCTAACCCCTATGATGTACCCGAGAAAGGATGTGGGTGGGCGGTGAAACACTCGGCTTCACAAAAGGCGATTTCAACAAAGAACCTGGCCGGACATGCGGAGGGGTGGGAAGGTGAGAAGATCAGAATGTATCAGGTAAACAAACACAAAGAGACGATAATTCTCAGGACGCTGCTTCACCATACTCTGGAATACCGTGGAGATTGGTAGTCAAACGGCATCACCTGATACTGCGACCCATGGTGTATTGAAACTCAGACAACCACTCGCCCCCCCCCCTGATCCGGAAGGAGAGATTGCGAGTAGCGGTTGAACAAGACCCTGTAAGAGTGAAGGAGAACATCAAGGGCAGGGGATATTGTTTTGACCCGGATGATTAACCCCCGATAATCAATACACGGTGGGAAGAGAGCCATCCTTCTTACCCACAAAGAAGAATCCTGACTTCCCAGGGTGATGACGAGGGATCGAACGAGACCAGCAGCTAGGGACTGATGTATGGTTCCAACGCCTGACGCGCAGGTCGGGAGATACTGTATAACCTTCCCTTTGGGGTAGTACAGAGGGACCAGGTTGATGGCACAATCATATGGTGGGTGGGGGGGAGTGAAGAGCCTTCTGCTTATGAAAACTCCCCCAAATCGCGGATATAGTTCGGGAACCAGGGACAAATCTGGGGGTTTAGCCTCAATCACCTGACTGGGAACCGAATGGGGGCAGGCAGTAACTTGAGAATAAGAAATAAGGCTCCAACTCGTTACCTTGCCCGTACCAATCGAAGGGGATTGTGTTTAGCCAGGGTATTCAAGACCAGAGGAACATGGGAAGAGGCAGAATGAAGAATGAAATCATTCAGAATGATTCGAAAATTAAGTTCAGTCCTCATCGTGATAGCGGACAGACTACTGCCGCTCAGAGTGGTAGCTTCAATGGCTTGCAATTCCTTGGAAAGCCCCAGCTGTCTCCACCAACTCGGCATCTAGAAAGCTTCATGGCACCCGAATCGAGAAAGCGAGTAAGCTCTGATTCTGTTTATAAGGGTAGCCGGGAAACGGGGTTGACAGAGGATTGAGTAGTAGCGTAAACTGGCTCGCTAAAAGTTCAACTTAGCGACGGCAGTGAGACGACTGGATCGAGAAGGATTTGGAGGAAAGTCCCTCCGGACCGAATCCACCCGAATAGACATAAAGCTACCAAGTGTCAGGTAATAGGCCCGGATAGAGAGATAACTCATCCTTGAGCTGCTCGACAGACCCTGGTAAAGGCGAGAGAGACTCCCCAGCCCACAGCCAACCCGAACGATCACGAAGTCCCCTCGAGTTCCTTGGCGAGTAAAACAGGCGCCTAGCCGCGTCCCCCCCCCGGGACGGAATGGTGAAGAGCCTCTCGGCCGGGAACCCCTGGTAGAAGCACTTGCAGGGATCCTGTGCTCAAACGGCTGAACCCACTCAGGCGACACGAAACAATCCACAAAGGATCTACCTTGTCTGTGGTATAAGAGTAGGGTGTAGATGAACACTAGTCCACACTGCATAAGGAAGGAACGGATTTCCCAGCTCTCCCTCATATTATCGGCGCGGAACCTTGGTACGGATGGACACACAGCTTCAGAAGGGCAGGCGAGAAGGTGAAACCGGAGGATCTCACCGGACACGCGTGTTGGATAGAGAAAGGTTCGAACTGACAACGCGATCTCGTAGTACCGTGTATGATGGCCCAACATCTTCTCCTGGGTAATAGATGGCGAACAGAGTCAGGTCGCTGGGATTAGGCGGATCGCTCTGTAGGTTAAGCAAGCCAGAACCCAGAAGCAGACCAGGACACGGTACGTGAGACAAAGGTGAGTGTTATTAATAGAGTCGAGAGGAAGTGAATAATTCAGGGAACAGAGCGGGTGGCGGGATGGGTTGTTGAGAGGGTGCAGTGGTTGGTCCGGTATTGGCTCGGGCAGCCGCCGACCATCAGGCAGAGGCTGGGTGAAGGTTCCGGGTGAGAGACTGCAGACAGAACAAAACGGAGGTCAGACACAGCAAGTAAAAAGGTGCAAAACAACAAAACTAACACTACTGGCTCAGAGACTGATGACGTGACAAACATATGTTAATCCGGCAGGAACTGGATGTTGGGCAGAGCCTAAGAAGGGATGATAGGAAGGTGTGCAGATTGCTGATGGGATGCAGGTGCGAAAACCAGAGCGTCCCCGAGGTGCCCGAACCCTCGGGAAACTGGAGAATAGAGCAGGAACACTAGTCACCAGACAGGACCCGACTCCAGACAGCCGGGATCGTCACAGAGCTGGTGGAACTGAGTCAGGTTTGTAGGCCCTCATTGCTCGCACACGCTTTTTCAGGTCTGCGCACAGATGTTCTATAGGATTGAGGTAGGGCTTTGTGATGGCCACTCCAATACCTTGACTTTGTTGTCCTTAAGCTATTTTTGCCACAACTTTGGAAGTATGCTTGGGGTCAGTCATTTGGAAGACCCATTTGCGACAAGCTTTAACTTCCTGAGATGTCTTGAGATGTTGTTAATATATCAATAATTTCCCTACTCATGATGCCATCTATTTTGTGAAATGCACCAACTCCCTCCTGCAGCAAAGCACCCTCACAGCATGATGCTGCCAACCCAGTGCTTCACGGTTGGGATGGTGTTCTTCCGCTTGCAAGAACCCCCCCGCTTTTCAAACATAACGATGGTCATTATGGCCAAACAGTTATTTCTGTTTATCAGACCAGAGGACATTTCTCCAAAAAGTACAATCTTTGTCCACGTGCAGTTGCAAAACCATAGTTGCTTTTTTATGGCGGTTTTGGAGCAGTGGCTTTTCTTGCTGAGCGGCTAGTATGTCAAAATAGGACTTGTTTTATGTGGATAAGATAATTTTGTATGCTTCCTCCAGCATCTTCACAAGGTCCTTTACTGTTGTTCTGGGATTGATTTGCACTTTTCGCACCAAAGTACGCTATCTCTGGAGACAGAACGCGCTCCTTCCTGAGCGGTATGACGGTGCGTGGTCATGGTGTTTAGTATAATATGTTTGTACAGATTAACGACCTTCAGGCGTTTGGAAATTGTCTAAGGATGAACCAGACTTTTTCTGAAGTCTTGGCTGATTTATTTTGATTTTCATGATGTCAAGTAAAGAGGCACTGAGTTTGAGGTAGGCCTTGAAATACATCCACAGGTACACCTCCACTGACAAATGATGTAATTAGCCTATCAGAAGCTTCTAAAGCCATGACATCATTTTCTGGAATTTCCAAGCTGTTTAAAGGCACAGTCAACTTAGTGTATGTAAATTCTGACCCACTGGAATGGTACAGTGAATATAGAAATAATTGTCTGTAAACAATTGTTTGAAAAATTATTCTGTATGTACATAGCAGATGTCAATCGACCTCCCAAAACTATAGTTTGTTAACAAGACATTTTTGCAGTGGTTGAAGTGTATATGTAAACTTCTGACTTCAACTGTATGTATTCACTCCCTTTGCTATGAAGTCATAAATAAGATCTGGTGCGACAATTACCTTCAGAAGTACATAATTAGTTAAATAAAGTCACCTGTGTGAAATCTAAGTGTACATGATCTGTCACATGATCTCAGTATATATACACCTGTTCTGAAAGGCCCCAGATTCTGCAACACCTGTTACAGGAGGGGGTTGAGTTGAGAGTGAAAAATGATCCTCCGACAACCTTAAGCACCTCCTAACTCACATTGGACTAATCAGTATCATTTACATTTTAGTCATTTAGCAGACGTTTATCAGAGCGACTTACAGTTAGTGAGTGATAATTATTTTATTATGGAATCAAACCCACAACCCTGGCGTTGCAAACGCCATGCTCTCCCAACTGAGCTAATCCCTGCCGGCATTCCTCCCCTACCTGGAGAGGGCAACTGTGCGCAGGGTTCCCGTGGGGAGAAGAGCTGGATCGAACAGGATCTCTAGTGGCACAGCAGCACTGCGATGCAGTGCCTTAGACGCTGGCCACTCAGGAGGCTGTCCTATTGGTGTCACCTGTGTCTACCTGTTCACCTGTGTATTATGTTACTTCCCTGTGTCCCCTTGCTCAGTTTTTCTGTTAGTTTTTTATGTCAGCAGTACTATCAGTGTTGATCAGGGACGATGTACAGGTATGAGAGCGTGGTTATTTGTTTCAGTCGAGGTAGTATTTATATTTGGCTGTAGCTTTTTGGAGACTTATTTTCTCCCTTTATGTGATAAGTTGTTATTTTGTATTTGGCTTCGGGACCACCAGTAAAGATAATTTTTTTCACATCTACCTACTGTATATGCTGCACCGCACCTGGGTACACCTCACACCAACCCTTACAAACACCACTAAGAGGGGTACCAATAAGAAAGCGCACCAGAAGACCAAGGAGCTTCAAACATAGGGACTAAGGGAGAAGTAAGATAGGGTTGGGTTATAAAAAATATAGAAACTTTGAACATCCACGGAGTACATTAAATCATTATTAAAAAATGGAAAGAATATGGCACCACAACAAACCTGCCAAGAGAGGGCCGCCCACCAAAACACGGACCAGGCAAGGAGGGCATTAATCAGAGAGGCAACAAAGAGACCAAAGATAACCCTGAAGGAGCTGCAAAGCTCCACAGTGGAGAATGGAGTATTTTGTCATAGGACTATTTAAGCGTACATCCACAGAGCTGGGGTTTACAGAAGAGTGGCAGAAAAAAGCCATTGCTTAAAGAAAAAAATAAGCAAAACACGTTGGTGTTCGCCAAAAGGAATGTGGGAGACTCCCCAAACATATGGAAGAAGGTACTCTGGTCAGATGAGACTCAAATTCTAGCTTTTTGGCCATCAAGGAAAACGCTATGTCTGGCGCAAAACCCAACACCCTCATCACCCAGAGAACACCATCCCCACAGTGAAGCATGGTGGTGTCAGCATCATGCTGTGGGGATGTTTTTATCGGCAGAGACCGGGAAACTGGTCAGAATTGAAGGAATGATGGATGGATGTTTAGTTTCCAGAGATTTGAGACTGGGACGGAGGTTCACCTTCCAGCAGGACAATGACCCTAAGCATACTGCTAAAGCAACACTGGAGGGTTTAAGGGGAAACATTTAAATGTTTGGAATGGCCTAGTCAAAGCCCAGACCCAATCCAATTGAGAATCTGTGGTATGACTTAAAGATTGCGGAACCCATCCAACTTGAAGGAGCTGGAGCAGTTTTGCCTTGAAGAATGAGCAAAAATCCAAGTGGCTAGATGTGCCAAGTTTATAGAGACATACTAAAGAGACTTGCAGCTGTAATTGCTGTAAAAGGTGGCTCTACAAAGTATTGACTTTGGGGGGTGAATAGTTATGCACGCCTGTTTTGTTATTTTTGTTGTTTCACACCCAAATTTTTTTTTCATTTTAAAGTGGTAGGGATGTTGGTAAATCAAAGATACAAACTCCCCAAAACCAGGTTTTAAGGCAACAAAATAGGTAAAAATGCCAAGTGGGGGTGAATACTTTCGCAAGCCACTGTACACTCACACCGTTCACAAATGGATTTCCCTACAGTCAGTGAGTAAGGGATGGTAGCTATATAAAGCAGGCAGACAGGCATTGGGATTAGTTACTGTTCGATTGAACGTTGGGCAAAACAAGTGACAACGATGAGCAGGAGAATGGTGCAGGCACGCAGATCAGATCTCAGAAACGCCCCCGTTTTTTTCATGTACAACAGTGTTAGGGTTTCCCGAGAATGGTGTGACAAACAATAAAATAGTGGAGTGTGGGCGAAAAACAGCTTGGATGTGTGAGGTTGAAGGAGAATGGCAAGAATCATGAAAGCAACAGGCAAGCCACAAACAGACCAATAACGGCAAGCAATACAACAGTGGTGTGCAGAACGGCATCTGGAACTGACAACTTGTTGATCCATGTCACAGATGGCGCATTATAGCAGACACCACACGTTTAATCTATCAGCTAAAAACAAGAAAAAGCCTCCAGTGGGGCACGCGGTCACCAACACTGGACAATTGAGGAGAGGAAAACATTGCCGGTCAAGGAATCCGGTTATGTTGCGCCATGCTGATGGCAGAGTCAAGATTTGGCATAAGCAGAATGAGTCCATGGATCCATCCTGCCTGGTGTGATTGGTACAGGCAGGTGACTGTGGTGTAGCCATCCAAACCGCAGCAACTGTGTGATGCCATGCATCAGCATGGACCAATATCCCTGTGGAACGCTTGATTTAGAATCCATCCCCACAAACTATTCAGACTGTTGGAGGCAAAGGGGGTGACGGTACTAGATGGGTGTACCTAAGACCCGTTTGGTGACACACATATACATAGTGATGAATAAAACTATGAAATAACACATGGGAATACGAAGTAACCAAAAAAGTGTTAAACAAATAAAAAATTTTATATGAGATTAAATAGAATTGCCTGATGACAGCTTTAGGCACCTCAACCAGCTTCATGAGGTAGTAGGAATGCATTTCAATTAACAGGTGTGCCTTGTTAAATGTCATTTGTGGAATTTATTTATTTAATGCATTTGAGCAATAGTTGTGTTGAGACAAGAGTGGTATACAGAAGATAGGCCCTATTTGGTAAAAGACAAGTCATATTATGGCAAGAACAGCTCCAATAAGAAAGAGAAATGACATACCATTACTTTAAGACAAAGGTAGTATTGTAAATTTCAAGAACTTGAAAGTTTAAGTGGGTCGCAAAACCACAAGAAGATGAAACCGAGGACGCACAGGAAAGGAAGACCCAGAGTTACTCTGCTGTAGAGGATAAGTATTAGAGTTACCAGCCTCAGAAATTGCAGCCCAAATAAATGACAGAGAAGTAACAGACACATTCAACATCAACTGTTCAGAGGAGATGCGTGAATCAGGTTATGGTCGAATTGCTGCAAAGAAACCACACTAAGAGGAACCAATAATAAGAAGAGACTGGCTTGGGCCAAGAAACAGACTCAATGGACATTAGACAGGGGAAATGTTTTGTGATGAGTCCAAATCTGAGATTTCTGGTTCCAACCCCGTGTTTGTGAGATGCAGAGTAGATGAAGGATGATCTCCGGATGTGTAGTTCCCACCGTGAAGCATGGAAGGGGGTGTGATGGTGTTTGCTGGTGACATGTCAGTGATTTATTTAGAATTCAAGGCACACTTAAACAGCATGGCTACCAAAGCATTCTGCAGGATACGCCATCCCATCTGGTTTGGCGCTACTGGGATATCATTTGGTTTTTCAACAGGACACGACCCAACACACCTCCAGGCGTGTGTAAGGGCTATTTGACAAAGAAGGAGAGTGATGAAGTGCGAATCAGAGACCTGGCCTTAAATCACCCGATGTGTCCTTTAGTAGTGGTTTCTTTGCACAACCGACCATGAAGACCTGATTCACGCAGTCTCCTCTGAACAGTTGATGTTGAGATGTGTCTGTTACTTGAACTCTGTGAAGAGCATTTATTTGGGTGCAATCTGAGGTTAGCTATTGTAATTAATTTATCTCTGCAGCAGAGGTAACTCTGGGTCTTCCTTTCCCGTGGAGGTTCATGAGAGCTAGTTTCATCATGGCGCTTGATGGTTTTTGCAACTGCACTTGAAGAAACTTTAAAAGTTCTGAAATGTTGATTGACTGACCTTCATGTTTAAAGATGGATATTTCCCTTTGCTTATTGGAGCTGTTCTTGCCATAATATGGACTTGGTCTTTTACAAATAGGGCTATCTTCTGTATACCACCCCTACCTTGCCACAACACAAAGATTGGTAAACGCGTAAGAAGGAAAATAAATTCCACAAATTAACCTTTTTAAGAAGGCACACCTGTTAATGAAATGCATTCCAGGTGACTAACTCATGAAATGGTGGAGAGAATGTCAAGAGTGTGCAAAGTGTCATCAAGGCAAAGGGTGGCTACTTTGAAGAATCTCAAATATAAAATATACTTTGTTTAGTTTAAAACTTTTTTGGTTATACATGATTCCATGTGTACTTATAGTTTTGATGTCTTCAAAAAAGAAAAAAGTAAAAATAAAGAAAAGTAGGGAGAAGCAGAGGAATGTGAAGAAAAAAGACAAGATAGGGGAGGGAAGGGGAGGATGAGGGTGATAGAGAGAAGGAGGAGTATAAAAAAATATATATGTATTCAAATGTAAGATAAGAGCAAATGACTAAAATGTAAAAACCCCAATTAGTAGGTGGTCGAACTTTGGACTGGTATGTAAATGATAAAATATAGGTATATGTACATACTGAACAAAAAATATAAACGCAACATGTAAAGTGTGTCCTGTTTCTTGAGGAAATAAAAGATCCACAAATGTTCCATTTGTACAAACAGTTATTTCTCTCAAAGTTTGTGCACAAATGTATTTACATTTATGTTAGAGATTTCTCCTTTGCCAAGATAATTATCCACCTGACAGGGTGTTGTCAGCGCCCCGGCTGTGGGGACTCTTAAATGTTGAGCCAGGGTGTGGATTTTCTATGTTTAGTGTTTATGTTTTCATTTAGATCGCGGTAGATTATGTTGGTTAGGTGGTTCCCAATCAGAGGCAGCTGTAGCTCGTTGTCTTGATTGGGAACATACTTAGGCAGCCTGTTTTCACTAGTCATTGTGGGATCTTGTTCCGTAAGGTTTGTTTTGGTGTTAACTAGGACTTCACGTATGTGGTTTGTGTTGTTGGGTGTGTATTCAATAAAAGATGTACGTTATCACGCTGCGCCTTGGTCCGCCCCATCCTGGAACGACGTGACAGGTGTGGATATCAAGAAGCTGATTAAAGAGCATGATATACACAGGTGACCTTGTGTGGGGACAAAAAAGGCACAAAATGTGATTTGTCACAAAACACAATTACCACAGATATCAAGTTGAGGGAGCATGCAATTGACATGCTGATGCAGGAATGTCCACAGAGCTGTTGCAGAGATTTTTATGTTCATTTCTCTACCATAAGCTACCTCCAACGCCGCTTTAGAGAATTTGGCAGTACCTCAACCGGCCTCACAACCGCAGACCACGTGTAACCACGCCAGCCTAGGACCTCCACATCTGGCCTCTTCACCGGATCATCTGAGACCAGCCACCCGGACAGCTGATGAAACTGAGGAGTATTTGTCATGTGAAATCATAGATTAGGCCCTAATTTATTTGTTTCAATTGATTGATTTCTTATATGAACAGTAACTCAGGAAAATGCTGCAATTGTTGTGTTTATATTCTTGTTCAATATACAGTGAGGGGAAAAAGTATGATCCCCTGCTGATTTTGTACGCTTGCCCACGGACAAAGAAATGATCAGTTATAATTTTAATGGTAGGTTATTTGAACAGTGAGAGACAGAATAACAACAACAAAATCCAGAATAACGCATGTTCAAAAATATAAATGATTTGCATTTTAATGAGGGAAATAAGTATTTGACCCCCTCCAATCAGAAAATTTCTGGTTTCCCAGGTGTCTTATAAAGGTAACGAGCTGAGATTAGGAGCACACTTAAAGGGAGGCTCCTAATCTAGCTTGTAGATAAAAGACACCGTCACAGAAGCAATCAATCAATCAGATTCAAACTCTACATGGCCAAGACCAAAGAGCTCTCCAAGGATGTCAGGGACAAGATTGTAGACCTACACAAGGCGGGAATGGGCTACAAGACCATCGCCAAGCAGCTTGGTGAGAAGGTGACAACAGTTGGTGCGATTATTCGCAAAATGGAAGAAACACAAAAGAACGTAATCCCTCGGCCTGGGGCTCCATGCAAGATCTCACCCGTGGAGTTGAATGATCATGAGAACGGTGAGGAATCAGCCCAGAACGACACGGGAGGATCTTGTAATGATCTCAAGGCAGTGGGACCATAGTCACCAAGAAAACAATTGGTAACACACTACGCCGTGAAGGACTGAAATCCTGCAGCGCCCGCAAGGTCCCCCCCTGCTCAAGAAAGCACATATACAGGCCCGTCTGAAGTTTGACAATGAACATCTGAATGATTAGAGGAGAACTGGGTGAAAGTGTGTGGTAGATGAGACCAAAATCGAAGCTCTTTGGCATCAACTCGCGTGTTTGGAGGAGGAAGAATGCTCCTATGACCCAAAGAAACCATCCCCACCCTCAAACATGGAGGTGGGAAACATTATGCTTTGGGGGTTTTTCTGCTAAGGGGACAGGACAACTCACCGCATCAAAGGGACGAGGATGGGGCATGTAATAAATCTTGGGTGAGAACCACCCCTCAGCCAGGGGATTGAAAATGGGTGTGGATGGATATTCAGCATGACAATGACCCAAAACACACGGCCAAGGCAACAAAGGAGTGGCTCAAGAAGAAGGACATTAAGGTCCTGGAGAGGCCTAGCCAGTCTCAGACCTTAATCCCATAGAAATCTGTGGAGGGAGCTGAAGGTTGAGGAAACGTAGCCTCGAAACCCTAATGACTTGGAGAAGATCTGCAAAGAGAAGTGGGACAATATCCCCCCTGAGATGTGTGCAAACCTGGTGCCAACTACAGGAGAAATGTCTGACCTCTGTGATTGCCAACAAGGGTTTTGCCACCAAGTACTAAGTAATGTTTTGCAGAGGGTCAAATACTTATTTCCCTCATAAAATGAAAATCAATTTATAAATTTTTGACATGTTTTACTGGATTTTTTGTCTCTCACTGTTCAAATAAACCACCATTAAAATAAGACTGATCATGTCTTTGTCAGTGGGAAACGTAAAAATCAGCAGCAGGGGATCAAATACTTTTACCCTCACTGATATATATATATATATATATATATATATATATATATATACATACATACACACTACCGGTCAAATGTTTTAGAACACCTATCATTCAAGTGTTTTTTAATTGTAGAATAATAGTGAAGACATCAAAACTAAGAAATAACACATTGGAATCATGTAGTAACCAAAAAAGTGTTAAACAAATGAAAAATATATTATATTTGAGATTCTTAAAATAGCCACCCTTTGCCTTGATGACAGCTTTGCATATATTACATATATACACATAATATATATTACATGACCAAATGTATGTGGACACCTGCTCGTCGAACATCTCATTCAAAAATCATGGGCATTAATATGGTTCCCCCTTAGAGTATAAACCTCCACTCTTCTGGGAAGGCTTTCACTAGATGTTGGAACATTGCTGCGGGACATCATTCAGCCACAAGAGATTAGTGAGGTGGGCACTTATGTTGGGCGATTAGGTATGGCTCGCAGTCAGGGCCAATTCATCAAAGGTGTTCGATGGAGTTGAGGTAGGGCTATGTGCAGGCGAGTCAAGTTTCCACACCGATCTCGACAAACCATTTCTGTATGGACCTCGCTTTGAGAACGGGCATTGTCATGCTGAAACAGGAAAGGGGCTTCCCAAACTGTTGCACAAATTGGAAGCACAGAATGTATAGAATGTATTGTAAGTGAGCAGTTAAGATTTGCCTGCACTGGAACTAAGGGGCCGAGCCGAACCATGAAAAAACAGCCCCAGACCATTATTCTTCTCCAGTGAACTTTACAGTTGGACTATGCATTGGGGCAGGTAAGCGCACTCCTGGATTCGCCAAACCCAGATTCATGCTGACTGCCAGATGGTGAAGCGTGATTATCACTACAGAGAACGCGCTTTCCACTGCTCCAGAGTCAATGGCGGCAAGGTTTACACCACTCCAGCCGACGCTTGACATTGCGCATGGTAATCTTTTGGCCTTGTGCGGCTGCCTCGGCCATGGAATGCATTTCATAAAGCTCCCGCCGAACAGTTATTTTGTGAGGTTGTTCAGAGGAGTAGAACTCGGTAGTGAGTGTTGAGTCGAGGACAGACGATTTTTACGCGCCACACGTCAGCACTCGGTGGTCCCGCTCTGTGAGCTTGTGTGGCCTACACTGGGCGAGCGTGTTGTCCTAGAGCTTTCCACTTCACAATAACAGAATAAGATTGACCGGGGAACTATAGCAGGGCAGATGAATGATAATTGCAAGGGAAGATTTTAACATTTTAAAAATAATACATATGGTAGATAGTTGTTAATTTTTTTAATTTTTTATTTTTTTATTTAACTTTATTTAACCAGGTAAACCAGTTGAGAACAAGTTTAAAAGGACTGGCCAAGATAAAGCAAAGAAGTGATAAAAACAACAACACAGAGTTAATGTGGGGTAAAACAAAACAAAGTCAAAAAATAAACAGAAATAATATATATAAGTGTGTGCAAATTTAGAAGTTATGGAGGTAAGGCAATAAAATAGGTATAGTGCAAAATAATTAAATTAGTATTAACACTGGAATGATAGATATGCAAGAGATGATGTGAAATAGAGATATGGGGTACAAATGAGCAAAATAAATAACAATATAGGGATGAGGTAGTTGGGGAATTAGATGGGTGTGTACAGGTGCAGTGGTGGGTAAGGTGCTTGCCAACTGATGCTTAAAGTTAGTGAGGGAGATAGGTGTTCAGCTTCAGAGAATTTTTGCAATTTGTTCAGTCATTGGCAGCAGAGAACTGGAAGGAATTGCGGACAAAGGAGGTGTTGGCTTTGGGGATGACCAGTGAGATATACTCCGCTGGAGCGAGACTATGGGTGGGTGTTGTATGGTGACAATGAGCTAAGATAAGGGGGATTTGCCTAGAGTGATTATAGATGGCGGAGCAGTGGGTTTGGCGACGAATATGTAGTGAGGACCAGCCAACAAGAGCGTACAGGTCACAGTGGTGGGTAGTGTATGGGGTTTGGAGAAAAACGGATGGACTGGATAGACTACATCCAATTTGCTGAGTAGAGTGTTGGAGGATTTGTAAATGAATGACGAAGTAAGGATGGTAGGATAGTCAGTTTTAGGGCATATGGAGCATGAGTGAAGGAGGCTGTGCGAAATAGGAAACCGATTCAGATTTAACTTTGGATTGGAGATTCTTAATGTGAGTCTGGAAGGAGAGTTTACAGCTCTAACCAGACACCTAGATATTTGTAGTTGTCCACATACTTCTAGGTCAGACCCCCGAGAGTAGTGATTTAGGGGTGGGCGGGTGCAAGCAGCGCTCGTTGAAGAGCATGATTTAGTTTACTAGTGTTTAAGAGCAGTTGGAGGTATGAAGGAGGTGATGGAATTGAAGCTCGTTTGGAGGTTTGTTAACACAGTGTCAATGAAGGGCCAGATGTATACAGAAAATGGTGTGTTGCAGAGGTGGATCTGAGAGTCACCAGCAGCAAGAGGAATTGATATACACAGAGAAAAGAGTCGGCCCAAGAATTGAACCCTGTGGCACCCCCATAGAGACTGCCATAGGTCCAGAACAACAGGCCCTCCGATTTGACACATTGAACTCTATCTGAGAAGTAGTTGGTGAACCAGCGAGGCAGTAATTTGAGAAACCAAGGCTATTTAGTTGCCAATAAGAATCGCGGGGGTTGATAGAGTCGAAAGCCTTGGCCAGGGTAAGGAAAACGGCTGCACAGTACTGTCTATTATCGATCGCGGTTATAATATGAGGACCTTGAGCGTGGCTGAAGTGCACCCATGACAGCTGAAACCGGATTGCATAGGGAGAAGGAGGGGATTGAAATGGTGGGTGATCTGTTTGTTGACTTGGCTTTCAAAAACTTTGAAAGGCAGGGCAGGATGGATATGGGTCGTGTAACAGTTTGGATTAGAGTGTCACCCCCTTTGAAGAGGGGGGATGACCGCGGCAGCTTTAATTGGGGATCTGAGACGTTACGAAAGAGAGGTTGAACAGGCTAGTAATAGGGGTTGCGACAATTTCGAGCGGCTAGTTTAGAAAGAAAGGGTCAGATTGTTAGCCCAGATGATTTGTAGGGGTCAGATTTTGCAGTTTTAGAAATCAGCTGTTGGATTTGTGTGAAGGAGAAGATGGAAGTTAGTAGCGGAGGGTGCAGAGCTGGTGGCCGGGGTAGTGGTAGCCAGGTGGAAAGCATGGCAGCGTAGGCAAAATGTGGAAATCGATTATTGTAGATTATGGTGGTGATAGTGTTTCCTAGCCTCAGTGCAGTGGGCAGCTGGGAGGAAGTGCTCTTATTTTCCATGGACTTTACAGTGTCGAAAACTTTTGGGAGTTAGGTGCTACAGGATGCAAATTTCTGTTTGAAAAGGTAGTTGTTTCCTAACTGCTTGTGTATATTGGTTCCTAACTTCCTGAAAAGTGGCATATCAGGGGCTATTTGATGCTAATGCAGTACGCCACAGGATGTTTTTGTGCTGGTCAAGGGCAGTTAAGTCTGAGGAGAACCAGGGCTGATATCGTTTTAGTTCTGTATTTTTTGAATGGGGCATGTCTATTTAAGATTGAGAGGAAATTATTTTAAAGAACAACCAGGCATCAGAGGAATGAGATTATATATAGGATATGGGCAGGTCAATTAGGAAGGCCTGCTCGGGAAGTGTTTTTGGGAGCGTGACAGTGATGAGGGGTGGTGGTTGACCTTCCCACATTATAATTGGAAGAGGAAGTGTAAACTCTAACATAGCCATTAGCTTGAAAGGTAACTCTAAACACATTTTCGACAAAAAGAGCAGCTGTTTAGCTGATTAAACAAAGGTTAGGCATGTGTTGGCAAAAAATGTATGTCAAGTCAATAAAGTTTACCAGCAGCCAGCAGAACTTCTGCTGCACTGGTAGCCTATTCACGGGTGGGTTTTTCAAAGCCTATGTCAGATACTCCAGTGAGTGTAATTGGCTCAATGAGTGTAATTTGCTCAATATTAGAGTTGAGAAATAAAGTGAATATTAGAAAGAAGATATTCTCCTATTTTCTACTGTAGGAATGTAATTCAAATTTGTTTATTCTGTTGTTGCTAGCTATATTATAAAAACATTGAACTAATACAAAATGTTTCTATTTTTTTTGGACCCCCTGCTACCTGCAGTCCCCCCATTTGAATCCCCGTTCTATAGGCATCATCAAGTGTTATCATCCACTCCTTTAACGTTTTGTGACTAAAGTGGTCCTGTGTGACTCAGTGGGCGTAGAGCTTGGCGCAATGTAACCCAAGGGTTGTGGGCTCGATTCCTGCTGGGGCCACCCATACGCATACAATGAATACATAATTAAGTGATTAGGATACAATAATCTGCTAATTGGCATAGATAAAAACTCAATAATTGAATGACAGGCACAGAAAACACGATTACACATAATAAGAATGCTATCTGAAACAGTTGATTACACACACTTTGTCACCATCCTGACAGTGCCTAAAGAAAGTCTACACCCCCTTGGATTTCGACATACATTTTATTGTGGGATTAAAATGGATTTAATTGTAAAAAAAATTGTCAATGATCTACACAAAAATTGTAATGTCAAAGTGGAATATTTCTACTATATATTTAAAGATTCATGAAAAATAAAAATCGTATTTTATTTATTATGGATCCATTAACTGCTGTCAAGGCTGCAGCTATCCTCCTGGGGTCCGGAAAATTAAGGAGTATAAATTAAAAAATTAATACATTATAACAGATTTCACAACACACTATGTGTGTGAACTCAGGCCCCATCACTATCACATGTCTAAACACAAACTCCATGTGTGTATAGTGCTTATGTTATCATGTGTGTGTATGCATGTGTCTGTGCCTATGTTTGTGTTGCTTCACAGTCCCCACTGTTCCATAAGGTGTCTTTTTATGTTTTTTAAATCTGATTCTACTGCTTGCATCAGTTACCTGATGTGGGGAATAGAGTTCCATGTAGTCATGGCTCTATGTAGTACTGTGCGCCTCCCATAGTCTATTTTGGGGACTGTGAAGAGACCTCTGGTGGCATGTTTGTGGGGTATGCATGGGTGTTGAGCTGTGTGGTAGTCGCTTAAACAGACAGCTCGTGATTTAACATGTAATACAAAATAAAGAGTGATGAAGTAACCTCTCCTCCACTTTGAGCCAGGAGAGATTGACAGGATATTATATGTAGTCTCTGTGTACATCAAATGCCAGCCGTGAGTTGTTGAGCCAATTGCAACAGAGTCAGGTGCGAAAAACTAGAGGCCTGTAGGACCTGCCTTGTTGATGGTGCTGTTAAGAAGTAGAGAGGCCTTAGTATTGACAGACTTCTCCCCCATCTTAGCTACTGTTGTATCAATATGTTTTGACATGAAGTTTAAATCCAGGGTTACTCCAAGATAGTACCTCAACTTGCTCAATTTCCACATTATTCATTAAGATGTAGTTGAGGTTTAGGGTTTAGTGAATTATTTGTCCCAAATAAAACTAACCCTTATTTGAAGTGTTGCAGTCATTTCAGTTGCTGTAGTAGTGACGTGGTATAGTGTGGAGTATCGCATACATAGACACATTGGCTTTACTAAAGCCAGTGGATGTGCTAGTAAAGATTGAAAAAAGAAGGGGCCTATACAGTAACCGGGAAATCTGACTCTAACTGGATTATGTTGAGAGACTTCCATTAAAGAATACCCTCTGTGTTCTGTTAGACAAGTAACTTTATCCACATTATAAACTCACAAAAAAAGAAACTCCTCTACTGTAATGCGTTAATTTTCAGCAAACTTAACATGTATAAATATGTGTATGTACATAACAAGATTCAACAACAGACATACACTGAACAAGTTCACAGAAGTGACTAACAGAAATGGAATAATGGGTCCCTGAACCAAGGGGGGTAACAGTATCTGGTGTAACAGTAACAGTATTTGGTGTGGCCACCAGCTGCATTAAGTACTGCAGTGCATCTCCCTCCTCATGGACTGCACCAGATTTGCCAGTTTTGCTGTGAGATGTTATCCCACTCCTTCCGCCAAGGCACCTGCAAGTTCAGGACATTTCTGGGGGGAATGGCCCTGTTCCTCACCCTCCGATCCAACAGGTGAGACGTGTCCAGGCTCTTCACTGGCCATGGGAGAACACTGACATTCCTGTCTTGCAGGAAATCACGCACAGAACGAGCAGTGTGGCTGGTGGCATTGTCATGCTGGAGGGTAATGTAGGATGAGCCTGCAGGAAGGGTACACATGAGGGAGGAGGACGCCCCTCCCTGTAACGCACAGCGTTAGAGATTGCCTGCAATGACAACAAGCTCAGACCGATGATGCTGTGACACACCGCCCCCAGACCATGACGGACCCTCCACCTCAAATCAATCCCGCCTCCAGAGTACAGGCCTCGGTGTAACGCCATACCTGAGATAAAGCGAATCCGACATCACCCCCTGGGGAGTCAAAGACAGTGAAGAGCACTTCAGTCTGTTGGATCAGCGAGGTTTGTGCCCATAGGGCGACATTGTTGCGGAGAGTCTGGTAAGGACTCCTGCCTAACAGGCCTACAAGCCCTCAGTCAAGCCTTCATATTGAGAAGTTGAGCACTGATGGAGGGATTGTGCGTCTCCTGTGTAATTGGGCAGTTGTATTGCCATCCTGTATGTGCAGGGTGTGCTGTTGGATGTAGATCTGTGCAGGTGTGTTAAGTTGTTCCACTGGAGGACATAGGTGCCTGTCTCCCTGTAGCACCGCTTAGGCATCTAACATAGGACATTGCAATTATTGTGGACACATTTGCAGTCCTCATGCCTCCTTGCAGCATGCTAAGGCACGTTCACGCAGATGAGCAGGGACACTGGGCATCTTTCTTGTGGTGTTTTTCAGAGTAGTAAAAAGACCTCTTTAGTGACTAATTTTCTTAATTAGATAATTGCCTGCACCGCCTGTAAGCTGTTAGGTGTCTTAACGACCGCTCCACAGGTCCATTAATTGTTTATGGTTCATTGAACAAGCATGGGAAACAGTGTTTAAAACCCTTTACAATGAAGATCTGTGAAGGTATTTGGAATTTTTACGAATTATTTTGAAAAAGACAGGGTCCCGAAAAAGGGAGTTTTTTTTGCTGAGTTTAGCAGGGGGTGTAAAGCCATAACACAAGCTTTTCAGCAGCAGACTATGATCGATAATGTAAAAGCTGCACTGAAGTTAACAAGACAGCCCCCACAATCATTTATATCAATTTCTTCAGCCATCATCAGTCATTTGTGTAAGTGCTGTGCTTGTTGAGTGTGCTCCCTATAAGCGTGCTGGAAAGTCTGTTTACTGTGAAATAGCATTGTATGGGTAAACACAATTTTTTTCAGAAGTTTAATAAGGGTTGGTAACTGGCTGATTGGTAGCTATTTGAGCAGTAAAGGGGGGTTTAATTTGGGAGCGGAATGACTAGCTCAGGCCTAAAAATTTAGTAGTTAAATTGAAGATGTGGAAATAGTGTGGAATATGTCGTATTATCCTCAGTAATGTTCCATCCAGACTGCTCAGACCCTGGTGGCTTGGCATTGTTGATAGACAACAATACTTTTTTCACCTCTTCCACACTGACTTTACGGAGTTCCCAAAAGTAAAGTTTCATAATTGCAGATATATTGGATGTAAGTTGTGTAGCATTTGCTGTTTGCATGTCATACCTAAGTTTGTTTATCTTCCCAACTAAAAAGTGTTAAAGTAGTTGGTATATAGTGGGTTTTGAGATGAATGAGCATGATTCATTGAATGATGGAGAGTTTCCCCAAAATGTAATTTAAGGTGCTCAAAGTTAATATTATTTATATTTTATAGTATAGTTATTTTTAGTTTTATTAAGTTTAGTACATGATTTCTTAATTTGTAGTATGTTTGCAAATCAGTTGGGCTGCAGACTTATTTGCCAACTTTGCCTATCCCTCTCAACCATACAATTTCTAAATTCCTCATCAACTCCAAGGGGCTTTAACATTTTTTACAGTATTTTTTAATGCGTAAGTGTTATTAGTAACTGGAGTGAGCAATTTCATAAATGTGTCAAGTGCAGCGTCTGTGTCTCATTACACACCACAGACCAGCAAATATTTTTACATATAACATAAGAATACTACAAAACTTATGTATGACCTCTTATAGACTATAGTTAGGCCCAGCCTTTGGAATCCTTTGGTTTTCTAGATATAGTTACTCCATAGTGATCACTACATCCTATGGATTTGGATACTGCTTTTAATGCAAATGTATGACATTAGTAAATATGTGATAATACATGTTGATGATTTATTCCTGTGCTGTTTGTAAATACCCTGGTAGGTTGACTGACAACGGTTGCAGGCACTGGTTACAGTTTGAAGTTTTTTTGAGTGGACAGCTTGATGAAAGCCAGTAATATTTAAATCACCCAGAAAATATATTTCTTGATATCACATACAATATCAAACACTTTCACACATATATCAGATATGACTGTTAGCACTTGGTGGTCTATAGCAGCTTCCCACAAGAATGGCCTTAAGGTGAGGCAGATGAACCTGTAGAATATTCAACAGTATTTAACATGAGATGTTGAGATGTGGGTTGCAACACGTTGGATTTCTATATTTTCGGTAGATGTATAACATGTATTGCTACCACTGTATCATCAAAGATTATTAAGTGAGTAGAGATAGAGAAATGAATGAATCTGTTACAAGCAAGTTATTGACTTCATGGACCTTGTTTCTCAGACTGCATAGTTAATATGGGATATCTTTAGCACCTTTAGGGTTGCTTGATTGTTTTCAATGTTTTACTGGGAAGCTTATCGAAGTAGACTTGTTCATGTTATTTATATTGAGCTGATAGTAGCTCAGTTGGTAGAGCATGGCGCTTGCAACGCCAGGGTTGTGGGTTGAGCAGTATGAAAATATATGCACTCACTAACTGTAAGTGTTGGAAAAGAGCGTCTCAAATGACTAAAAATGTAAAAATGTAATAGTGATGGTGAGCTGCACACAGTGGACTTCCTACTAGGCACACCGCTCCGCACTAACAGTGTAACTCTGGCTCATAATTATTGTAGACAATAGCTGTAGGATCAACAGAGGTATTCAGGGCAATTAGGGGGATATAAATTAAGTTACTTACATTGTGTCTGCCAACGCCCTAGGATAATGTATATTTGATGCAGCATTATGACGACTCATTGTCACAATGGAAGGGATTAACTGAGCTGGTCTTGGGTCATTGATAAGTCATTGTTTCAACGCAGCCTTGAAATGCGTGGACAGAGTCCAGGAGCCAAGATGATTTGGATGGACTCCATCCTTCCTGTAGAGTATCTTCTGTTTCAGAAGGTGTCAGTTATCTATAAAAAAGTGGGATTCCAGCAGAGCTACAGTACTCTTTAAGCCAGATGTGTAACGCCAGTAGCCTGCTGAATCTTTCACACCCGCAGCCCAACGATGGTACTGGACCAGAAATGTTTGGCCGTTTTTTGAGTCTTTTAATGCTAAAATCAGTTCCTTAAAATCCATTTTCAGATTTTCCGAGCTAGCCTCCTGATGTCGCTTTGAACCCACATGAGCAGCGCCAGCTCCCGGCATCTGTCGTGAGAAATGTCGGAAGCAGCCTTGTGAGTTTCTGTACTCGTGCTCCTGGGTAGCACAGGGTTTTTGCATTGGGGATCGAGATGTTTCTCACATTAATATACCTTGATAAGATAATTATTCACCCCCTGAGTGTACATGTTAGAAAGCACCTTTGGCAGCGATGACAGCTGAGTCTTCTTGGGTAAGTCTCATAAGAGCTTTGCACACCTGTACTGCGCAATATTTGCACATTATTATTTTCAAAATTATTCAAGCTCTGTCAAAGTGATGGGGATAAAGGCTAGACAGACATTTTCAAGTCTTGCCATAGATTTTCAAGTAGATTTAAGTCAAAACTGTAACTGGCCACTCAGGAACATTCACTGTCTTCTTGGTAAGCAACCAGTGTAGATTTGGCTTTGTGTTGTAGGTTATTGTCCTAATCAAAGGTGAATTGCTTTCCCAGTGTCTGGTGTAAAGCAGACTGAAGCTGGTTTTCCTCTAGGATTTTGCCTGTGCTTAGCTCCATCCCGTTTATTTTCATTATGAAAAACACCCAGTATTTGCCGATGTCAAGCATACCCATACCAATGATGCAGCCACCACAATGCTTGAAAATAAGGAGGCAGTTACTCAGTGATGTGTTGTGTTGGATTTGCCCCAATCAAAAGGCTTTGCATTTAGTATAAAAAAGTGTATTTTACCATATTTTTACCATATTTTTTTGCAGTATTACTTTAGTGCCTTGTTGCACACATATGCATGTTTTGGAATATTTTGATTCTGTATATTTGTATTCTTCTTTTCACTCTGTCATTTAGGTCATTATTGTGGAGTCACTACAATGTTGTTGATTCATCTTCTCCCATCACAGCCATTGAACTCTGTAGCTGTTTTAAAATCACTAATGGCCTCATGGTGACATCCCTAAGCAGTTTCCTTATTATCCTGCAGCTCAGTTCAGAAGGACGGGTGGTTTAATACATCATCCACACCGTAATTATTAACCTGACCATGCTTAAAGATATATTCAATGTCTTCTTTTATGAGGCTTTGTAGTTGAATCGTGGTTGAATTTCAATACTTGACTGAGGGACCTTACAGATGTTGTATGTATTGAGGACAGAGGAAGGTGTAGTCATTCAGAAATCATGCCAACCCTATTATTTCACAAAGAGTGAGTCCATATAACGTATTATGTGATTTGTTAAGCCACATTTTACTTCTGAACTAATGTAGGATTGCCTAAACAAATGGGGCAAATTATTATGTAACGACTATATTTAGTTATTTAATTGTTCTTAAATTGTAAAAAAAAAAAAAATAGAAAAAGAAAGATAATAATCTTTTAAAAAAAAAAAAAATATATATATATATATATATATATATACACAGTATATTATTCAGTACCAGTCAAAAGTTTGGACACACCTACTCATTCAAGGGTTTTTCTTTATTTTTACTATTTTCTACATTGTAGAACAATAGTGAAGACGTCAAAACTATGAAATAACACATATTGAATCATGTAGTAACCATAAAAGTGTTAAACAAATACAAATAACTTTAAATAATATTTGATGACAGCTTTGCACACTCTTGACATTCTCTCAACAAGCTTCATGAGGTAGTCATCTGGAATGCATTTCAATTAACAGGTGTGACTTCTTAAAAGTTAATTTGTGGAATTTATTTCCCTCTTACTGCGTTTGAGGCAATCAGTTGTGTTGTGACAAGGTAGGGGGTTATACAAAAGATAGCCCTATTTGGTAAAAGACCAAGTCCATATTATGGCAAGAACAGCTCAAATAAGCAAAGAGAAACGATTCCAACCGCCGTGTCTTTGTGAGACGCGGTGTGGGTGAACGGATGATCTCCGCATGTGTATTTCCCAGCGTAAAGCATGGAGGAGGAGGTGTTATGTTGTGTGGGGTGCTTTGCTGGTGACACTGTCTGTGATGTATTTAGAATTCTAGGCACACTTAACCAGCATGGCTACCACAGCATTCTGCAGCTATACGCCATCCCATCTGGTTTGGGCTTAGTGGGACTATCATTTGTTTTTCAACAGGACTTGATGTCTCCTGAGTGGCGCAGTGGTCTAAGGCCCTGCATCGCAGTGCTAGCTGTGCCACTAGGAGATCCTGGTTCGAATTAAGGCTCTGTCATAGCCGGCCGTGACTGGAGAACCCATGGGGCGGCGCACAATTGGCCCAGTGTCGTCCAGGGTAGGGGAGGGAATGGCCGGCAGGGATGTAGCTCAGTTGGTAGAGCATGAGCGTTGTGCAACGCCAAGGTTGTGGGTTCAATTCCATGGGGGGCCAGTATGAAAAATAAAAATGTATGCACTCAGTAACTGTAAGTCACTCTGGATAAGAGCGTCTGCTAAATGACAAAATGTAAAGTAAAATGTAGGACAATGACCCAACACACCTCCAGGCTGTGTAAGGGCTATTTTACCAAGAATGAGAGTGATGGAGTGCTGCATCAGATGACCTGGCCTCCACAATCCCCCGACCTCAACCCACTTGAGATGGTTTGGGATGAGTTGGACCTCAGAGTAAAGGAAAAGCAGCCAACAAAAAATAAAGAAAAATCCTGTAATGAGAAGGTGTGTCCAAACTTTTGACCAGTACTGTATATATATATATATATATAGTGAAAAGGGTGCAGAATTTTAGATTCTTGAAAGTAGCCACACTTTGCCTTGATGACAGCTTTGCACACTCTTGGCATTCTCGTGGCATTGGTGAAGTTGATGTTGAGATGTGTCTGTTACTTGAACTCTGTGAAGCATTTATTTGGGCTGCAATTTCTGAGGCTGGTAACTCTAATGAACTTACAGTTGAAGTCAGAAGTTTACATACACCTAAGCCAAATACATTTAAACTCAGTTTTTCACAATTCCTGACATTTAATCCTAGTAAAAATTCCCTGTTTTAGGTCAGTTAGGATCATCACTTTATTTTAAGAATGTGAAATGTCAGAATAAAAGTAGAGAGAATTATTTATTTCAGCTTTTATTTATTTAATCACATTCCCAGTAGGTCAGAAGTTTACATACACTCAATTAGTATTTGGTAGCATTGCCTTTAAATTGTTTAACCTGGGTCAAACGTTTCGGATAGCCTTCAACAAGCTTCCCAAAATAATTTGGGTGTATTTTTGGCCCATTCCTCCTGACAGAGCTGGTGTAACTGAGTCAGGTTGATAGGCCTCCTTGCTCACACACGCTTTTTCAGTTCTGCCCACACATTTTCTATAGGATTGAGGTCAGGGCTTTGTGATGGCCACTTTGTTGTCCTTAAGCCATTTTTCCACAACTTTGGAAGTATCCTTGGGGTCATTGTACATTTGGAAGACCCATTTGCGACCAAGCTTTAACTTCCTGACTGATGTCTTGAGATGTTGCTTCAATATATCCATGTAATTTTCCTTCCTCATGATGCCATCTATTTTGTGATGTCCACCAGTCCCCTCCTGCAGCAAATCAGCCCCACAGCATGATGCTGCGACCCCCGTGCTTCACGGTTGGGATGGTGTTCTTCGGCTTGCAAGCCACCCCCTTTTTCTTCCAAACATAACGATGGTCAATATGGCCAAACAGTTCTATTTTTGTTTCATCAGACCAGAGGACATGTCTCCAAAAAGTACGATCTTTGTCCCCATGTGCAGTTGCAAACCGTAGTCTGGTTTTTTTATGGCAGTTTTGGAGCAGTGGCTTCTTCCTTGCTGAGTGGCCTTTCAGGTTATGTCGATATAGGACTTGTTTTACTATGGATATAGGTACGTTTGTACCTGTTTCCTCTTGCATCTTCACAAGGTCCTTTGCTGTTGTTCTGGGATTGATTTGCACTTTTCGCACCAAAGTATCGTTCAATCTTTAGGAGACAGAACAGCGTCTCCTTCCTGAGTGGTATGACGGCTGCATGGTCCCATGGTGTTTATACTCTTGTACTATTGTTTGTACAGATGAACGTGGTACCTTCAGGCGTTTGGAAATTGCTCCCAAGGATGAACCAAATTTGTGGAGGTGTACAATTTTTTTTCTGAGGTCTTGGCTGATTTCTTTAGATTTTCCCATGATATCAAGCAAAGAGGCACTGAGTTTGAAGGTAGGCCTTGAAATACATCCACAGGTACACCTCCAGTTGACTCAGATGCTTCTAAAGCCATGACATCATTTTCTGGAATTTTCCAAGCTGTTTAAAGGCACAGTCAACTTAGTTTATGTAAACTTCTGACCCACTGGAATTGTGATACAGTGAATTATATGTGAAATAATCTGTCTGTAAACAATTATTGGAAGAATTACTTGTGTCATGCACAAAGTAGATGTCCTAACCGACTTGACAAAACTATAGTTTGTTAAAAATAAATTTGTGGAGTGGTTGAAAAACTAGTTTTAATGACTCCAACCTAAGTGTATGTAAACTTCCGACTTCAACTGTATATAGAGAGATATTTTATGTATCATTAAGGCAAATGTAGGGAGATGCCAAAGGTAAAATATAATAAACATGTTTGATATTTTATAATCCAGATGCATGCTTAAATAAGGAATATAGCCAATGCAGTATGTAACTGTGTTTTAATGAATGTATGTATATTATTTTTTTAAGAAAGGGCCTGAGCCACGCAACCAATAGAATGAGAGGCTTCATATAGAAAAGTATGACCTTTGGAGTGGACCATGTGTGACAGCTGGACGTTGAAAGAGAAGGGTGGTGCAGAACTAAAATAAGTTAGGAATTTGCCATAAGGGGAGTAACTGTATATGCTATGTAAGCATGTTTGTGTATTTGTGTGTGTATAAAAGGGATCTCTAAGCCAAAGAGAGACAGTTGTTCCATGGAACTGCTAGGCTTTTGTTATTAGATAACAAAGTAACATTTTTGGATTCACAAGCTCCAGTTTCTTGAGAGATATTTTTGAGTTGACTACTTTTCAGTCAAATATTTCTACCACATAAATGGTGAGCGTTGCCAGGAGTTGAAAACAGGGACCAGAGATGGTGAACATCTGCGGTTGTGAAACGGCTTGGACGGACCATACAAACAAAAGCGGACGCTTAAAAAAAAAAAAAGTAAGCCAAGTTCTTACTTATATAGTATAACGTTTGTGTGGTTCGATCCGGGGCCCGGCCTCAGCTGCAGAATACCAAGTAGGTCTCTCCAAATTTAAGAACCAGAAAATTAGAGACTGGGAGCTTTTGGATTTAAAATGCATGTTAAATGATGAAAAGCCTCGAGGGTTACAATAAGTAGAAAATAGTTTAAATCTGCTCAGTCCAAGTAGGTGGATGGTCTGCTTGGGTTGGTGTGGTTCAGTCATTGTGGTTGAGTGGGGTGGGTTATCTGTCTCATTTGAGTTGATCATTTGGTCAGTATGATTGCATCTGTTTGACTAAACCCACTGTTTTGTCTGACGCGTCTTGTACTCGTCGATGTCACTCGGTTGTTCGTCTGAACCGCTTGTTCAAATCATTTGATTCATTTGTTCGTCCTGCTGGTCATTCTGTTTGATCCATTGTGATTTGATTGGTTGTGGTCAAGTTGGATGATTCATCTGTCTCATTCAGGTTGCTCATCTGGACAGTCTGATCGATCTGTATGATTCGATTGCTCAATGCGTGCATTCAATCACCGGGGTCACTCGCTGCTCATCTGATGCATCTGTTCGATTCGGGTCGATTCATTTGATTCATCTTGCTGATCACTTTGTCTGGGTCATTTCGGCATGGGCGGCTGTCCATCTGGTTGAACGATCACAAAATAACATGGTAGAAAGCCCTACAGATACCGCTCTAAACGTGACGGAAGTGAATCGTTTGAGGACTGCTTAGGTAGGCGAAATCCTGTATAAATATCGCTTTTTCTCTGTGTCGAGGAAGTGAATCAGAGAAGCAGGGCAGAATTTATAGGTCGCATAGGAAAGCGTAGGATAGGTAGAAGTCCAGGTGTGTCGAGGAAGTGTATCACCTAGGGGGCTATATAAATAGAAATCCTGTATAAAACTGTTTTTCTTGTGTCGAGGAAGTGTATCAAGAAGGGTTTAAGTTTACAGGTAACTTAGACAAGTGCGTGAAAGAGTGAGAGTGCAAGTGAGTGTGAAAGTCTCTGTCCTTGGTGGGGAAAGGTTGACGCACCTTTCCTGGACCGTTGCTTAAGTGTAACCTGGTAGGAAGGACCCACCTGGTCTCACACCAGGAGAGAAAGAGTGAATGGTGTGTGGATGCTCATAGGGGTAGAAACACACATATAGCTGAGTGGTTTAAAGTTAAAACACAAGCAATGGAAAGATTCATGAGGTGTTCCACACAAAAGAAAAGTGGACATCAGGATATATTATATTATTATTACATAAAGAATATAGCTGAGTGATTTAAAGTTAAGAAAAAACACTAGCAAGGGAAAGATTCATGAGGTGTTCCACACAAAAGAAAAGTGGACATCAGGAGACATTATATTAGTATTACATAAATAATATAGCTGAGTGATTTAAAGCTAAAACACTAGCAGGGGAAAGATTCATTAGATGTTCCACACAAAAGAAAAGTGGACATCAGGAGATATTATTATTACATAAAGAGACTGTCGAATGCCCATTAATAATAAATCAGTTCTGACCAAACAATAATCAAAGAAGCACAAATAGTTTAACAATAAAAGCGAATACTAATATAAAAATTATTAAGAAGGAGAAATAAATAAATAAATAGGACGAATACTAAAATAGATTAAAAAGGTCATAAATATGAATAAAACGGCGGTAGAAATACTGAGTACTAGGTATCCCTTAGGCAAGGGAGAAATAGCGAAAACATCTGAAAAATGGGAGAAACGCACCAGGAAAATGGGCACCAAATGGCCAGAAGGAGGAACATTTGATGCCGCGGTGTGTGAGGAAATGGAAACACTGATAAAGAACCATAAAGCAAAAGACACAGGAAAGAAGAGAAGCGCCAAAAAAGAAAGAGAAAAATAAGTACTCAACATGTTCAAAATGGAAGGAGAAGGATTGCTAAAGAACATGCGAGAAGCCAGAAACATGTTGAGAAAAGATGATGAGAAAACAAACAAAAAGAAAGCAGATTGGTCTGTGGGACCTCCACCATATATTGGTGGACAATATCCCCAGGTGTCCGGAGTAGTATCAATAAATGGAGAATATTGAGAGAAAAGGAAGAAATACAGAGGGAGCAGAGTGAGATAAGACAGCGGACAGGCAGAGAGCTAGAGGAGGAAGAAGGAGCAGCAGCTGAAATATGGGGAGATTGCAATCAAGGCGTAAGGGAAGAAAGATTGCGGAATAGGAGAACATTGAGAAGACCTGAAAAATACAAGGGACAATATCCAATTCTAATAATAGGTACCCATGCTCACTATGTTCCGTGGGGATCACAGGACCTGGAAGGATTGGTTGCCCGTCTGCCAGATTTGCATGATGGGGCAGGAAAATGGATAAGGATTTTTGAGGAACAAACCATGGGGAAACTGCTGGCTGTGGGGGATCTGAAGGCACTGTTGGCAAGGGTGGTTGGAAAGGCAACAATGGAGGATATACTGGGGAACAGTGACCTGAGTAGAGAAGTGAGTGACCCACAAGGAGATGGGATAAACTTTGATTCACACCGCCCTGAAGTCTGGCAAGCACTAAGACTGGAATACCCGGTGAGAATTGACCCCAAGTCACTGAAAGGGGGACACTGGGAGAAACTGAGAATCCAGCTGCCTATCTACATGAACAGATGAAACGATGGAGACTGGAAACAGAACGAGATCCAGAAGGGGACCCACTGATGACAACTCTATTCCAAAACTCAACAATAACACAGAAAACACAGAAAGGATGAACAGAGACTTATGGAGCATTCAGAGGAAACTGGAACATTCAGAGGAAACTGACTCAACTCCAATTGGAAGAACTGACAAACAGAGGGAAGAAGAAAATCTAGGCCCCAGTAACAGCACCTGCGAATGAAACAGGAATGATGGCTGCAGTCACTCCAGGAGGGCCATATCTGCCTCCCGCGCCACAGGCCCAAATACAACCCACAGCACCAGTAGTGAATGTGTATGCACAACAACCCCGGCAATGGAATAATAACAATAAACAGCAAACATTTCAGCAAAATAATCAGAAAGGAGGAAATCGGGGCCCACAAGGGCCACCTGGAATTTGCTGGGGATGCCAGCAGCCAGGGCATACCAGATGAAACTGCCCCACAAACCCCTGGTAACAACAGGGGAACAAAAACAAAATAATTGGAAGCAAGCAGACGGCTGGCAACCAAAGCAACCTGACGGCTGGCAACAAAATCAGCAAATCCAAGGTCCTGTGAATCCATGGGCAGGGCCCACTCAGGGGTACTAGGGGTGCCCAGAGAATCCTACCGGGGAGGGTCAGTTTCAGTACTAACTACACGAGCTGATCGAGAACCTATGCTGCAGGTTCAAATAGAGAACAGAGGCACACCCATGATGGTTGACACTGGAGCCACTTACACCTGTGTAAGTCCAAATTATGCCTCTCACCTCCCCATGTCTAGCAAATATGCCAAAACGTTCCAGTTCGCCTGACAAATGCATGACAAATCCGCAACCCTCCCTATACTTGTATCAGAACACACCTCTGTCAATCTATTGGGAAGAGATGCCTTATGCAAAATGGGTATACAAATTCGATGTTCCTCTGAAGGGGTAATCATAGACATGGCAGGGGTTAAACTTACAAATGGTAATGAAACAGGATACAGCAAATGTCTATTGGTTAGGGATATTGAGACAGAAGTAGATGGGGTAGTCAAGAAATGGGGTAGGTTTATTCAGGCTCAAATACCAGAAGCAGAAAGAGGAAAGTCAGAATATCACTGCACCATGCAATATGATCCCTATCGTGATGATCTTTTAGAGCAACTGTGGTTGTTAAATGCAAATGGAAAATCAGTACCTAATAATTATAGGAAAACAAGGAGCAGCAATGGAGGTGACGGACATGGATGGCTCAGACTTTGTGGCAAAATGGTACAATGTTTCTGAAGCTGCCCCCACACATTACCTTGCTGGTGAACAAGGGAATGGAGGCCAAGGATTTGGGCACCATGATGAAGCGAGCAAAAACTATTTAATGGAACAAGACAGAAAATCCACTGATTTATCACTCAAAAGATAAAGCCTTAATCAAGATACACCATACTACAATAATGACTGGAGACCCAAGGGAAGTGGAAGTTACATCCCAACAGCTAACACAGCTAGGGGAAGCAACAGAATTTTAGGACCAGCAAAAACAGGAAATGGAGAAAAACATGAGGTATGGTCACAACATGATACAGATGTTGGATTGGTAAAATCAGCAAGTCCTGTGTTTGTCAAAACAAAGCCAGATGATATAATAAGGATGCAGGAAAGAGAAGGACCTTATGAACAAATTATGTGGCACCAAAGAGGGCCACCAAAGATGTGAAGGGATTATGGAGATCTCATGAAGGAACCATAGTAGCACCCTAGTGTGTTGCTCAACCTACTGATAACTGATGCGCATGGTTTTGACCATTGCGCAAGGGTGGAGATAATAAGGAAAAATTAAAAAACAAGGATACTGGTCTCCATACCTACAGGCAACAATAGATGAGGCATTAGCAAGATGTAAGGTGTGTGCACAAAACAATGTAAGGAAAGGAATAACAATGCCTATAGGGCATATACCAATTCCTGAAGGACTATTTCGACACTTAGTCATGGACTATGTAGATATTATCAAAAAAGGTGGAATGGCAAAGGTACATGCTAGTGATGATAGATAGATTCAGTAGATGGGTAGAAGCGGTACCCTCAGAAGATCTAGGATCAGGAGCAGTACCCTGAAGGCTAAACTGAATAAAATCTGTGCCAGTGTAAAGCTCAATTGGGTGGATGCACTACCACTAGCGTTGATGAGTTATCACATTCAAACTAACAGAAATTCGCATCTAACCCCGCATGAAATGCTTACGGGTCGACCCATGCCAGTGCCAGTTCTAAGAGGGCCCTACAAAGGACCCTCATTGGAACAATTAGAGATGGAACTTAAAGCATATGTAAGACAACTAACTACTATACATAAAGTGATCTATCTCCAGGAAAAAGGGCGGAACCAGAACCTGGACCAGAGGAGCCAGGGCCGGTGATTCCAGGAGATCGAGATCCGAGTGTTTCGCAGGAAGTGGAACGAGCCCAGGAGAGAAGGACCATACACGGTGATCCTAGCGACGCCCACAGCAGTACAGGTGGAAGGAAGCACGACGTGGTACCATCTGAACCACTGCACCAGGGTCCCGAAGAGAACCGGTCTGCCGTCGGTGAGCCATGGGGAAGCGGAGGAGGTCGAGGGCACCAGATGGAGTCCAAGAAGAAGAAGCAAGCACGAGTCCAAGTGCCAACGTCGAAGCGACAACAGGCACTCCCTCCTGAAGATCCGGAGAGTCGGGAGGTGGGGCCTGATGATGTGGGGAATACTGCTGATAGGATACCTGCCATGGCAGATGCCCCAAACACAAGCAGAGACCCAGGGAATGGAGGGACAACAGGAGAAGGAGGAGGAAGCGATCTTTCTACCATTGAGGGAGGTGACTTCTCCACCATTGAAGGAAGAGACTCCTCTGCTGTTGAGGAAGGGGACTTTCCCACAATTGACTTCTCTGCCCTCACATGTTCCCCCGACAATTTAAGAACTGTGGAATTGCTCTAACGGTAATAGCAGTTAACCTAGGAGAGATGGTGGTGAGTCTGCCTACAACTATACAATATTCTAGAGATAGTCTTACTGAGCCAGGAATAATTGTTGTTGTGAATAAAGAACAAGTATTGTACACAGGATGGCCTAGATTGGGGAAATGTCAGATTGAAGGATATGCAATGTTTAAAATAAAATGCCTAAAAAATAATTGTGTAGAAGTTGAGCTAAAAGGAATGGACATGAAAAAATAATGGATTTAAAACAAGCCAAACATCTCATGATTTCGTCAGTACTTAAGAAATTGGTTCCTGAAGCTAAAATAAGAAATATAATTAAAAAAGCATGCACCTTTGGAAATAGCTCGAACCAGTATTTCTATTCCAGCCCAAGTACTGACAGCTACGGAAACTCAAAAATCCTTTTCAATACGAAGGATAAAACCTCTGCCAGAAAAATCACTTTGTGGGTGGGCTAATCATCAAACAAGAGGAGAAGCAATCTGGGATGAATATGGCTGCCAAATAGAAGTTAACAAAGGAGACACTAGTTGGGAAATTACCTTAAAGGAATTGACTCAAGAAAAGAATGCAAAGTACATATTGGAAATAGTTAGCACTAAAGTGTCAGAAGGGAATAGTATAACAACAATGGACATTGATCCTATTTCCAAACACCAATCTAGACAGGAAGAAGAACCTGAAATAGTTAATGTAACTATGACCACTACCCAAGGACCACTAATTACTATAGCAGTTGAACCAACAAAGACAGGATTAGAAAAAATAGGAACAACTGGGTTTTTTCAAAATGTATGGGATTCTTTAACTAATTGGGGAAATCAGGAAAATAGACAATCTACCTCAGCCCCAACAGTAATACCGAAAGTAATGAAAGCACCAACAAAATTAGAAAGGCTATGGGAGGGAGCCATGCAAAATGATTGGTACAAATGGGCACAATATTCAGCTAAAACAATTAATAGAAAAACTAATTGTTTAGTATGTGCTCCTTCTCCATTAAAATAATTGACAGTAATACCAAATCCACACAGTTACAAGGACTGTGCTAACTTTAAACGAAGCTACTGTCATCTTAAAAGAGGAGAAAGGCCCTACTGTCCTGCAGAATGTTTATCATTTTTGGGAAATCCCTATCATTACAGATTCTATAATCAAGTACGATGGGGAGAGTGGTGTAAAAAATTAGACATCAGAATAGAGCCCAGAAAAATGGAAGCACCGGAAAAATACCGTATAGACTATAATCAAAATTATGAATGCTACAATAAAATGGATGGGGAGCACAATTTGGGTAAATGTAAGGGAAAGTGTGAGACCACATGGCACCTACAGTGGGGGAAAAAAGTATTTAGTCAGCCACCAATTGTGCAAGTTCTCCCAATTAAAAAGATGAGAGAGGCCTGTAATTTTAATCATAGGTACACGTCAACTATGACAGACAAATTGCGGAAAAAAATTCCAGAAAATCACATTGTAGGATTTTTTATGAATTTATTTGCAAATTATGGTGGAAAATAAGTATTTGGTCACCTACAAACAAGCAAGATTTCTGGCTCTCACAGACCTGTAACTTCTTCTTTAAGAGGCTCCTCTGTCCTCCACTCGTTACCTGTATTAATGGCACCTGTTTGAACTTGTTATCAGTATAAAAGACACCTGTCCACAACCTCAAACAGTCACACTCCAAACTCCACTATGGCCAAGACCAAAGAGCTGTCAAAGGACACCAGAAACAAAATTGTAGACCTGCACCAGGCTGGGAAGACTGAATCTGCAATAGGTAAGCAGCTTGGTTTGAAGAAATCAAACTGTGGGAGCAATTATTAGGAAATGGAAGACATACAAGACCACTGATAATCTCCCTCGATCTGGGGCTCCACGCAAGATCTCACCCGTGGGGTCAAAATGATCACAAGAACGGTGAGCAAAAATCCCAGAACCACACGGGGGGACCTAGAGAATGACCTGCAGAGAGCTGGGACCAAAGTAACAAAGCCTACCATCAGTAACACACTACGCCGCCAGGGACTCAAATCCTGCAGTGCCAGACGTGTCCCCCTGCTTAAGCCAGTACATGTCCAGGCCCGTCTGAAGTTTGCTAGAGTGCATTTGGATGATCCAGAAGAGGATTGGGAGAATGTCATATGGTCAGATGAAACCAAAATATAACTTTTTGGTAAAAACTCAACTCGTCGTGTTTGGAGGACAAAAGAATGCTGAGTTGCATCCAAAGAACACCATACCTACTGTGAAGCATGGGGGTGGAAACATCATGCTTTGGGGCTGTTTTTCTGCAAAGGGACCAGGACGACTGATCCGTGTAAAGGAAAGAATGAATGGGGCCATGTATCGTGAGATTTTGAGTGAAAACCTCCTTCCATCAGCAAGGGCATTGAAGATGAAACGTGGCTGGGTTTTTTCAGCATGACAATGATCCCAAACACACCGCCCGGGCAACGAAGGAGTGGCTTCGTAAGAAGCATTTCAAGGTCCTGGAGTGGCTTAGCCAGTCTCCAGATCTCAACCCCATAGAAAATCTTTGGAGGGAGTTGAAAGTCCGTGTTGCCCAGCGACAGCCCCAAAACATCACTGCTCTAGAGGAGATCTGCATGGAGGAATGGGCCAAAATACCAGCAACAGTGTGTGAAAACCTTGTGAAGACTTACAAAAAACGTTTGACCTGTGTCATTGCCAACAAAGGGTATATAACAAAGTATTGAGAAACTTTTGTTATTGACCAAATACTTATTTTCCACCATAATTTGCAAATAAATTCATTAAAAATCCTACAATGTGATTTTCTGGAGAAAAAAAATCTCATTTTGTCTGTCATAGTTGACGTGTACCTATGATGAAAATCACAGGCCTCTCTCATCTTTTTAAGTGGGAGAACTTGCACAATTGGTGGCTGACTAAATACTTTTTTCCCCCACTGTATTTGCCCCAACATCATCAACACAGACCCAATAGTTATTTGCTATGTCATCTTGCATAATTGACTTTACCGTTATCACCAGTTCCGTTTTACATTTATCATGGGTTTGTTTAATTCACCATCGGTGTCTGCGTCCATTCCATTCTCATAGTATGTTCCCCAGGTATGTTTAAACACCCTTGCCCAAGGACATGAGCGTTCCCCAGTGCAAATGTATTTACCATACCTTCTAGGACCTAACTTTCTTGTACACGCCCCCTTCTTACCAAAGCCCCCAAAACCTCATATCTCTTCATGGGAGAAGTCGAATGGTATCTTGAATCCCCCATCTTGTCCTAAACTGACTTTAACTATAAAATAATCATTCCCCCAATAGTCTTTCTTGGTTTCAGTATTTCTACGAGATCGAATCAGTACCTTGGTAATATTTTGTTCATCATTTCCCTGTTTAGGTTGACCTGGATTAATCCATAATATGGTTAACACGATGATGCAGCTTAGAGTCCCCCAAAACCCCACATCCTGTCCCTGACCCACCTGCCTGGTACTTCCCCATACCCACACCTCTAGGAACACCCCACAGTGATGAAAGGTCGGGGTAGGGTTTCTTTGTTAACAGAGTTTACCCCCAAACCCTAGTGGTTCAGTTATTCTCTTTAACTCTGTGTGTTCAGCGGTGCTGGTATGTGGGCCTACCTTTTTGCAGTGGATAACGTGGACCCAAGTGGCTCTCTCAGCTATTCTTTTAGCGAAGGCAGTTACCAATAGGACTTGGTATGGTCCCTCCCAGTGTGGCTGCTTTCAATCCTTTTTCCTCAACGATTGGATCCACACCCAGTCTCCAGGTTGTACACCTTCTCCTTTAATTCTCCTGTAGGACACAAATTCTTAGACATACGGGTATGGTTAATGAACAATTTTCTCATGTGTTCTGCTAGTGTATTCTCTAGTTCTATGTCTGTCTGTTCTGGTTCTCCAATCAGGCGGATCGCTGTTGCTTAAAGATTTCTCTACAAAGTTGGGGACAAACTTAACGTAATATTCCCAGTGTTTGTAGGATCTTGTTCGTGTTAGTTTATGTGTGTTAACCAGGGAAACTTGCGTTACTCGTTTATTTGACTTTATTCGTGTTATCTCTAATTAATAAATATGTTACGTAATGCTTAGCGTTAAGTGCCTCCCTCGCCAGCGATGCGTGACCGTCCATAACAGGACCAAGCAGCGTGTCCAGAGAGCAGACAGCCTGGGGCATTGGGAGCAGATGTGGGCAGGGCAGGTCACTGGACCTGGGAGAAATCCAGGCCGAGATGGATCGCCATCCGTGGGAGGGAGGCAGTGGAGGCGCGCCGGAGGAGGGAGGAGCAGCAGGCGTCAGCAGTGTCGTATTCGGATGGGCCAAAGAAGGCAACCCCAAAAACATTTTTGGGGCACCACGGCATGGGCGGCAGAGGCAGCGAAGGCAGCCACAGGGCGTATTGGGAGGTTAGGAAGGAGGCCACCAGGTTAAAGGGGGCTATTGGTGAAGAGAGCAGGAGTTAGTGGGTCAGAGGAGAGGCTGGATGCCACAGAAGGGAGAAGGAGAGAGTAGAGGCAAGGCGAGAGGGGACGGGTAGGCAGCTGAGGCGGAGGGGTTATGAAAAACTGATCCGCTCTCCTGCTCAAGTGTGTGTGTCACCCAATCCCGATTGACCGTTCCTGCTCCCTTGCCAGTTAGTAGTGCGTGTTTAGTCCCGGCCAGCCCGTTCTGCTCCCGCTAGGGTTGGTGATAAATGTTCAGGCCCGACCGACGGTTCCCTACTCCCGCACTAGGGTGTGGTACACATTCATATGTTGGCTGTTCCTGCTCCCCGCCCACTAGATTGGCGTCGTATTTTGTCGGCCCGGCCATTCCTGCTCACCGGGTGTAAATGCGTGTTTAATCCGGCCTTGTTCCTGTCCCACTTTACTAGGGTGTGTGCGGTTTAACCGACGGCCTGTTCCTGTCACGCACCAAGCCAATGGTGCGCGTTGCCAATGACCGGTACTGTTCCTGCTCGCACTAAATTGGTAGTCGTGTTGCTCGGCCAGCCTGTTCCTGCCCTACGCACAAACCTGGTGCGCATATGCTAACCAACATATATATCACTTTAAGCTCAAGGTGTGCCAACCAGCTGACTATTCTGTCTGCACCATCCCCAATATTAAACCATGCTCCAGCCCGCTGCCACCATACCTTCCATTAATGTATTGTATCCAACCTGGCAGCTGTTCTCTCCTTTTTAAGCCAATGAGTGCGCGTCGTCAGCCCGGTCGTGAATTCCCTGCTCCCGCACCAGGCCCATGGTATGCGTCGCCAGCCGGTCCGGGCGTTCTCCCGCGCCATGTAAAGTGCGTCGTCAACCGGTCAGCCCGTTCTATCCGCCAAATACAATTATCGTCGCCGGTCGGCGTTCTGCTCCCGCGCCAAGACAATGAGTAACGCGTTGTCAACCAGTTAAGGCCGTTCCTGCTCCCGCTGCCAGCCAGGGGTGCGGCGTGGTCAGCCTGGTCCGATGCATTCATATCGCACCAAGCCTGGTCAGTGGCAGGTCGCTGATCTCGCCGCACAAACCACTGTGGTGGTGTCGTCAATCGGCTGGCCAGGCCTGATGCTGGTGCTGCCTGGTCAGTGCCGGTCAGCTGCTCCACATCCAGGAGCCTGGCAGTCACTCCACCGTGTCGTCCCAGCCAGCCAGCGGAGCCAGACCAAGACCAGGGGCTCAGGAGTTGTTGGAGGTGGTGGTCATTGCGGGCAGGTGCCTCAGAGGCCCACCCCCAGCCCTCCTGTTTTTTTGAACATGTTAAAAATGTGTTGCAATCTTTCATATTTGAGGAAGTACTGTCACCTGGCTCAGAGATTCTATATGGCAAGCCAGGAGTGTGTGAAATCTATGTTTCTTCCATATTCTCATTCTAATATTGTTTTTTTATGTTTGGCAGGTGTGGTTCTCTACATTTCAGAAACAATGAATCAACTGTTGTATGTGTGACCAAACATATAAACAGCCAGTTTTCCCCACAGTGTTTGTAGGATCTTGTTCCGTGTTGGTTTCTGCCAGCTCATTAACAGGACTTCGATACCAATTGCTTATTTGTTGATATTTATCTCTAATTGCATAAAATATGTTGTATAACGCTGCTGGCGTTGGTCTCCTCTTTCAGCGATTGTGGTGGCAATGGTTTAAATTCTTAGGGATATCTGGTATGGTTAATGAACAATTTTCTCATGTGTTCTGCTAAGAGTATATTTCTCTAATAGTTCTATGTCTCTGCCTGTTCTGGTCCTGCCAACTATGGCATTTGTAAGGTCTTTCAAGCACTTTCTCAAAAGAGGATATTTAATTTATCTGATTGTTAACCTAATGGAAATCATTAATTACTATCGAAATTAGACAATTGTACCAGATGCCTTTCTCCGTGATAACTCTATAAAATCATTTTCAGGTACTGAGCTGGATATTTTGACAGAGGATATTCCCCTGAATTGGCTCTCTGTCTATCTTGGTGATTATTCGCTGGGCATTAGTTTTTACATCTGGAACCCAGAATGTTTTTATTAATTACGTTATACCATAGGCCACAAAGTGTTTCCTAACCTGCTCTACCATCTAACCTGCCTACCATTCCCCCCATTGACATTGATTTACCCTATCAAAAAACAGTGATTTAATACATTTAATAATTTATCCTTATGCCAGACATTATCTCGTAGGATTGCCTTTCTTTGTTCGCGGTATACTCACCAACTGTAAGTTACTCCGGATAAGAGCGTCTGCCAAATGGCCAAAATGCAAGAAATGTAATCAAGAACATAGGAAATATCTGTTTCCCGTATATTGTTCCTGTCACCCTTCTTAATGTCATACAGTGAGGGGAAAAAAGTATTTGATCCTCTGCTGATTTTGGTAACGTTTGGCCACTGAAAAGACACGATCATCATAATTTTAATTGTAGGTTTATTTGAAACAGTGAGAGACAGAATAATAACCAAAAATCCTGAAAAAAGCATGTCAAAAATGTTGATAAATTAGATTTGGCTTAATGAGGGAAATAAGTAATTGACCCCTCTCTCAATCAGAAGGATTTCTGGCTCCCTGGTATATTTTATACAGGTGACCAGGCTGAGATTAGGAGCACTTACTCTTAAAGGGAGTGCTCCCAATCGCAGTTTGTTACCGTACAAAAGACAACTGTCCACAGAAGCAATCAATCAATCAGATTCCAAACTCTCCAATGGCCAAGACCAAAGAGCTCTCCAAGGATGTCAGGGACAAGTGATTGTAGACCTACACAAGGCTGGAATGGGCTACAAGACCCATCGCCAAGCAGCTTGGTGAGAAGGTGACTAACAGTTGTCTGGTGCGATTCGCAAATGGAAGAAACACAAAAGAACTGTCAATCTCCCTAGCTGGGGGCTCCATGCAAGATCTCACCTCGTGGAGTTGCAATGATCAGAGGAACGGTGAGAATCAGCCCAGAACTACAAGGAGGATCTTGTCAGCAGATCTCAAGGCAGCTGGGACCATAGTCACCACTCCAGAAAACAATTGGTAACACACTACGCGTGAAGGACTGAAATCCTGCAGCGCCCGCAACCAAAGGTCTGAAGGAAAGCACAATACAGGCCCGTCTGAAGTTTGCCAATGAACATCTGAATGATTCCAGAGGAGAACTGGGTGAAAGTGTTGTGGTCAGAGTGAGGACCAAAATCGAGCTCTTTGCCTTAAACTCAACTCGTGTTTGGAGGAGGAGGAATGCTGCCTATTACCCAAGAACACCATCCCCAAATCGGTCCAAACAACGGAGGTGGAAACAATTGGGGGTGTTTTTCTGCTGAAGGGGACAGGACAACTTCACCACATCAAAGGGACGATGGACGGGGCCAGTACCGTCAAATCTTGGTGCAGAACCTCCTTCCCTCAGCCAGGGCATTTGAAAATGGGTCGGGATGGGTTTTCCAGCATGACAATGATCCAATAACACACGGCATCAAGGCAACAAAGGAGTGGCTCAAGAAGGCACATTAAGGTCCTGGAGTGGCCTAGCCAGTCTCCAGACCTAATCTTATAGAAAATCGTGGAGGGACCTGAATTCGAGTTGCCAAACGTTGGGCTCGAAACCTTCAGACTGGAGAAGATCTGCAAAAGAGGAGGTGGGACAAAGCCTCCTGAGCCAATGTGCGCAAACCTGGTGGCCACTACAAGAAACGTCTGACCTCTGTGATTGCCTGAAAAGGGTTTTGCCACCAAGTACTAAGTCATGTTTTTGCAGAGGGGTCAAATACTTATTTTCATTAAAATGCAAATTAATTTTATAATATTTTGACATTGTTATTCTATTCTCTCACTGTTTCAAATAAACCTACCATTAAAAATTATAGACCGAGTCAGTCTTTGTAAGTGGGCAAACGTATACAAAAATCAGCAGGATCAAATCACTACCTCACTGTATATATATATATATATATAATATATATATATATAAACAAATTCATTTTGACATTTAGTATTTTCTGTAGATCAATGTCCCAAAAAACGTCTATTAAATACTATGTCAATCCCAATTTCTTAAACTAACAAAAGCATGAATGTGAAAAAAGTTCAAGGGGGTTTACTTTCATAGGTTCTGACTGTACATTTTACTGTCTAAATGCATATTGCCACCCTGCTGGGTGAAATAGACACCCCAAGTTATAATAAATTTACTGTACCATCCTCTTTCTTTATAGCAGCCTTCAAATGAAGTAACTCTGATAGTGTACATCTAATATTAAAGGATCTTTGCTTCGAAAGGTTTCTCCAGCTAAACTGTATCTAGTTGTCAGCCTTCCTCTTGCTTTACATCCTAATGTCTCGACCACACAGTAAAAGGGATGGTTTCTCCCACTGTTTGGAGACAGGAGAGGATAGTTTGAACAAGAAATGAAAGCTGGAGGGCATTGGGAGGACACAGGGAGTGAGGACCACTTACCGACGTGAGCGATGGATGACTTCCTGGAGAGAAATAAGGCAATGTTCTAAAGCTCAGGGATTGGATCTAGTCACCAGCTAGCTGGTACTCCAGTGGATCCAGCTCTAAGCCCCAGAGCCTTCTCGGTTAATATATCTTCTTTATCAGTGGCCTTCCATGTGGTCATGGTAGAAGGGAATACAATCCTCCTTGGCTGGTTGGAGGGAGAGGTGTGTGTTCTGTGGGGCTGCAGTAGCTTCATAGCTTTGAGGGACACATAGCTCGTGAAAATGAGGAAACTTGCTGAGAAGGTCTTGGGTGAAACTGATCTTCTCGTGCAGTTTACTTCTTCAATCTCCCAATCTGAGCTAACAGGCTAGTAGAATTTAATTGGCTAGAGAGAAGAATGTTCACCCAAAAGGCCAATATAATGACATAATACGAAGTGCATTTGAATGTATTTGATGACTACTTAGCCTACAGGAGTCATGCAAATGTTGAAAGAGGGCGACTATTCAGATAGTCTACGTCCTCACGTCGTCACATAACTGCCCTTACTGTTTACAGTAAACACTCACCTTGATCGACTAGAGCTCAACAGTACCTTCTGCTGAAAAGTCCATGAATTGACTGAACACAGTTATTCTGGGCTGCTACCATAAAAACTACCGGTGCACCAGAGAATAATTGTTTAATATGTTTTACATTAGGTAATTAGAAACTGTACATTCATTCGTCCCCTCAGATAAGGTGCGATATTAGAAATGCTATAAACAACTGTTAGTGGATCACGTCGCGTCCAGCCACTTTCTAACATCCGTGATCAGGTGATTGCGGAAGTAACTTCACTCTGCGGGTTCAGGGTTCCGCTCTAAACTTATTAGCTAGCTAAATAAATGGTTATCCCTCTACCGAAAATAAACCACCTTCTTTTTATAAGACCCATTTTGGAATAAAGCAGCAAGTCACCATTTGCATTCTGCCAGTAGATATTTAAGGAATATGGCTGGACCGTCTACCTGGCTGTGTAGTTGACGCACAGGGTAAGAAAGATGCGTTAATGCTAACCTTAGCTAGTCGCTAACAGATTAATTGGCTTTAGCTTTATAAACCTAAGAACAGGCAGAAATATTGGGCGTGCAAAGTAAACCAGTAAGAGAAGTAGCCAATTAGCTAACTATTGCAAACAACTTTATTGCTTAATTTCGTGATCCAGCCAGCAAGCAGCTAGCTGGCAACCATAGGATAAGAAACTAGCTTTGCTAGTGCGCTAACTTTCCATCAGGGATCCTCACTCCCTCGTTACATTAGCTGGAATGCATTGACTTTAATCTGTTACAGGAGTCTACATTTCTGTTTCAATTTATGGGAAGCGTATAATTGGCCAAGACCACAGGACAGTTCGCACGACTTCCACTTTAGATTAGTGGTTTCCAACCTTTTTCGGTTACTATACCATCAACATGGGGCTCTGCCCGGGACTGGAAAGTACCTGAAGAACCCCTTATGTACACACTTTTGCCCAGTAGGCCTATGGTCTCTGAGTCTTCTCAAGTACCCCTGTGGATGGGCCAAGTACCCCCAGGTTGGGGAACCACTTTAGATGGCATCGATCACGATTACACCATTATGATGTATGGGTGGTCCTCTGTAGCTCAGCTGGTAGAGCACGGCGCTTGTAACGCTGCGGTAGTGGGGTGATCCCCGACCACCCATACACAAAAATGTATGCACGCATGACTGTAAGTCGCTAACAAAACCCGCTAAATGGCATATTATTATTATTATTATTATTATTATTATTTATGATATACATAACCCACTGAACTTTCTCGTATTGCTTTTGTTGTAGGTACACAAAGATTGGATATGCTGGAAACACAGAGCGCGGAAGTTATTGTTCCGTCATGTAAAGTATTTCTGTAGGGTTTCCTCTTAAACTCTGTGCATTTGGTTTTGACCTTAGCATGCACAGCTGATTCAAATAATCAACTAAGCTTTGATCACTGGAATCAGCTGTGTAGTGTTAGGAACAAAAAAAAACATGCATGTGGGTCCCGAGGATTGAGTTTGGGAACGCTGTCATAGTCTTCTGTAATGATAATACCATGTTCAATTCGCATGTAGCTCTCTTTGATCATGACTCTCAGTTCCATTCCATTGCACATAGAGTCGGGTTGGATAAGCGTCTTCTGTACTAAGGTGATTTATATAAGAGCTGCGAGCGCTCGGTCGAACATTAACACGCATCACTTGGTTGAAGTGTTTTGGAATCAGGATTCTTATCTTTCATCAGCGGTAGAAATGATAATAATTTAAGAAAGGTTTAAAAGTTAGGGTTCCCACATAGCCCATATTTCCATGTTACAGCGCTTGTTTACTGAAAAGAGACAGAATACAGAGTGGATTACCTGTAAGCGAGTAGCTATCTGCGTTTCGAAACACCTGTGTGTAAACAGGAAGATGGCACGTACAAATGTGTTGTCTTGAAAAATACTGTTGGCTGCAACTGTGTTAAAACCGGTTAAAACAGTGTACAGTAAGTGTGTATTTTGCATTTCTGAAATTATTTTGATGTGATATGAGGATTTATATTGCTAAGAACTCGTGACCGCAATTGAGAATCGATTCACGTTTAGACGGAGTATTGGGCAGTTTTGGTTTCCAGAGTTAATCGCGGCCCTTTAAACAGAACATGTAAGGTCCTTGGACTATGGAGTAATGTTAGCTCTTTTTGTTCAATATTGGCCTATAATATACATTCATATGTGACGGTTACATACCGGACATATGGTCATTAGTTAAATTAATCTGCTGAAAGCATTTTGGTATCGGGTCCTTCCTGGCTCTTTCTGATTGGAGTGCTCAAAGGAAGTAGGGATGACGCCTTAATTCACCCAGAAAAATTAGGTTATGCTTCCACTCTCTTGCATTGAGTCATCAAGTAGGCCCTAAAATGTCGATGCTTGCTTGTTAGAGGCACCATAGACTACTTATTCAGGATTTCCAAAATGATAAATCCAAAACATTTTTGGCTATTTTTCAATCATCTGCCTATTCACTTGTTTACAGTAATTTTGGCGCCAGCACACACAGCTTTGAAGGAAGCTAGTCTAGCCTATTCAGTGATTTGGCTCCATAGCGTGAAGTCCCCTTATGCCCCCTTGCTGACTTCAGAATAACGACAAGTTCTTAGGCCAAGGCCACCCCTGTGCAGGACTTGGAAATAGCCAGTAGAAAATAGAAGAAGTGCATGTTTAGAGGCCTGGATGGATGACAAGTAGGCTAAAAGATTTAGTGGCTACAAGGAAGTGGTTGAGGAATAAATGTTCATTGTCCAACATTATAATATGTATGCCATTTAGCAGAATTTATCAAATCGACTTAGTCATTTTAGACGTGTAGGGACCCAGGATCCCAAAGTGGTCTTGGTAAATCAGTCAACTTTGTCTATGAAGTCAGATTATGCAGACAGTTAAAGGCCCAATGCAGCTGTGTGTATAGTCAATATCAAATCATTTTATGTGTAACAATTGGCACCTTACTGTAATAGTGTTCCATTAAAGTGGTCAAAAATAAACAAAAATGGCTTTTAAGCAACAACAAAAATGATTTATCACGCAATAATTTTGATAGACCTGTGATTTACAAGATATAAACCTCAAACATTTTAATTTGAGGTATTCATTTGTTACATGTTAAGCTTTTTAAATCTAGATAAAAACAAATGCACGTGGCATGTAATTAGGCATGCCTCTCCATTTTTTTTGTATGAAATTGCGCAAACTCCAAACATATCGCACAGTAATACACTCTCGCTCTGGAGCCTGCAGCCCTGCTGGCTTAGTCGAAGTGGCTATCAGAGGGTCTAATTAGGCCCTCACACCCATATTTTCACTCCCTCAGCTTTGAAACACTTGTGCATGTGGCAGAGGCACTCTCAATGTGAAATGTAGCAATAATTTACATCATGTCTGTTCAAGGAAAAGCTGTGGTGGACTATATAGTTACCCTCCACGACTGGCTAGAAACTTGTTTGGAATTTAAGGTGTTACCTCTTATACAGATGGTTGAAGAATGCGGAATCACCTGCAGAGAGATTAACTCTAGAGAAGTCCTAACAAGCTGGTCGTGGGGCTTTGTTCACAAACACAAACAGAGCCCCAGGACAGCAACAGCAACACAAGCAGACTCAACCAAATCATGAGAAAACAAAAAGGTAATTACTTGACACATTGCAAAGAATTTACCAAAAAAACGGAGCTATTTGTCCTCAATGAGTGCACAGTTGCAGAATACCTGACCACTGTGACTGACCCAAAATTAAGGGAAGCTTTGACTATGTACAGACTCAGTGAGCATAGCCTGCTATTGAGAGAGGCCGCCGTAGGCAGACCTGGCTCTCAAGAGAAGACAGCTATGCACACTGGCCAAAATGAGGTGGAAACTGAGCTACAATTTCTAACCTCGTAAAATTATGACATAGAGACACATATTTTCTTCTAAATTGGCACAGACCCACAAAGAATTCAAAAACAAATCCAATTTTGACTAACTCCTATATCTATTGGGTGAAATACCACTGTGCATCACAGCAGCAATATTTTTGACTCTGTTGCCACAAGAAAAGGTCAACCATTGTAAATTAAACCCATATTTGTTTATTTATTTTCTCCTTTTGTACTATTTCCACATCCTTATAACACTGTACATAGCTACATTATGGCATTTGGAAATGTCTCTATTCCTTTGAAACTTTTGTGAGTGTAATGTTTATCATTCATTTTTATTTCACTTTTTTTGTTTATTATTCACAGTATTTCACTTGCTTTGGCAATGTAAACATATGTTTCATGCTAATAAAGCCCTTTGAATTTAATTCATTCTGACTATTTTGAGGAAGTGATACTGGCGTTGTTATATGGTGTGTTTATGGGGACAAACATTAGTAAACATGATCGAACTGACAACCTAAAGACTGAAATCTTGTTTTTTTAATGAGCAAATCCGAAAAAAAATGCAGAATCAGTAGAAGATTAAAAAAGGTATTTGTTTACTTGAATTTATAAGACAAATCGTAAGTAATAGGCCTACGTCATTGAGTTTTTTTTATGTTTAGCATAATTCACCTATGGAAGTTGATATCAGCACCTAGATGATGTTTAACCAACATGTGCTAACCATATGTAGGGCTGTTATGGGAATTTCTAAACTTCAGATTGACATCAAAGAGTAGCCAAGGTTGGAGACCAAGCCAGAGCAGGATGATGAAGGGGGTGGACGATCTGGACTTTTAATTGGTGACGAGGCAATAGACAAACCAAATAGAACAAAGTAATTGGACTTTCCAGTGATGGAGGTTACTTAAAGGGTGAATCTGGCAGTTGCTACATACATGGATTTAAATATGATATTTGAAGAATATAACTTATAAAGATGAGTAGTAATGGATATCATAGGACTGAAAATATAAGCTTGTTTTACTCCAATGTTTGTAAACAAAACATGGTGAAAACACATTTGGATGGTAGTCTTGCAAACTCATAGGTCTATCTATGAATTTGAGAGTGATTATATTTTCAGCCCCATTACAGGTTTTTACTGAAACAGGGCATGAGATTTCGTTGGATGTTTAACTGTAGATTGCCCGTTTTTTAAAAGTTTAAAGCAAAGTATGCTGAATGCCTGTTAGAGCTGAGTAGCTAATGGAAAAAATTAAAGTGGGGGTGGTTCCTTGTAAATGCATCCCATGGGATGGGGAAGAGGGATCTCATGGAGAGGTTCATGGAACAGTATTGAGTATCTGGGGAGAGCCCGAAGACCACTACTTCCTCTTGGGACGTTCATAACAGTGTAATAGTGTGGAAATATGAACAGTAGCAGGGACTTATGGGATTTGTATTTGTCTTTCCACAGACAGAGCCTCCTTTGAATAACCCTCCTGAAAACAGAGAGTAACAGCAGAGATTATGTTTGAGTTTAAGTAGTTTATAGTCGCTGTACAGGTAAATCCCCTCTACGCTCAAGTTTATATAATCCCCTGCACCTCCATGTTAAGTGTAAGTAAGTAAACTGACGAGTGCATTATCAAACCACAGAGGAAATGAGGGAGCATGAGGTGTTGAAACGAGTGGATCATTCTGGGCCCTTTTAAAAAGGGAGTAGGAGTGATGATCTAGGATCAAACCCCCCGACTATACTACACCGTAAAAGTTTTAGAAAACTAATCAAGGTTTTTTATTTTTACAAAGAATAATAGGAAACATCAAAACATGAAATAACACACATGGAATCAGGTCGTGAACAAATCAAAATATATTTTATATTTGAGATTCTTCAAATAGCCACCCTAGCCTTTGCACGCTCTGGCATTATTAACAGTTGGCTGCGTTTCTATTCCATCCGACTCATCCCAAACCATCTCAATTGGGTTGAGGTGGGGGATTGTGGAGGCCAGGTCATTGATGCAGCACTCCATAGACCTTACACAGCCTGGAGGTGTGTTGGGTATTGTCATGTTGAAAAACAAATGATAGTCCCACTAAGCCCAAACCAGATGGGATGGGATCGCTGCAGAATGTGTGGTAGCCACTGCTGGTTAAGTGTGCCTTGAATTCTAAAAAATCACACGTGTACCAGCAAAGCACCCCCACACCATAACACCACCTCCTCCATGTTTAGGAAAACAATTTTCACCCACACCGCGTCTCACAAAGACACGGAGGTGGAAAAAAACTCAAATTTGGACTCCAGACCAAAGGACAAATTTCCACTGGCTCGAATGTCATTGTTGTTTTTTTTGGCCCAAGCATGTTCTTTTCTTATTGGTGTCTTAGTAGTGGTTCTTTGCAGCAACCGACCATGAAGGCCTGGGATTACACGGTTCCTCTGAACAGTGATGTTGAGATGTGTTGTTACTTGAACTCTGTGAAGCGCCTAGTTGGGCTGAAATCTGAGGGTGGTAACTCTAATGAACTTATTCTGCAGAAGAGGTAACGGGTCTATTCGTGGAGGTCCTCATGAGAGCCAGTTTATATAGCGTGATGCGACCGCAAACGAAATCTTGACATTTTCGCGTTGATGACCTTCACTGTGCTTCTCTTTGCTTATTTGAGGTTGCCATAATATGGACTTTGGTTTTTACCAAACCTTGTCACAACACAACTGATTGGCTCAAACTTATTAAGAAGGAAATAAATTCCACAAATTAATTTTTTAAGAAGGCACATCTGTTAATTGAAATGAATTATAGTGATACAGGAATTGGTGAGAGAATGCCAAAGTGTGCAAAGCTGTCGCCAAGGCAAAGGGTGGCTATTTGAAGAATCTAAATATAAAATATGTTTTGATTTGTTTAACACTTTTTTTTGTAGTAATCATCATATGTGTATTTATAGTTTTGATGTTCACTATATTCTACAATGTAGAAAATAGTAAAAGTAAAGAAAAACCCTTGAATGAGTAGGTGTTTAAATTTGAGGTAGTGTATAATGTATTGATTGTGATCTAAAGGGAAAACGATCCTAGATTAGCAACCGATCTGAGAGACTTTGTGAATACGGGTGTATCATTAGTGGAAAGTGACAGGGTCTGTGTTTTTCTTCTAGGCGGCCCTGGCGCTGGCAGTCTGGACCTCCAGACCAATTGGGCGAGAGGACTCCTGACTGGGAGGTGATTGAGGAAGGTGATGGGGTCACCCACGATCAGTGGTGGGTAATGCCTTGATCATCATTACATATTATCTTCCTAGAACTGGGTCATGTTTAGTAGGTAGCGAACGTTTTGAACCAAAGTGAAACGGGAGGTATTTCCTGAACTTGTTAACATGAACACATTTTCTTAAACTGCTGCAAAAGATTTGGAACACACTCAGATGTAATCTACCTATATAATGCTCAAAAAAAATAAAGGGAACACTTAAACAACACAATGTAACCAAAATCACACTCGAGAAATAAACTGTACTTAGGAAGCAACACGATGAAACAATGTCACATGGTTGTGCATATGGAATAGACAACAGGTGGAAATTATAGGCAATTAGCAAGACACCCCCCAATAAATAAGTGGTTTGCAGGTGGTGACACAGACCACTTCTCAGTTCCTATGCTTCTGGCTGATGTTTGGGTCACTTTTGAATGCTGGAAATGAGTTTCACTCAGTGGAGCATGAGATGGAGTCTACAACCCACACAAGTGGCAGAGGAGATCCAGGATGGCACATAATATAAAAAATATAATATATAGAAGACGTTATAAAGCGACTTACATATGGGATAATTTTTTTTTGTGGAGTGTGGAAGAAGGTTGTGTGCTGTCAGCAGTGTAGATAATGGAGGCGCTACAGGAGACAGGCAGTACATCAGGAGAGGAGGAGGCGTAGGAGGGCAACAACCCAGCAGCAGGACTGCTACCTCCGCCTTTGTGCAAGGAGGGAGCAGGAGGAGCACTGCAGAGCCCTGCAGCAGGCCACAAATGTGATGTGTTGCTAAACGGTCAGAAACAGACTCATGAGGGTGGTAGGAGGGCCCGATTTCCACAGGTGGGGGGTTGTGCTTACAGCCCAACACCGTGAAGGACTTGGCATTTGAAAGAACACCAAGATTGGCAAACAGCCCGTGTTCACAGATGAAAGCAGGTTACACGAGCACATGTGACAGACGTGACAGAGTGGAGAGGTGGGAGAATGTTCTGCTGCCTGCAACATCCTCCAGCATGAGTTGGGGTGGGTTGGTGTGGGGTGGATTTTTTTGGGGGGGCCGCACAGCCCTCCATGTGCTCGCCAGAGTAGCCTGACTGCCACTTAGGTACCGAGATGAGATCCTCAGACCCCTTGTGAGACCATATGCTGGTGGGGGGTTCCTCCTAATGCAAGACAATGCTAGACCTCATGTGGCTGGAGTGTGTAGCAGTTCCTGCAAGAGGAAGGCATTGATGCTATGGACTGGCCCGACCTGCTCCCCAGACCTGAATCCAACCGGAGCACATCTGGGACATCATGTCTCGCTCCATCCACCAACGCCACGTTGCACCACAGACTGTCCAGGAGGTTGGCGGATGTCCAGGTCTGGGAGGAGATCCTCAGGAGACCATCCGCCACCTCATCAGGAGCATGCCCAGACGTTGAGGGAGGTATACAGGCACGTGGAGGCCACACACACTACTGAGCCTCATTTGACTTGTTTTTAAGGACATTAATCAAAGTGGATAGCCTAGGGTTCACTTTAATTTTGAGGGTGATCAAATCCAGACTCATGGGTTGATACATGATTTCATTGATAATTTTTGTGTGATTTTGTTGTTAGCACATTCAACTATGTAAAGAAAAAAAGTATAATAAGATATTTATATCAGATCTAGGATGTGTTGTTTAAGTGTCCTTAGTTTTTGGAGGAGTGTAATATTGCCAACACATACATGGTAACATATTAATAGATTGTGTTATCGATGGTGTAGGCGGAAGGCTAGCCATCGGTGGTATAAAACATCATGGAGACATCACACTTCACCCAGCAGCTGCTGAGAGAGAGGGAGGTGGGATCCCACCAGAGCAGTCATTGGAAACAGCAAACAAGGTATGCACACTTATAACAAGGAATGATTAAAGGTATTATTTGTGAGATTTTCTGTTCAACAGCAGAGGTAGTATTGATGTACAATTGACTAGAGATGTACAGTCACAGATAACTCCTTCTGGTAAGCTTTGGCATCTACCCAGTGTTGTGTAACTAATATGATTAAATTGATAATGATTATATTGTGTTCCAGGAAAGGTTCAGCTATGTTGCCCTGACCTGGTGAAAGAGTTAACAAGAGAAGATCAAGTGGATAAGCAGTACACGGGCATCAACTCCATCAGCAAGAAGGAGTTTACCATCGACGGGGCATGAGCCGGCCCCGAGATTCTTCACCCAGAGGTATGATAGATTCCATATGAAAGCTCGATATTTGAAAAATAACTGGTCGATTGTTAAAATGAAATGAATTGTGCATTAGTGGGTTGAATGCTATAACAACACAGAATAAAACAATGGTAGTGACTGCCCATTACTGCTTATTACTTATTAAATCATTTATTCACATTACTTTAAGAAAATATTTCAGTTGGTATATTAATTTGTTTTATTTGATGACTTTATTATTTATTCCAAGTAGTCGCTCTCATCTCTATAGAGCTGCTGCCTATGCTGTCCGGAAGAGCTACAAAATAGTGATTTTGTCTAAGTAAATAAGGCATATTTTTTTGACTGCTGAATACCAACTATCAATCACTTAGATCATGTATGTTAGTTAGAGATACCTCCTCAAGCAACAGCTGCTCTTATATCACTCACTATCGCGCATTCTCTCTTCAGTAGTAGGCGAAAAAGAAACACAGACCGGACAAGAGATGAATGGATTATGGTATTGTAGTTAATTACCACGTTTATGCACTAAACTATGTAGAATATTGGCCTGTTGGAAACTACAACTCCTACTAATACACAGTTCAGGCTGGATCTGATTTATTAAGGAAACTGTGCAGATGTGAGGATTGAGCTACAGAAACCCGAACTAAATGGAATTAAATAATTGAACTAATGGTAATTAGTAGTTTAAAATCCGAAAAAAACAAATGTTAGTTTATCACTCAGCACTAATTGTATCATAATAACATTGGTTTTATATGTTGTACTCTTCTCCTCCCCCAGTTTGCCAACCCTGACTTCACCCAGCCCATCTCAGAGGTTGTTGATGAGGCCATTCAGAACTGCCCATTGACGTCAGACTCTATAAGGTACGTCTGGGGAGTTCAGTTTATTTCATTCACATGGCAGGAGACAAGAACATTGTGTTTGACAATATGAAAGAAGGTCTATGATTAATTGAAACAATAACCCCATGCAGATACTGAGACTTGTCTCCAACTAGAAGTATGAGATTAAGTATGTGGATGGAAATGTGTTTTAATTTAAATGATTATTCAGGAGTATGTCAAGTTCAAGTGTATATTTACCTTGTCTGTTATGCAGAACATTGTGTCTGGAGGCTCACTATGTTAGGGATGGGCGCCGGAGAGGGACCTGAAGAGGACAGTGGATCGGGAGACTGAAACTCAGTGAGGAACTGAGGGTGGCAAATTGAAGGTGAGAACAGATTACATTTGACCAGTAGCTGATGTACTATAGGAATGCTAAGGTTTATCGGTGTTGTGGCTCAAAATGATGTATATTTTGATTTCCAGCATAATATCAGTGTATTGGACAATAATGAGGGTTTATGTTTTTTTGCAAAAATACAGAAGATCAACACAGAGAGATAGGTGGTAGGGGTCCATGTTGGCATCAACTGTGAGTTTAAAAGAGAGGGATTTTGTTGTTAACATGTATATGGAAATGAATATTATACTGATTCAAAAGCTCAGGACAGACACTTGAGGAGGCTTTGTTAGCCTAGGTAGAATATAAAATAGCAAATTTGAAAGGAAAAATGTAACAACCAATAATAACGGATATTACTTTTCCTCAGCCGGAGTTAAAGTGTGCACACCAAAAAAGACTATGAGGAGATTGGACGAGCATCTGCCGCCATAACCCTGTCTTCGGGGTCATGTTTAAAAGGACTTCCCCATATACTGGAGCTTGCAGTGTGGAGCAGAATTGAGTGGACGGACAGAGGCAGAGTGGCATTACTGCACTAGGCACTGGTTAATCAGCCTATTTCAGGGCTGCGGTTATAGACAAAAATATGGAAGAGAATGACATAGAAATAGAATGAATAGAATTTATGGAGAATGACTCATTTTATCAACTGCAGACCAAACTATCAGGCTGACAAACGGGGGTGAATATCTATGTAAAGGAGAAGGAAATGGTGTTTAAAGCCAAAAGCATTTTCAGAGCAATTGTGTGGACACAAAACAATGTGTAAGATCATGATAATAAAGTAACTCAGTATGGTAAGTATGGAGTATATATTATGGTATACACATACAGCAATTAAGTACAGAGTTGGATTATATTTAGTCAATAGCTTTTTTTAGATGACTTGTGTGTTAAGGGTAGAGCTTATAATTTTATTATTATATAAGAATATTTTTTTTGGGCATGAACGCATAACCCATGTAACATTGACAGTGGTTGTATTCTGCAAACTATAATAGTTAAATGAGTTTTGTTGTGTGGTGTAGTGGATTGGTTTGGAATAATCCGAATCATACAATCTTCACAAAAAAAAGTTAATATATCAGTTAATTGAAATGACTGTAGAATCATTGCTGCGAGGATTGTGTATTTGACCATGTGTACAACTGGATTTCAACGCCTACCCACATTCCAATAAAGGCAGAGAGATATTTTATAAAGTGTTCATGGTTATGACCTGAAAGGACTACTTTAATGGTACAGTAAGTGTTTAAGTAGAGTGTACATTACTTCAAAACCAAGGTGAATGAACAATGCAGTAAACTGGAAGATGAAATGATATTCAGCAAGTTTAGTATGACAATGGAATATTTCTTCATAATCCTCCCCCATACCAACACATTTATTAGCGCTTCATCAGAAATTAACATAAAATAGACATGAGTTGTATATACCAAAGATGGTGGATAAATGAAGATGTTTAATATGACGCTACCATTTAAAATCAAGGTTTGTTGTAGGTGGGCGCTCTCGACGTGAGCATGCTTTCCGCATGAGCTCACAGTTCCTCCATAAAGGTTGTGTTCCTCTGCTCATACATTGCATGGATCAAATCAAATTTTATTGGTCACATACAAGTGTTTAGCGCGAAATGCTTGTGTTTCTAGAGTAATAACAGTAAATAAAATAAAAATAAATAAAAAATTAATAAAGCAACGAATTAAGAATAATAATAAATATATGGACGAGGGCATAGACTAAGATTTACATTTAAGTTATTAGAGATATCAGAGCGACTTACAGGTAGCGAAAGTGATAATTATATGGTAGTGGGAATGAACCCACAACCCGTGAAGACCATACTCTACCAACTGAGCTAGGGAAAGTAGAATATAGAATACAATATAATATGAGATGAGCAATGCAAGATATGTAAACATTATTAAAGTGACTAGTGTTCCATTTATTGAAGTGGCCAGTGATTTCTAATCTATGTATACAGGCAGATTTAATGTGCTAGTGAAGGCTGTTTAACAGTTGATGACCTTGAGATAGAAGCTGTTTTTCAGTCTCTCAGTCCCAGCTTTGATGCAGCCTGTATGACCTCGCCCTCTGGATGAGTTTTTGAGGTGTGGGGTATCCTTGAGGGAGGATATAAGCCGGACTATAACGAAAGAAAATTATCTTGGGAGATAATACAGTCGACAATTGATTGGGAGGTATTTAGGTCGGGTGAACAAAAGGACTTGGGTTTGATGTTATACAATTAACATGAGTGTAATCATAAAACATACACTCCACCCCTTCCCGGAGAGATATTTAATCCTGTTGCGCGATGAACTGAGAACCCAACTGGCTGGACCGACCGATAGTATATCGAGAGAGCCATGTTTCCATGAAAACAGAGTATGTTACAATCCCTGAAAACCCCGCCCTGAGCTCGACAACTTTATTATCCAGAGACTGAACATTAGGAGTAATATATCGGAAGCTGTGGGTGGTGTGCACGCCTCCTAAGCTCGGACTAGAAGAGACCAAGTACCCTCCGGCGTTGTGTTGGGTCGGCCTCTGGAATCAGTTCAATTGCCCTGGGGAAGTGCGTAATAAAGGATCCGCTTCGGGAAAGTCGGATCTGGTGTAATGTGGTAGTGCTGGAGAGTTACCGCACTTGATATCCAATAGTTATTGGCTGTATGTAAAACACAAACAATTTTGGGGAATAAGTTAGAAATAATACATAGAAAAACAAAATGCTGCAAAGTTTCCTAAGAGCTAGAAGCAAGGCAGCCCTCTCTGTGGTAAATGGTTGTGTCACATCATAGAAGTGTATGACTGACAGATTGCTAACAATAAATACTGGATATTAACCATAAAACTGTCGATCACCGCATTTTGTAAAGAGGGTGAAAGTAACCAATCGACGACTTTTACCGAAAATGGTTAACAACCATACACTCACCAGTGCATTTTGGTGAACATGAAGAAATCACTGAAAATGTCAGAAATGCCAGAGCAAAATCAATCATTTTTACCGAATATCACAAAAAAACAATAATGCTAATTATAGCAACTGGAGATGGTAATTACAGTTGTGAAGTGGAAATGGGTTGATGCATTCACGTGTTGAACTAGTGGAGAAAGATTGGAATGGCGAACCAGCGTGTCAAAAAAAAAAGAAACAGTATCATGCTTGTAAAGAAATGAGTAGTGTTAAAAGACCATATTAATAGATTGCTTTTTTATAAATAATGTTTTGTTGTTACATTTAACTGCCAAAAATGCTGTATCAAGGTAATTTTTAGTAGAGCCAGAGGTAGATGTGGGAGAAGTGGTATTAGGAATGATGGTGGTTTCAAGACAACTTGGAACCCAAAAACAAATAAGGTAAATCATGACATAGTGATTTCCTGTTGGAAAGTCGGAGCTCTAGCAAGATGCCCGAGTGTCGACTTGGAATTCGAGTTGACCGCCAAGATAAAGGAGCTGGAATGTGATGAGAAAATATTTTTCCAGTGGAGTAGTTTTTTCCTTAGTTCCCAGCTGACTTGAACGCAGTGAAGTGGAAGTGGAGATTTTTTGAGTTCGAAACCGAAGTAGCAGTTGTTTTGAACATGGCATATAGACGAGTGTCCACTTGTAATCTACAAATTAGAGGGCAAGGGATTTTTTCAGTCGATGTGGCAAATAACCTCTCCCACTCTGGTTAAGACTGCAGCATAAGTTTAAAAAACGACCAATAGAGTCCATTTTAAACTGACTAATAATGATGGTTGATTAGCCTAGGTGGGAGTCATGGGTAATGCAATTCAACATGGCTCCCGGAACATGAATGTCAACATAAATGGACGGACGGGGGGACTCTCAAAACTGCAATATTCTTTGCTTTTCTGAAACATGGCTCTCGGACAGAATAACTTTGGCTATCCAACTCGATGGATTCTCCATCTCACCGGGCTGAACAGGGCAGTGCAGTCGGGAACATCTAGGGGGAGGGGGTTTGCCTCTACATCAACACCAACTGGTATGCTAACTCCAGCGGGGTGGAAGTGTGACCCACTGTTCACCCGCCTTGGAATACCTGATGGTCAAATGCTGACCTTTTATCCCGAGGGAGATTTCAGCTGCTGTGTGACTGTTGTATAATTCCACTCAGGACAATAAAAATAACAAGATGGCACTTAATCGAACTGTACAAGGCTATTAACAAGCAAGAAAATAAATCAGAAGCTGTTGGTTGCCAGATATTACATAAAAACATGAACTCATCAACATGTTCAACGCCACTAGGGGCGATAAAGTCCTACCACTGTTATTTAACCCCCATCCAGCATAAAAGGACCCCCTCGTCCGCAATCCGGCAAATCAGATCATGACTCCGACTCCTGCTTCCTGTTTACAAGCAGAAACTCAAACAGGAAGTACGACCGCCTCCGCTGAAAATGGTACCAGAATCAGAGATATAATAAGGATGTTTGGTAGGGATTGAATATGTGAGACTCCGCAACACCTCCGTCACCGTCATTAGAAAATCGAGTGTCACGTTGAGGGTTCGCTGTTCCAATCAAAAGCCCTGGATTAACACAGAGTTTGCGCGTTAAACAAAGGACAGGGTACCGGACACTGAGCTATCGGAGACAAAGAGGTACGGAGAGGACAGGAATAAGTACAAGAAGTCCACTATGACCTCCAGAGTAGAAATGAGAAAAGGAAATATAGGAATAAGGTGGAATATATAATATCCGCCGGCCACCGCATGGAAGACTACAGTCATTAGGATGACAAAGGAAGACCCAACCGTGATCTGCCCAACTATGCCCTCTCTATAGACAAACTCATGCATTTTATGCATGCTTTGACAACAACAACATTGTGCCGGTGTGAGGGCCGCCACCGAACGGGTGGATTGGGTGATCTCGCTTCTGAGGCCGGCGTGAGAAAAGTCTTTAATCAGGTAACACCCGCAAGGCACGGGCAGATCCAGGGTGCATTCTCGGAGCATGCACAGAACACTGGCAGGCAAAGGTAATTTAACTCCCTGTCCATCTGTAATCCCCACATTTTTTAAGATGACACTTCATTCCTTTCCCCAAGAGCTCAAAGGCCCCTGTAATCATGAAGTGCTTTTGAGAGGCTGGTTATGGCACACAATAACTCCACCATCCCAGACACCCTAGACCCACTCCAAATTGCATACGCCCCAACTGATCATAAATGACACAATCTCAATTGCTCTCCACACTGCCCTCACCCACCTAGATAAGAGGAATACCTACAGTGCATTCGCTAAGTATTCAGACCCCCTTTACCTTTTCCACATTTTGTTATGTTAAAGAATATCTAAAATTGATTAAATTGTTTCTTTTTTCTATAATCTAGACACACATACCCCATAATGACAAAGAAAAACAGGTTGTATAAAAATGCTGCTGAGGAGTGGCTTCGTCTGGCACATACATAAAAGCCTGATTGGTGGAGTGCTGAGAGATGGTTGTTCGAGAGGTCTCCCATCTCCACAGAGGAACGGAACTCTGTCAGAGTGACCATCGGGTTTTGGTCACCTCCCTAACCAAGGCCGTTTTCTGATTGCTCAGTGTCGGGCGGCCATCTTAGGAAGAGTCTTGGTGGTAAACTTCTTCCATTTAAGAATGATGGAGGCACTGTGTCTTGGGGACCTTCAATGTGAGACATTTTTGGTACCTGTTAAGATGAGTTTTGGATTGAGAAGTTAGATGAAGAGAGAGTTGACACAGATGGGTATTTGATTAGTATTGTTTAATGGTTACAATGTTTGATTAATGACAGGCTGCACGGGCTTTGCATTTGCCATCTGAATGACTTCCATAGACAATCTTTCACCTTAAATATGCTCTCCAATCTACTTTTATCATATACAGCTGCTAACCATTACTGATTGCCACTCATTCCCCCACCATATCATCTACCTCCTTGGTGGTGTGGGCACCCTAGCAGGCATTCCATCACGCAACTTCCTAGGATTAGCAACAGTGGCCCCCCAATCTATCTTGGCACACTGACCTTCTAGTACTCACTCGAGACCGACATAACACATGCTTGTGTTCGTCAAACAATGATTTCTCCATACATTAATTAATCTTTTTACAAATCATCATAACAGCACCCTTCCCCAGATCTGTGCCTCGACACAATCTGTCTTGGAGCTCTGTGGACAATTCCTTCGACCTCATGGCTTGGTTTTTGCTCTGACATGCACTGTAACTTGGGATTAATAGACAGGTTGTGCCTTTCAAATCATGTCAATAATTGAATTTAACAGGTGGATCAATCAATGAAAACAGGATGCACCTGAGCTAATTTCGAGTTATAGCAAAGGGTTGAATACTAGTAAATGTATTTTTCTGTTTTGTATATTTAATAATGTGATAAAATTTCTAAAAACCTATTTTTTGCTTTGTATTATGGGGTATGGTGTGTCGATTGATGGGGATTTTTATTCATTTAATCATTTTTAGAATAAGGCTGTAACGTAAAAATTTTGAAAAAGTAAGGGATCTGAATACTTTCGAATGCACTGTATGTGAGATTTGTTATGACTACAGCTCAGCATTCAACACCATTGTCCCCTCCAAGCTTGTCACCAAGCTAGGACTTGGGGCTATCTGCAACCGGACTGACGGACGACCCGAGTGGTGAGGGTGGGCAACATCACCTCCGCCACGCCTGACCTCAACACAACAGGGGGTGTGTGTTAGTCCCCCCTGTACTCTCTGTTCACCCACAACTACATGGCCACGCATGACTCCAACACCATCATCAAGTTTGCTGATGACACGACGGGGGTAGGCCTGATACCCACGATGAGTAGCCTAAGGGAGGAGATAGTGATGGCAGTGTGGATGCCAGAACAACAACCCCCTAACATCAGTAAGACAAGGAGGATCGGAGACGACAGAAATGGGGTTGGTGTGGTGAGTGTGGGGAAAGGAGTCAGGCGGAGGAGGGTAATCATCGAATACAGAGTTGATTCCTCGATGAGAAATGTAAAAATGAAAAACAAGGGGAAACAAACATCACTGTAATAATTAAGGAATAATAATAAATAGGCACAGGGGGAAAATCTACCTGGAACAAATGTTATGATAGTCCACGAAGGTAAGTGAGGGAAAAATATTTGATGATTATGCACTGACAAAGACAATATATAATTAATGGTAGTTTATTTGAACAGTGAGAGACAGAATAACAACAACAAAATCCAGAAAAGGGCATTCAAAAATGTTATAAATTGATTTGCATTTTTAATGAGGGAAGTAAGCATTTGACCCCTCTGCAAAATATGGTGGAAAACCCTTTGGAATACAGAGGTCAGATTGTATGGCACCAGGTTTGCACATACTCAGAAGGGATTTAGTTCACCCTCTTGCAGATTTCTCAAGTCATTAAGGTTTGAGGGACGTTGGCAACCAACCTCAGCTCCCTCCACAGATTTTATGGGATTAAGGTCTGGAGACACCAGGACTATTCTGAGCCACTCCTTGTTGCCTTGGCCGTGTGTTTGGGTATTGTATGCTGGAATAAACACGACATTTTCAATGCTCTGGCTGAGGGAAGGAGGTTACCAAGATTTGACGTTACATGGCCCCGTCATCCCCTTTGATGCGGTGAAGTTGTCCTGCCCCTTAGCAGAAACAGCCCCCAAAGATAATTAACTCCATGTTGATGGTAGGGATGGTTTGGGGATAGAATTCCTCCTCCTACAAACACGAAGAGCCGAATTTGATTATTGACCACAACACTTTCACCAGATCTCCTCTGAACGTCATTCAGATGTTCATTGGCAAACTTCAGACGGTGTATATATGTGCTTTCTTGAGAAGGGACCTTCAGGCTGCAGATATTAGGGTAGTGTGTTACAATTGTTTTCTTTGGTGACTATGGTCCAGCTGCCTGAGATCATTGGACAAGATCCTCCCGAGTAGTCTGGGCTGATTCCTCACCGCCTGATCACTGGCAACGCCACGAGGGAGATCTTGAAAGAGACCGAGCCGAGGGAGATTGACAGTTTTTGTGTTTTTCCATTTGAGAATAATCGCAAACGTTGTACCCTCACAAGGCTTGGCATGGTTTGTAGCCCATTCAGCCATGTGAGGTCTAAATCTTGTGACATCCTTGGAGAGCTCTTTGCCTGGCCATGGTGGAGAGTTGGAATCTGATTGATTGAATGTTGGAGACAGGTGTTTTAAAGAAGAGATTAGACACACCTTAAAGGTGAATAGTCAACGTATAAAAGACACCTGGGAGCAGAAATCTTCGATTGAGAGGGGGTTAAATATTTATTTCTATTAAAATGAAATCAATTATAAAATTTTTGACATGCTGGATTGTTGTAAGGTTACTGGTTCAAATAAACCAACCATAAAAAAGACGATAATTGTAGTAGGAAAACGGAAAATAGAGGGGATCAAATATTTTTTTCCCTTATGTAGATATTCACAATAATAATCACCCACAAGGACAAGGGGGTAGAGGGAACACTAAACAGACAATTAGGGGATAGGAACTAGGTGTGTGTGATTGACAAGACAAGTGTGATGATGATTGGGGCGGCAGGGTTAGATCGGTGAGAAATGCGAACAAGGAGGGAAGGTGAGTCGGCCAAGTGAAGATCCCCCGATGCGCAGCTCCAGAGGGCCGACCGCCGGGGACGGAGGAGGAGGGAGAGGAGCCGGATGGCGACGGTGGAAATGCAACAGGAGGGATGAGGATATCCTCACCAGAACACGCCCGGAGGATCTCCCACTCCAGCGAGGTACCGAAGGGCCCCCCACCCGGGCGCCTCTAATCCAGGATGGCACGGACAGAGTACGTAGGGGCCGATGCCGAGAGGAGGTGGAGGAACCTCCCCGCACTCCGACGGAGCGAAACCACCACGGCCTGAGGAGAGAACATGAAACGAGGGGTTAATAGGTAATCGGGGGAGTAAGAACCTATTCGAGGAACCTTGTTGATTCTCCTCAGGACTTTGAACGGCCCACGAAACCGTGGGCTCAGCTTGCAGGAGACGGAGGGAGATTACGAGAGAGCGGATCCCCGGTACGAAGACCGGGGCAGGGAACGGCGCCTTCTGACGCATGCACGGCGCGCCGCTGGAGGTGAACGTGGGCAGCGCCACACGCCCTCCGCAGCCCGAAACAATCATCCACGCAGGCTCTTGGTCTGGCTCTGGTGACACGGGACAGAACAAATTGGTAACCTAAAACACATGAAAATGGTGTAGGTTAGTAGAGGAGTGGCTGGAGAGAGTTTGGGCAATTTGCATGGAAGAACACGACCACCCCCCGCTGGAGAGGAGAAGAGGAACCTACCACATCCTGATTTACTGCTCCACCTGCCCATTTGATCGGTGTGGAAACCCAGAGGTGAGGCTGACCGAGACCAGACCACGAACGCTTCCAAACCTTGGAGTGAACTGAGACCCCGGTCGGACACTATATCCTCTGGCACCCCGTAGGCCGGAAGAGCAAGTGAGGGAACTGTAATGATTGAAGTTACCCGCTGGGAGGTAGTGTTATGGAAAGCAGGAGGAGATGTAATAGTACCAAAGGCCACATATTTCCGCTCAAGCAGCGCGACTGTACGAGATACCGGGTGATAGAGGAGGGTGACGGGGTGCAGATGATCAGACGATAGGATAAGAGCAATGTAAAGGAAAGCTCGGACAACAGCAACAGTTCCCATCACCAACGCCGGAGTTCTGCTCCGCCGGGCTGAGCAGAAGAAGCACGGGGGAGGGTGGCGGCGAGGTGAGCCAGGACAGCGCTATATTGGAGCATCCACCTCCACTAAAATGGGAGAGATGAATGGGTGAGGGCACAAAGATGAGGTGAACAGACCCCAGAGACTCTGAAGTCAGATCCGCCTCAGCGACAGTGGAGCCGCCGGGATGGCACCTTCAACAGGGATGGATGGGAGCTGGACTTGCCAAAGCCCCCGGATAAACAGTAGATGGCAAAGTAAGGAATCGTGCACCTCCTTAACCGTGGTTGGAGTGGCCAATTACGCACACGCTGAAATGCGGATCTCCCTCCATCTCCAAACCCGAGGTGCTAATGCGGGTTCAGGAAGGAGAGGATGGGAAAAAAAACCCCTCTGCTTGGATAAAGTATTTTAAATGGCCAGCACTTCGAACAGGGGACACATGTCGGCGCGAGTAGGGAATAACGTTATGAGAATACACAAAAGATTACAAAGATGAAGAGGATGGAGATATAAAGTAGGGCATCACAGATTATAGAGGCCCCGCGGTTGTGTGAATGCCGCCCTCCACTCATCCGAACACGCACCAGGTTGTAGACTCTGAGATCTAGCTTGTGAAGAAGGGTACCATGATTGACGATATGAAGGAATGAGGGGAGAGGATAATACAGTGAAGGAAAAAAAGAAGGATCCCTGCTGATTTTGTACGTTTGCTCACTGACAAAAATATCAGTATAATTTTAATGGTAGGTTTATTGAACAGTGAGAGATAGAATAACAACAAAAAGATCGAGAAAAGATGTAAAAGTTATATATTGATTTGATTTTATAGGGAAAAAGTATTTGACCTAATCAGAAAGATTTTGGCTCCCAGGTGTATACAGTAATGAGTGAGATCGGAGCACACAAAATACGTGTACTGATAAAAGACACATGTCCACAGAAGCAATCAATCAATCAGATTCAAAACTCCTCCACCATGGACAAGATAAAAGAGCTCTCCAAGGACGTCAGGGACAAGATTGTAGACCTACACAAGGCTGGAATGGGCTAAAGACCATCGCTCAACAGTTGGTGAGAAGGTGACAACAGTTGGATGCGATTATTCGGAAATGGAAGAAACACAAAATAACTCACGGGCTCAATTCACCGGGAGTTGAAGGATCATGAGAATGGTGAGGAATAGCCAGAACAATTTAATATCTCAAGGAGCTGGGACATAGTCACCAAGAAAACAATTGGTAACAATAATACGCCGGGAAGGGACTGAAACTCTGCAGCGCCCGCAAGGTCCCTGCTCAAGAAAGCACAAAGTGGGGGAAAAAAAGTATAGTAGCCACCAATTGTGAACTTTCCCACTTCAAAAAGATGAGAGAGGCAATTTTCATCATAGGTACACGACAACTATGAGAGACAAAATGAGAAAAATTAGAAAATTATATTTAAGATTTTTAATGAATTAATTTGCAAATATGGGGAAAATAAGATTTGGTAAAACAAAAACAATATTATAACCGTTGGCAATGAAAGTAAACGTTTTCGTAAGTTTACAAAGGTTTTGAGCACACTGTTGCTGGTGATTTTGGCCCATTCCTCCAGACTTCTAGAGCAGTGATGTTTTGGGGCTGTGAACTCCCTCCAAAGATTTTCTATGGGGTGAGAGGAGACTGGCTAGGCTACCCAGGACCTTTTGCAAATGTTAAAGACGGGATATTGTATGCTGAAAGACTCAGCACATCTTCAATGCCCTTGCTGATGGAAGGAGGTTTTTACCAAAATCTCTACTTATACATGGCCCTATTCATTCTTTTTTCCTTTACACGTGATCAGTCAGTTCTGGTCCCTTTGCAGAAAACAGCCAGCATGATGTTTCATCCCTCATGCTTTACAGTAGTATGGAGTTTTTGGATGTAATCAGCATTCTTTTTGTCCTCCAAACACATATAGATGAGTTTTGTACCAAAGTTCTATTTTGGTTTATCTGACCATATGATTACTTTCTCCTAATCCTCTTCTGGATCATCCAAATGCACTCTAGCAAAACTTCTGAGGGCTGGACATGTACTGGCTTGGAGCAGGGGGAACGTCTGATGAGGATGAGTGGGAGGTGTTGATGATGGTAGGTTGTATTGATTCCAGCTCTGCAGGGTATTCACTAGGTCCCCTGTGTATTCTGGGATTTTTGCTCACCGTTCTTGTGATCATTTTGACCCCCCACGGGGTGAGATTCATGAGCCCCAGATGAGGGAGATTATCAGTGGTTTGTATGTCTTCCATTTCCTAATAATTGCTCCCACAGTTGATTTCTTCAAACCAAGCTGCTTACCTATTGCAGATTCAGCCTTCCCAGCCTGGTGCAGGTCTACAATTTTGTTTCTCGTGTCCTTTGACAGCCTTTTGGTCTTGGCCATAGTGGAGTTTGGAGTGTGACTGTTTGAGGTTGTGGACAGGTGTTTTTTATACTGATAAACAAGTTCAAACAGGTGCCATTAATACAGGTAACGAGTGGAAGACACAGGAGCCTCTAGTATAGTACAGGTTATGGAGAGTAAATCTTGCTTGTTTGTAGGTGACCAAATATTATTTTCAAAATGAATAATTATAATCCAGAAGTGGAATTTTTTTCCTCAATGTCTGTCATAGTTGACGGGTACCTATGAAGAAAATTACAGGCCTCTATCTTTTGGCGGAGAACTTGTACAATTGGTGGCTGACTAAATATTTTTTCCCCACTGTATATACAGGCCCGTCTGAAGTTTGCCAATTAACATCTGAATGATTCAGAGGAGAACTGGGTGAAAGTGTTGTATAGATGAGACCAAAATCGAGCTCTTTGGCATCAACTCAACCGCGTGGTTTGTAGGAGGGAGGAAGAATGTTGCCTATGACCCCAAGAACACCCATTCCCACCGTCAGCAACATGGAGGTGGAAACATGCTTTGGGGGTGTTTTTCTTTCAAGGGGACAGGACAACTTTATCGCATCAGATGATGGAGGGAATGTATGTCAAATCTTGGGTGAGAACCTCCTTCCCTCAGCCAGGGCATTGAAAATGGATCGTGGATGGGTATTCAGCATGACAATAACCCAAAACACACGGCCATGCAACAAAGGAGTTGTCACAGAAGATGCACATTAAGGTCTGGAGTGGGCCTAGCCAGTCTCCAGACCAAAATCCATAGAAAATCGTTGTGGAGGATGGGAAGGTTCAGAGGCACAAACCACAGCTCAAACCTTAATGACTGAGAAGATCTGCAAAGAGGAATGAACAAAAATTCCTCCTGAGAATGTGCAAACCTGGTGCCCAAACTACAAGAAACGGCTCTGACTCGGGACGCCAACAAGGTTTTGCCATCGGTATAAGTCGATAAGGGGTAACATTTCACAAATGAAATAATATATTTTTTTATGGGGTTTTTTGGATTTG